>NC_071409.1:6969696-7272727 GCF_017976375.1 Cuculus canorus
TATTTTTTAAGAGATGTAGACGACTTCTTCCAACTTTCAAATCATGCCACTTTTACAACATGCTATTAATCCTCATACACCAATCAGACCCTCCAGTTACTGTCAGGCCACATCTCAACTGCCACCATTAAGCGTTAAAACACAGTTTTAGAATTTGAAGTATTTAACTCATGCTCAGAAGTTTTGATATATGAACTATATTTTAAGCTACTGGGCTTATAAGTCTTTTACATAGGATAAAAAAATCCCCTGAAGCACTTATAGCTGAATAGACAACCGGGGTTCTTAAGCTACAAATGCTGCAGCTGAAAGCAATTTGCAGGACAGAAAACTGCACACAGGCAAATTAGTACTAGTAATGAATTTTCAGTGTACCCTGTAGCTTAAAGACAGAAAAAAAGTAAGAAGTTATTCATAATGAAGGTGGCGAGACACTGGCACAAGTTTCCGAGGGAAGTCATGGATGCCCCATCCCTGGAGGTGTTCAAGGCCAGGCTGGACGGGGTGGCCTTGGGCATCCTGGTCCAGTGGGAGTCCCCGCTCACAGCAGGGGGGTGGAACTGGATGAGGTCCCTTCCTTCCAACACAAACCACTCTGTGAATCTGTGGTTCTATGGAAAGTTTAACATGAGCAAAGACAAAAAACTTAGAGCACTTTGAAGAGTTTTCATGATGTTTTGTGCTCTAGAAGAACTCAAATGCACACTGGCATCTGTTGAACAAAGTGACTTGTCTAGAAGCATATGGGCCGGGCTGCAGATACAGTTCCACGTCACTCCCACAAGATGCTACAGGCAAACATCTCAAAATTAGGACCTAGCACACTCTGCAGTTTGTGGAACTGAAGGTCACAAAACGCCTTTCTATCTCATAACAGCTAACAAAAGTAAAGGTACTAAACAACTAATCAGAACAAGGATTTGCAGACTTCCCAGAGAATTCACTCTAGCTTTTTATATGAAAAGGAGGGAACAAGTTATACTAAAGGAACAAAGCAGTTTCAGGGTAGCAATGATTTTTTCAAAGGATACTGTAGACATGAAGCCCAAGAGGTGAAGTAATGTCTCCCCAGCATACTCCCGCTCCTGGTGCACATCCAGCTGATACACTTGTCATGGCCAGTGCTGATAACCCACTCTGATGTCAGGCAGAAAGTAATAGCAGACACTCGATTCTGATGAGCTATGGGAAGAAAAAGATTCTGGCTAGTTTTTCCTAAAAATCAAAGCAATGTGTTCTTCTGTTCCAATTCAGAAAGACATAGATTGAAGACAATATCTAAGCAATGCTCCAGGAAGATGTTTTTATCATCATGTTATACTTACCCTAAGCTGCATTAAAAGGTTAGCACTGTTCTCTTTGGTATTCGCCTTCTGAATAGTTTAAGTGAACCAAACATGCCAGTCAGCTAATTTAAGCCTTTCTCCCACAGAGAGAGGAACTTAGTTCAGCCCCGATACACAAGATGCTCTGGTTAAGAAGCAGGCAAACTCTCAGCTTCCTCTAGTTAGGCCATGACTTCAGGGGACAATCTAACACTTCTAAAAATCTTAATTGCTTTCTTTAAGTCCCTCTTTTCCCAACCTCAGGGGAGTTACGCTCAGATCTACACTTTTAAACACCTGGAAGTGTATCTAGTCTACCATATTCAACCTGTGACAGCAATCAAATCCCACTCAGCTCTGTGTAGAACGGCTGACACTAAGAAGAATGTCACATGAGCAATAGAAAGAAGCCTCTCTGTCCCCAGGATGCAAGTACTTCCCTTGACTAGATTTTCAAGTCATCTTCCTTAGCATAAAGGGGAGGTTTTGTTGCTTTAAGAACACAGTCTTTTCTCCTAAGTAGGAACATTGCTACTGTCAGTATCAGGGACAAACTGAACCTCGCTTCTACATAATCTGCAGTCTTTAAGTCTCCTTCAGGCCTTTCACATTAATAGTCCAATTTTAACCAGCAATCAAGTTTTTTATTTCTCTTAAAGCTGTGCAGACTAATGCTGAAATTAGCATCTCTAGAAATATTAGAACATTCCCTATGTTCTGGAAAAGTAAGATCTTTTTCACCCCTGTTACTCTCCTAAGATGACAGAAAAGGCAAAGATTCTTATCTTCAGCTAGAACGAACCAAGTCCAGTGACTACAGAAAGTAAGGATGGAAATTGCAAACACCAAAATGCACCTTTAGAAAGCTCTTACCCTAACATTTATGCAGCATAAATACTCTACCTGAAAAGCAAAATTTGAACTCATTAGTTCTGGCTAATCGCACTTTTAGGCTAGTGAGGTACTTAACTTAATGATAATGACTGCAGCTCAGATGCAGCTGACTGAGGATCACTTAATAAAAGAACACTTATCTTATGGCAGTTATCGCCAACTAAGTGACAGCTAGAATGTCAGTCAGATTTTCAAAGCATATTAGCACTTGTATAATTTGTGATGATGTCCAGTTTCCCAAGCATTTTAAATGCTTCCCCTTCACACAAATGTTAGTGTAGTTACGCGTTAGCAGTTTACCTGGATAAGTCTTCACAAAGTTCATCTTATTGAAGTCCTCTGAAATATGAAATTCCTAAAAGCAAAGCAGAACTGTCAGAAAAAGATGCCACATTGACATGAACAATATTAATACCCCAAAAAGAGCAGTAATCTCACAGGCCAAACTTTGCATAGCAGCAATGCATCTCACTAAAAACTAGCAGTTTTCAGGCTGAAGCATAGCACACTGACACACCAACGGTAAATTAAGGTTATTAGTGAACTACATTTTCAACAGGGAGCATCCTTTCAGAAACGAGTTTGCTGAATGGATACTATAACAAAAGATAAGACCTCATTTGTCCCCAGCAGCAAGAAACAAGTCTGTATCTTGTAGAATTTAGGATTTAAGTATCTGAGACTTCATAATGGACAGATTTAAGTGAGAGTTTTCTCTATTTGATCCATCAGGCTTACTGAAATTCTAAAAGTCTAGCTTAGGATTTCAAGGAGTTCTCACTTGAATCGTTTGTGTGTAGTTCTGTGTTCACAGTAGTTATCAGTGGAATCACTAGTTATGACATACATGCAGTACTTTGGCTCCTTATAGGTCAGCTGTTATTTTGACCTCATGTTCACAGAGAAAGGAAACCACTAAAGCATCTGAGAATCACAAGATTCCCCCTCCTTTGCAGAGAAAAGAGGGGATGAATACAGATCCACTTTCTGTTCCTACATATGTATTTGCTCTTCAGGAGAAGGAAAGCAATTACGGCAAGAGTACAGAAAGACAGCAGGAAGACTTCCCAGAAAGAAACCAACCCTGCCTCTTGTCATTTTAATGTTTAAATTTCTACATCGTTAAAAGATCTACAGCAAGAAAATCCAGACACATGTGCATGGTGAGATATAGGCAGATCCGTACTTGTGGCCAGATGTAAGCCATCTGCAGGTCACAGCCCTTGTCAGTGCAGCACCATGGCACTCTGCCCAGCTCAATGTAATCCTCAAAACAGTTCATCGATGAAGTGTAATGGTTTGGGTCCACTGCTATGCTAACGGCTCAAGGACTTCTTGAGGCTAGCTGGCTCACATCTAGCCAGAAGAACCCTTGTTTATTTGCAGTCCTCCCATGCACATCACAAGAACTGCCAAGAAATTCATTTTCTACTACCATTTAGTAGTAGCTGCATTACAAAAAGCGAAAAAACAAATTACGAGCTGCCAGCAACACCTGGTGCTCACAGACAATCTAGGCAATTCCAATCTGCGTTCTGAAGAAAAGTCACAGCAACTTACCATGATAGCTCCATTATCCTGGCCTACAAATATTCGCCTGCTGTCATGATGATAAGCCATGGCTGAACATGGTGCTGTCAAAAAATGCAAGCACATTCCAGTTATTGAAATAAAGGTATTAGGAGACACATAATTTATTAAACCAAATTCTTTCATTTGGGGCAAAAGCTGTTTTAGATCAAGTAGATTGACAGAAGTTAGTCTTCTTAGATAATATTCCATGGTAACACAGTTAAATTCCCATATGTGAAGCTGAAGAAAGGTAGACTGCTGCAGTAACTCAGATACACTGCTACGAACCACATGCAAACATGATTTCCTGCCACAAGGTGCACCTCAGTAAGAGGAATTTTATACAGGCTGAAAGCCTAGCTAGCAGCAACAGCGCAAGCAGCCAATTATACTTACAAACTTGAGCTCATTAAAATTAACTCAAATGGAGTCCTGAGTTGCATACAAGAACAATATTCTGATCTGTACATTTGAGGACTGTACCATCAGAGAAAGTAAAGCGCTAGACCAAAACATGCAACTGCATGTCAACTTCATATAGAATCAAGTCTCAGCATCTGCAGCTTCAAGGTTTTGAGATGACATACCCTCTCTCTTAGCAAGAAGCCTCTACAGACCTAATTCCCTGTTCGAAATTAAGAGCTAAAATTAGACATGAAAATCAACAACAAAATTACAATGAAGTGTCCTAATGAACGAAAAGAAGTCACTGAAGAATGTCCTCATTAAACCCGCAAATCACAAGGATGAGAAGGATACAGTGTTCTAAACTAATACCTTCTTCTCCATGACCCTCACAAAGTGCAGCCTTTAAGGTGGTTTTCAAAACTTAAAGCCAGACAGGACAGTCTGGAATATCAGAGTGGATATACTGCATAAGGACAAATCTGTCCTTGGAACCATCGACAGGCACACTTTGTTTTGCATAAACCTTTTCGGAGCACAGGCTGAATAGTCTACTTAGAAAACTGATAAATGGAGCAACTGCTGTAATTTAGACCAACTACTAGGAAAAAAAAAATCCAACTGGCATTTTTAATCTAGATGCTATTCTAGGTCCAATTCTTCAGCCTTCATTTAATATTTGGACACCAATTACTTCAGAAATTTTAAAGACTTTCCTTTTTCTGTATGATGTTTCATTTTGTCATTCTATTCCCTCTTTTCAGATGTGGTACATGTCTAGGCAGCAACTTTACATTAAAGAAGCACCCAGCAAAGCACCCAGGCTGAGTGATGTTTCAAAAATCAAAAAAACATGCTGATACTCAAGATCTACTTCGTATGGAAGCTGACACCCAACACTGCTTTCTTAATCATCTAAATACTTAAAAAAATAAGAAGATGCACACCTTGGAAAGCAGAGAATATTCTTATGTCTGAACTTTCTGGTTCAAAAAGGTCGCTTACTCTGCACGTGAGTTATTTGCCAGCATTTGAGACCTCACCAGCACAGAGTGATTCACCTCGTGAAGGATGTGGCTCTGACAGAACACTGCCTGAGATCTCGCCCATTATGCAGGTAGCTTCAAACTAAAACCTGAGCTAGAGTTGCTGCAAGTTCCCAAATTTGAGATCATCCAGTGAATTCAGCACTCGTGGGAATATCTCCTCCCCATTTCCACACACAGCATAAGTACAAACCCCAAACTACGCTTGGCCATCACTTTCTATTTCCAGCACTGTACTTACATGACATGGTGTGATAGATGCTGGGCCAGTACTGTCCGCTGTCTCGCTTCAGCCATACTCGTATTGTTCTGTGTTGTGGAAAGAGCATGAAGAAGATACTTGTAAGCGTGTGCATCATCCCTTGCGTCTGAACCAGTTCATTATTTACACAAACTCCAATCCTCTCAGCTTTTGTGCTTCTCAAATGTAATAGAGGAAAATAATTGTACACCAATCGTACTATAACATAACAAGAGTAATAGTACTAAGAACAGCCACATCCTTGGATTCTGAAGAGTTTTCTTCCAAACTATCTATACACTGAGTTCCAGTAAGCATGAAACAGAAATACTATTGCAGCTCAAATTGCTACATATTACATCCATTTAATTCCTTCTCCTTGGCTCTGGCTGATTTAAGTCGAATTCAAGTTGCAGGAATTTTCAAGCTTTAGCAAAGCAAACCACAGTTTGTTTTACAGCAGATTAAGTGTTTGATATGTTTAAAAAAAAAAATCAGAAATCATTATAGTATGAAGGTCTGATTTTTTTAATTTTTACAGCTTGTTTGTGCAACTCATTCTTCAGCAAGCAAGCCAGACACTGAGCATTACTAACAGAAGCATCTCATCCTCCAGACCAGCACATTACTGATGTCTCCATCCCCAAATACCGATGTATGGAACCATAGAGGACATCATACCTAGTTCAGTATTGTTTCCTCTAATCCCTCATGCGTGAACGTGACAGACAAGCAATGTTACCACCACTGCTCCCCTGGCCTAAGTAAGAACAGGATAGATTAGCCAGTCAAATGGGAATTGAAAGAGGTTGACAAGACAATTTGGACAGCACGCTAAGGCTTTTTATTAAACCATTTTTATTTTTAACCTTCCAGAATCAGACCTTGGAAGGAAAGGAAAAGCAATCTTAAGAACATTTATACTGCTCTCATGACCATCAAATACTGGGCAGAGGGATAGAAGTGAATCAGCAAAGAAGCAGAAGGTTATTGTCAACTAAAAACATTCCTGCAATAAGCACATTTGAAGGGAATCTACATTAAGAGGCTGAGAGCGTGTAAGCAGACCGTCTTAAGGTTATTTTAAGTCTACTTGAAATTTCCTCTCCAAGCTATTGTTTGCCTTCTTGTTACTGTTTAACTCCAACTTCCTCATTCCTAAATGGAAACTTATATGATCTGTTAAAAACATGTACCTGGAAACATCGTCAAGAGACTTCATTGTGATGAGTTGTTCTATTTACTTCTAGCTAAAAAAACAGGCCTGGCATTTAGAATTTTTTAGAAACAAACCAGGGGATAGATTGGCTAAACATCATGTAGGATTGCCAGTAAAAGTTTAATAATGAGCACAGGAGGGGGCACTTTTCCACCAGTTCAGTATCAAATGCACATTACTCCAGTCCACTAAATACTTTGCATTAAGAGTCTCCTTTCAATGTTATGGCTTCCTCTTTACATTAAGCCACACCCTGCCTTGTGGTCAGAAAGTTAACATTTCAGAAGAGCAGTTGCTATTTCTTAATAACATGAGAAAAGTTAAAAATCCAATGCTTCCAAGTCATTCTCATGATGCAAGCATGAGTTACCACCTAGGCAATTTTAGCAGCTTTTTAATCTGCTTTTCAGAGCAGCTCCATCATACTTACTCTTCTGAGCATCTCTGATGCTTCCACCCTTTACTAATTCAACTCTTTCACTTCTAACTAAAATAATGTAATTATTTTTTATATAAAAAGACTAGGAGTTATCACAGTGAAGGACATCATGCCTTGCTGATTTTCACAAAGTAGACTTAGTTTCCTCTCAGTATTCTGCTCAACTATACTAAACTAGGGATTAATATAAAGGAAGCAAAGATTTGTTTTTTCCAAGCAAATAATTCTGTAAGTGTGATTTGTGCACTGATCATCGACACCACAGTGCCTCACTACAGTTGAGCGCCTAAGCAAGCAGCTGCAAGAGTTAGCAAAATTAACTTCCAAAAGCTTCTTATTTTGGTTAAGTAAGATTTAGACCTCTCTAGCCTCACGCTGGCAAAGATAAGCTGTCAGACAGCTTTGTATCTAATTATACAAAGCTCTGACTGAGCAAAATGTGGTCAGCAGTAAACTGTGCCAAAATCCCGCTTCTAGGTTTTCTCTCCTACAGGCCTGTTGTTGTGGTGGATCTCCTGTTGTTAGGACAAATTCATTTGGGAAATGTCAGTTCTATCTTAAAGGACTAGAGAAGTTCTCCAACAATACTGCTTCCACAGTCTTCTGCTCCCACGAAACTGCTTCATTATGAGAACCACCATATCAACCCTGGAGTCTTTAGCGCTCTTCTCAAAACCCGGTCTTTATTTAATGAAGAGGCTTGTGGTCAGTATGCGAGAAGAGCTGGCTCCCACCTACCTTTCCTTAAGTGCTCTCTGTTAAGGGCCTAGAAAGACGCAGGTTTGCATGACAGCAGTCTCAGTAAGGATGTAAAAATGTTGAAACTCCTAAAGGAGCACCCAGAGATAGATATGTACTTTTAAAATGACAGTAGACTTAGATATCCAAGAGTGGCAGGAGGAAGTAAAATAACATTAAAAAATACCTGCAACCTTCCCTGACATCAAGTATTGAACCAGAAGCTGCTTTCAGCTGGAAAGTATGCACATTTATAGAAGCGTAATTCAACGGGGTTTTTTGTTCGGTTGGGGTTTTTTATGTAACCTAAAGAAACAAACATAAACCATCTTCAGCTTAGGCAACACTGAGCATGGCCTTACCAATTGGTAAGAATTTCTCCTGTCCTCAATTGCTGTTTCCTTTACAGAGCAAGTAACAACAATGGAGAGAAAAAAAAAACAACCTGGGGTTTGAGAGGAGAGAAAAATCCTTCAGCGTTCCAACAAAATTTGTGCTCATGCCACACAAGAGGTCCCCTAAAAGCCAAAGGTGTGCATGTCAGGGAGAAGGAAGTGGCAAATTCAAACCTGTTACAAGCACTTCTGCAAGTGCTACACAGCTACACTAGTCCTGTTCCAAGCACTCCATGTTCCTGACACCTTCCAATCGCTAACAATTGCTTTCCTATCTGAAATCAATCACTGACAATTGCTTTCCTAGCAAGAACAGAAGAGTGCTGGTAGTAAAAATAAACCAGATTATTTAGACTGTTGCTGTTCAGCATGTTCCCAAAACAGTATTGGGAACCTGGTTTAATCACCATGCAATGCAAGCTCAAGGACATAGACGCTTTTTATCGAACTTCTGCTCACTAAAGCATTCGTTTTGACCACTATTTAAGTTCCATAACTGGAAAAAAACCCAAATACCACAATCTAAGCAGCAGTTCCAATGCAACAGCAGCTGCTGATGGTTGCAGAACACCAGTACTCGTATGTACTAGTGACTTTAAAGATCCTGTTAGCCTGTGGTAAATAACACCATCTCTCACTCAGGGTCTTGTACACTAGCTTATCCCTCAGCATCCCCAATGACAGCTGGGAAACATTTGCCTTAGTTACCTGTCTGCTGAGAACAAGGATAATAAGTCTAAGTGCAGAGATTTGACCATTTCAGAGATTTGCGCAGCCCACGCTGGCCTATCTCAGCCCTGAGAAAACATGAACAAGCCTGGAGCAGATGGATATGACTCCCAGCTGGTACCCGAGCCAGCTGCCCAGCCCGAGGGACACACTGCAACAATTCCAGACACTGTCTTGGAGCCACTGTCAGGCGGGATGCCTGTGCAGGGTCACAGGGGTAGTCATCCTTTCTAGACAAGTCCTGAAAAAGTTTCAGAGATGGCAAGTATCCCGACAAAAAAATAGATTAGGGAAATTAACTGAGTAACTTGCGCAGGAATCCTCGCTTCCTTTTCTTAGTTTCAAAACTTAAAAACAGCAGCTATATTTTTATTGGCGTTCACAGATCTACTATGGCATCTTTTGTACCCTCAAAAAACCCCAGAACTATTACTTCCCAATCTAGGAAATATAATTTAAAATAGGAATAATTACAATTCCTCCAACAAGAGGATAATCTACAACATTCCTGGAGAATGTTTGTGAACCAATGTTTTTCTCACTCCTTAACTTGTAAACACATTCCTCTGACTGGTTATTATGAAATAGCTGACAGCCTTAGCTGTATTAAGATTTAATCAAAAATACTTTGGCCCTCCTCTTTTGATTTACTGTTCTTTGGGTTTGTACACAGCAGCTCTTTCACTTCTTGAACTCTGTACTTTTCTTGCTGCTAGCAGCAGAATCAGTTATGCAGTATTAACACCTACACACAATTTTTAGTGAACAAACAGGAGAGCAAGAAGTTGGGTAACACATTAAACGGCATGTGATGGATACGTGAGTGAGTAGGCTTTGATCTAAGGTAGGAGGTATCCCAGATCAGAGGTAATAGAGTGCAATGATGCCTGAGAGTTCACAGATCAAAGTAAACTCCACAGTAAGGCAAGGGACATGGATTTAGCCTGCAGTCTAAGCTGCTTTTAGAAATTCACACACACCAAAGGTGGGTAACAGCCTCCGCTCTCCTTGCACAGGTCTGTATCTGACAGCTTGCCCAGATAAAGATGCAGCTGCATCCTTGGCTCTTATCAATGCAGTCTAACCATGCACACTGCTAACCTTCAGTGTTAGACCGTTACAGTTAAAGGTTGGCGTAGTCTGCTACGGGCAAGCCTCTGCAAGCCTGGACCATGAAATTCTATTCAGGTTTAATTTGGATATGAACTTTTAAAAATCCCCATTTCTGCTTCTCTCCTTTAAGAAGCACACCAAAACAAACCGAACACAAACACGCTAACATGCAGCCCACGCTGGCACCTCAGAAGTGGGTGCACCCCACCTCATCATGCACAGCACTAAGATACCAGAACAACTGCACAGAAGAGAGCGGAATAGAAAGAAAGCTGCTCAGTGCCATTCAAAACTTGTTATCCAACACGTACAACAAAGACATCTCCACAGGAAGCAAAGAACCGAACCAGGACCATCTTTCCATCAAAGCCAGAAAGCACACCTAACATATCCAAGCATCACTGCTCCCAGCAAGCCACTTAGAATTACTGCCACAGCTCAACAAGGAGCAGCACGTACTAAAGCTTTGACAGGTAAGGATTAAAATCCCGCAGCTTTTACACAGGCCTTGTAACAGCAAAGGAAGCCATTTACCTCTTTACCAGGCAGGAAACTATTTTAAACTCTAAGAAGACCTACTAAGTGGCAAAATCGGGCTCTGAAGAGGCAGGTGAGGAGTCACAAAACTTAAATACCCACCTTCTAGTGCACGCATTTCACAGTATGATGCCCTGCAGTCTAAGAGCATGGAAATATTTAATATGTCAATATCTAATGCACTTCTCAAACTGTACAATAAGCCTTTTCTCCTCTGACCCTGCTAATGCTGCTCTGAATGCTTCCAGCACCCAAAAAATGCTTCCAGCATTCTGGAAGCTTGGGAAAGATGACCAAGATATCTACCACATGTAGAAAGTAGGATAACCCTAATGCAAATATTAATGCACTTAAAAACAGTTCTTTGACGATCTATTACAACAGGTACCAAATCTGAGGATTGAAAAAAGCATTTTTGAGGAACAGGAGCCTGACTCTAAGTGCTTCAGAAAAATATTTTACTTTAAACAACATAAGGAAATATCTGGCATCAGTCATCCTAAACTTATAGCGTTTGTTACTTCACGGTTTTAGATTTCAGGGACGAGTTTTTGCTCCAGTCCTGACAGCTCATCTAGAAGTGAAGTGGGCTAATCTTTAGGTAAATAAAAAACAGGGGGGAACTCAATTAGCCATTTCAATTAACTACTTATTAAGTCTTCCTCTTCCAAATTCAACTACTTGCACTGCTTGTTTTCTAAAGAGTTCAGCTAGCACTTGAAAACAATTCTTAGCATGCCAATGAAAAAAACACATTCTTGCCACCTCCCCCCAGAAAGTGAAGACAGAATCTCTCAGAAGTGCTGACAGTGAGCTTCAACAAGCACCACTATAGTTTCACATTTTTAGTGTCAGATTTAGGTTGCCAGGTCACTAAGCATGACGAATTTGACAGTGTTTCTACCCGATCTGCATATAAGCACTATGACATGTCCCATACAAACTAAAGCTAATTAAAAATAACAATATCTGATAAACTTAACTTAAACCAGGACAAGTTTACACCCTTTGCACTTGATCTGTTCCACCCTTCCTGCCCCCAAATCCCGAACACCTTGGGTAACAGTAAACTTATAAAGTTAGCAGATGCTGTGGCTAGCTGGTCTGTTTGCTTTTTTTTACTTAATTATAAATGCCAAATGAAATAGTTTCCCCGTTAGGCAACACAAAGGCTCTGCTGACTTTCAGCATTCATCCTCTACTACTTCTCACGAGGTCAGGCTTTTCAAATCAAAATTCACACAAAAATTAATGTAAAATCCATTTTGAAAGTTTTATATTACCACCGTAAAATGATCCTTCCACCAAGCTACCTTTCAAAGAATGCGCTTTCATGCTTCAACATGGTACTTTCAAACACTACCGCAGCTTCTGGACAGGAGCTCTCAGGCAGCATCTCCCATCTCTCTCCACATTTAAAAATCACTTTCCATGTAGCACAGGGAAATTTGCCACTTGTAAATGCAGATCCCTCTCCTCTTTCCTCACCAATGACCCTCTGTGCTACCTGCTTCCACATTTCCACTTTCCTTTTGTCTGAATAACCACTTAATGATGTTACCAGCTTTTGCAATAGTTGTTTCACACGCTGTGTGAGCCAGTATCAAGGAACAGGACCAGGCCCTGAAGACCTTTACCCTTCCAGCCAGGAACCCTTGTCCGCAGCAGCACATCACCACCACCTCTCCCTCAGATCTGCCAACTCACTCCCTGAACTGCTTCAGCCAGAAGGAAGCAGGTTTTATACCAGAGCCATTGGGATGGCCTTTCCACAGAAGCAGCTCAGGTTGCTCCAGCTCTCCCAGCACTGGGGAAGCAGTAACATACCTGTAGATAAACACAGAATGGTTTGGGTCGGAAGGGACCTTAAAACCCATCCCCTTCCAACCCCCCTGCCACGGGCAGGGACACTTTGCACTGGATCAGGTTGCTCAAAGCCTCATCGGAGCTGACCTTGAATACCTCCAGGGATGGGGTAATCCAGTCAGCACAGCTGAAGGCACAGGAAAACACATTCCCACATCTCTGGTTCTGCTCACAACCTGTGCGGAGCCCTTTTGCAGACACAAGCAAGGTGTCCTTTCCCTGGTCTGCTTCCAGGGGCTGAAAGGCGTGTAGGGAACACCAGAGCCATGCCCATTTCTGCCTGCTTCCGATACTGAAGGCTGGCAAATAAACCCCGTACAATTTGTTTTGGAGTTTTAGAAAGCAAGAATCCTCTATCAGGCCTGCGCAACATGAAGGAACGATCTCCATCAACGGTGTGCAGCAAGACAAGAGCTGGACAGAAGATATTTCCCACTTACATGCATAAGCTAAAGCAGAGTTAAGTTTCATCAAAGTAATTATATTTTTTGAAAGTTAGACAGGATGTCCCTCTCAGATCAGGTTTTCTTTCACGCAGTGATTTGCAAACACTGCTCATTCTTTGGAGATAATAACATCTCATGTTCAGTGTGATCTATGCCGAACAGAGGTGCCTTCTCCTATAAGCACCTCTGTCTGCAGTCTTCCCTGTCTCAAATAGCATCTTTGCCTGTTTGAGAAACAGCGTGTCCAGCAGGAGCAGGGACTGTGCCCCTCTACTCGGTGCTGGTGAGGCTGCACCTCGAATCTTGGGTTCAGTTTTGGGCTCCTCACTAGAAGGACACTGAGGGGCTGGAGCATGTCTAGAGAAGACGAATGGAGCTGGGGAAGGGGCTGGAGAACAAGGGTTATGAGAGGCATCTGAGGGAGCTGCGGTTCTTTATCCTGGAAAAAAGGAGGCTGAGGGGAGACCTCATCCCTGTCTACAACTGCCTGAAAGGAGGTTGCAGAGAGGTTGGTGTTGGTCTCTTTTCCCAAGTGACAGGATGAGAGGAAATGGCCACAAGCTGCGCCAGGGCAGGTTCGGATTGGATATTAGGAAAAAATTCTTATCCAAAAGAATGTCGCAGCCCTGGCAGGGGGTGCCCCGGGCGGCGGTTGAGCCCCGTCCCGGGGGGTCACAGAGTCGGGCCGGGGCGGTGCTCGGGGAGCCGCTTCGGCGCTGGGCAGGGGCGGAGGGACTCGAGGATCTCAAAGGTCTCTCCAACCAAGTTCTGCGATTCTATGACACGCGAGGCCAGGCAGAGCCGGACCCGGCTCCACACTGCCAGAATGCACAGTATCATTACAATTAGACCTTGGAAACTTATAGAACGTGGGGTTGGTTTTTTTTTTCCTGGGAAAATGTACGCATATGCCTGTAACTAAGAAACATCTTCTCCAGCAGCTCCTGCCCGGCTGCACTGAGGGCGATCGCCCCCAGCCCCGAGGGAGGATCCGCGCTTTCTAACACCCCAAAACGCCTCTCGGCGAGACCCTTCCCCGGCACCGCGGGTGTGGCGGGTCCCGCCCGGCCCGGCCGCAGCCCCTGCCCCCCTCACCGGTCCTCGCTGGCCGTGATGACCCCGTCCTCCTTGGGGATGAGCAGCGCGGCGCTCACGGCGTCCTGGTGCCCCTCTACCTTGCTGAGCAGCACGGGCCGCGCGCTCTGCGGCCGCGAGTGGATCTCAGCCGCCATGCCTGCGCCGTAATGACCCGAGTAGCGGCGCACCGCACAGACCGCGCCGGAATGACCCGAGTAGCGGCGCAGCGAAATAGACCGCGCCGTAATGACCCGAGTAGCGGCGCAGAAACACCACTCCCCCCAACACACACCCGCGCCGTAATGACCCGAGTAGCGGCGCAGAAACACCACCCCCCGAACACACACACCCGCGCCGTAATGACCCGAGTAGCGGCGCAGAAACACCACCCCCACACACACACACACCCGCGCCGTAATGACCCGAGTAGCGGCGCAGAAACACCACCCCCCGAACACACACACCCGCGCCGTAATGACCCGAGTAGCGGCGCAGAAACACCACCCCCCCACACACACACACCCGCGCCGTAATGACCCGAGTAGCGGCGCAGAAACACCACCCCCACACACACACACCCGCGCCGTAATGACCCGAGTAGCGGCGCAGAAACACCACCCCCCCACACACACACACCCGCGCCGTAATGACCCGAGTAGCGGCGCAGCAACACCACCCCCCACACACACCCACCCACCCACCCCCCACACACCCACCCCGCGCCGTAATGATCCGAGTAGCGGCACAGTCAAAGAGCCCCACGCCGGAATGACTCGAGCAGCGGCGCAAGCAAACAGCCACCTACCGCAATGACCCGAATAGCAGCGCAGCAACAGCCCGTGCCGTAATGACCCAAGTAGCGGCCCACCCAGACACATCAGCACCGCGAGGCGCAGTGATACAGCCGCCCTGCCGTAACGCCCCGATTAGCGGCGCAAAGAAACAGCTCGTACCGTAATGCCCCGAGTAGCGGCACATCCGTGCCGTGACGCCGCGAGTAGCGGCGCAGTCAAAGAGCCGCGCGCCGTAACGCTGCGAGGAAGGGCGCATCCGGACACCCCATGCCGTAACGCCCCGAGTAGCGGCGAAACCAGACACCCCGTGCCGTAATGATGCGAGTAGTGGCGCAGACAAACGCCATAACGCTGCGTGTAGCGGCTCCGCTCGATTCACCCATTGCCGTAACGCTGCGAGTAGCGGCGCATGAGGAAGGCCGGCTGTATTCTCTAGAATAGAAGAGTCACGCACGGTATTGCCCAGAGAATCATCGACTCATAGAACGGTTTGGGTTGGAAGGAACCATGGCGGTTGCCCAGCCCAGCCCCGCTAGGGGACAGGGAGGATTGCCACCACCCACCCTGACCTTGAGGCTACCTCCTCCTCTGCCAGTGCTTCACCACTCTTTCAGCAATTAAATTTTTCTTAATATCCAATCTAACCCTGCCCTGGTGCAACTTGAAGCCGTTCCCTCTCACCCCATCACCAGTCACTGGGGAGAAGAGACCAACACCCACCTCACCACAACCTTCTTTCAGGCAGTTGTAGACAGGGATAAGTTTTCCCACCATCCTCCTTTTCTTGAGGCTAAACAGCCCCAGTTCCCTCAGCTTGTTCCCTGGATTGTTCTCCAGCCCCTTCCCCAGCTCCGTTCCCTTTCTCCAGATGTGCTCCAGCCCCTCAATGTCCTTCTTGGAGTGAGGGGCCCAAACCTGAATGCAGTATTCGAGGTGCAGCGTCACCAGCACTGAGCACAGGGGGACGATCCCTTCCCTGCTCCTATGGCCACACTGGGGCTGATATAAGCCTAGATGCTGTTGGCCTTCTTGGCCACCTGGGCCACTGCTGGCTCATCTTCAGCCACTGCCAACCCGCACCCGCAGGTCCTTCCCTGCCATGGCATGGCAATGCAGCGATGGGGGCCACAAGCACCTGTGAAGGCAACATTGCCCAGTGCTTCAGCATGTGGGAATGGGAAGAAGAAGCAGGCAAGGGCTTTCCCAGGGCATCCTGGCCACCAGCACACCAACACATGCCTTGGGATGACAGAGGAAGGAAAAAAAGCCCTCCTAAAATCATAGAACAGTTTAGGTTGGAAGGGACCACAAAGCCCATCTAATTCCAAGCCCCTCCGGCCATGGGCAGGGGCACCTCTCACTGGATCAGGTTGCTCAAAGGCCTGTCCAGCCTGGCCTTCAACACCTCCAGGGATGGGGCAGCCACCACTTCTCTGGACAACTTGTGCCAGTGCCTCACCACCCTTACAGGGAAATATTTTTTCCCAAGATCTTATCTAAATCTCCTCTTTCAGCTGAAAAACCTTCCCCCTTATCCCATCCCTGCACTCCCTGATCAAGAGTCCCTCTCCAGCGTTCCTGTAGCCCCTTTCAGTGCTGGAAGCTGCTCTAAGGTCTCCGTGGAGCCTTCTCTTCTCCAGGCTGAACAACCTGAACTCTCTCAGCCTGTTCTCTCAGAAGAGATGCTCCAGCCCTCTGATGATCTCCATGGCCTCCTTTGCAGTTGTTCCAAGAGTTCCATCTCCTTCTGATGTTGGAGGCTCCAGAACTGAACACAGGGCTCCAGATTTGGTCTCACCAGAGAGGAGCAAAGGGCAGAACCCCCTCCATCCCTGCTGGTCCCACTGCTTTGGATGCAGCCCAGGATACAGTTGATTTCCTGCAAGTGTGCTTTGCTGGCTCATGTTGAGCTTCTGATCCACCAGCTCGCCCAGGGTTCTGTCCTTCTCTTCAGGGTTGCTCTCAATTACACATAGCTGGGAAGAGCAGGAGGTGAAGGAATAAGTGGGAGCATCATCTCCTGTTCCTTCAGTCGAAGGGCGGGTGCGGGTGCGAGCCTTGGCCACCAGAGGGCGCCAGGTCCAAACGCAGCGGGTCCTTCAGAGCATCCCTGAGAGCTCAACAGAAGGAATGAAACAGGGAAAACCAAAACCATGACACTGAGGGACTGGAGCCTGTCCAGAGGAGAGGAATGGAGCTGGGGAAAGGGCTGGAGAACGGGGGTTCAGGGAGCAGCTGAGGGGAGACCTCATCGCTCTCTGCGGATCCAGGAAAGGAGGGTGTAGCGAGATGGGTGTTGGTCTCTTCTCCCAAGGAACAGGGGGTAGGATGAGAGGAAACGGCCTCCAGTTGTGCCGAGGAAGGTTTAGATTGGAGAATAGGAAAAATTACTTTACCAAAAGAGTGGTGAAGCATTGGAACAGGTTGACCAGGATGGTGGTGGAATCTCCATTCCTGGAGGCATTCAAAAAACATGTAGACATGGGAATTCAGGATAGGTGTGGTGGGCCGACAGTTGGACTGGAGGAGCTTAGAGGTTTTTTTTTTCCAACCTCCATGATTCTGTGAAAATTATTAAAATTCTATAATTTTCCCTCAGAAGTTTAAGTTCTTTGTTTGGTTGAGATTTTTTTTTTTTTTTTTTTTACATTTTTATACTTTTTTTTGGAATGCAAAGAACAGCATTAAACTCCACCCTGCTTCTCAAAGGGACCTACACTGTTCCTGGCCCTCTAGAAGCCCAAGGATGCAGCCAGCCCATGCCAGGATAAAGGACACTTCTGGCAAGAAGGGCCAGAGGTGACATGGGTCTGTGCTTCTCACGGGTGTGCTCCTACCTGCAAGGCTTTGGACATGCCGATAGCAGCAGCATTCCCACCTCAACCATTTCAGGAAGGTGAAAGGGCCCCATCTTTGAAGATACAGCACTGCCTTCCCCACTTTCCATCACCTGTTCGGTTCCTAAGCCAGACTGCATAAATTAGTCTGGAAGTGGAACAAATGCTGCCTATGATCCAAGGAGACATGGCCAGCCCTTTGGTCTAGGGCAGGGTGGCTTACAGCCAGTGTCATCAGCAGATGCCCACAGGCTCCAGGTGCTTGGTGCCCCAAAGGAAAAGCATCTGATTCACTCCCCTTATTGCACAAATGCCTTCCAGGAGCTGGTACGCTTATTTACAAGGAACTCGGTGCATTAGGAGTCCAGATCCAATATCTAGGAGAGATGCCATGGGCTTAGCGTCCAGCAAAGACTGGGGGCAGCTAATTCTTGGCTCTGGGCTAATCATGCATTGGAATAGAAACGTCAGCATGTTAATGCACGTGTGACACACATCCAAGACAGGGTCCAGCCTTCCAGACTGTAATAGTTATCCTCGCCATGTCCCTGAAAGCAAAACCAACATCCGTGAGAACTTCAGCATAATCTGAAGGACGGAGAGGACCAAAGGCAGGACAGCGCTAAGAGGGCCGCGTTGCTGTGGATTAACAGTACCCAACCAACATGACGCTCCATCCCTGCAGTACACAAAAAGAGCTATCCAAGAGCTCTCAGAAAATTGTCATCTGGTACGTGAATGCTTACCTGGCCGTAGCAGCAAGCCTAGTAAACCAAGAGCGAGGAGATGTGCGTGCATCATCAGCTTCAGCACCATCCTTCTAGGGAGGAGGGCAGACTGCCTCACCCTCTGGAGCTTCTACCTTCAGGTTCCCCTAATGCTTTGGGTAGGGGCTTCTCTTCCTGGGTGTCCCATCCAGCACACGAGGCTCTCACAGCCCCCGAAGCACCACAGTAATTATGGGAGTTATGAGTGTTAGACAGGTTTCTACCAATACAGGCAGTAGTAGCATTACTAATAAATAGATGCAGTTTAAATTAAGAAGGCTTGTCTAAAGAGCTTTTTCTTTGAAGCACAAGGGAGAGTTTCCAGAACATTGCTTAACAAAGAGGCATTGGAATTTCTTTCTCTTTTTCATCTTTATTAACCTGCTCTGCTGCTGGGAGGCAACACAGCCATATTTTCCAAGGAGAGGCTGCTGTTAGTAGAGGGCTGCTAGCCGGGAATTTGGTGTGATGTCAAGAGATGAACAGCAGTTATCCTTTTACATGGGCCAAGGATCTGGCCCCTCACCATTCTCCCTCCTTGGTCCAGCACACAAGCTTTGAAAACTACAAATTGTTAGTGAACTGGGGAAGTCGTAAAAGAAAAGCAGCCTTTTTAGAGCCCTCTGAAAGTTAGGAAAACAAAGTTGAGACATAGTTTAGCAGGTTAAATAGCCTATTTTTTCCTGCTAATCATTTCATGAATAACCACTTCATTATAAATCTGGCTCAGGAAACATTGCAAGTTTTACCAAACTCTTCTTAGTCTCTAAGCTAAAGCAGTTATAACCACAAGCATTTTCCATGATCATTCCATCCTCAGGGCTCCAGTCTCACATTACTGAAGACCTAACAGTCTCTCTAGGCTTTCCGCTTCAGAAAAGTTGACGAAGGATGTGTTACTGCTACTTTTAAAGATGGAGAAACTGAGGCATACCTAGGGAAAGCAGCCAGTAAGAGCAGATAAAGAATGAGGTTGTCTGAGCTGCTACTCTGCATGGAGTTACACTCCTGCTTGAAGTTACCAATCCATCACTAAGTTAGGAGCTTCACACACTCAGTCTCACCATCTCTGTTCCTCCACGAGGAAGATTCCTTCCCAGCTCTGCTCCTGTCCTCAAACAGGGTGCAGGGCTGTCTGCATCGCGGGGCTCAGGGGCCCAAAACCACCTCCGCTTTTCTCTAGAGTGCAGACAAAGTTTAACTGTGAAGCACTTAGGAGTAAATGAGGACTAGATGGAAGCAGACCCACACAGCACGGCGTTCACCCTAGGCTTGATATTCCTGGAGACAAAGAAAAGAATTTAAAAAACATTAACAGACAACCTCTGCAGATTACAGGCAGATTCCCCAAAACCTCTCAAGAGCACCTAACAGACCACTACAGTAAGGGTTAACAAGACTACCATAAGCACAGGCCCAACACTAAAACATCACGATGAACTCTGTCTAGCGGGGCTGGAAATTTGATATGAACCTACTCCTGGGACTGAAGAACCCAGACAGTGTTTTTACAGCATTACTGAAAAGGAAGTTTTAGCAGCTAACCTAACCCTCTCCTGCCCAGGTTCTTATTTCAGTTCTTCAGTCTTGATCTCCTTTACCCAGTTCACAGCAAATACCACCAGCATCTTAGTTCAGACCAGCTTTTGGAAAACTTTTCTTTCCCAGCACTGAAAAAAACCCCCATACTGCTTACAAGTGTCAGAAATGGCAGAGTTGAAAAAAATCTTTTTGAGTGATGCATTTCACCCTCGTCCTGCAGAACCCTGAAGCTCCCAAGTAGCTGCTATGTGTGACATTCTCCACTGGTTTGCTCAGAGCTCAGCTTGGGCAGTTAGTCCTGGCCCCATCAGGCTGAATAAGCCTGCTCCCATTTGCCAAGGCACGCTCTTCGTTGTCCAGCTTTGGCCTGGGTGGGGGGAAAAAGAAAATATCCCCGGTTACACAGTGTTCTAAGCAATCATCTTATTTTGCAGATTATTTCAGCATAAACAGAAGGCACCAACACTTATTTACAGAGAAACTTGTGCTAAGGCAAACCTGAAAAACTTATGCCACTGCATTTTTTTTTCCTTGCCCAGGTCTAATCCCAAGCCTGCTCGCTGCACAGAGCACACGCTGCTGCTGCATGCAAGCCCTGCGAGAGTGCAGTTTGAGTGCAAACCCCTTCATAGTTGAATTCTTACCACAAACATCAAATAGAAGCAACTAGAAAAGTAATTCTCATACTGCCATTTTATTCTTCTGTTTTGATAAATACTATCATTCTGAAATACAATCCCACACTGCTCCAGAGCCCAAAAAAGGCACCTCACACCCCAGCAGTCACTTCTCACATACATGATGCCTTCTGAAGTCCAGTTCAGGTCTTAGCTATATAGTTTCTGTGAGGCACCACTTCCCTAGTTTTGCAGGAGGAACCATACCTAAGTTAGATGCAAACCAAACCAATGCAGATACCATTAACTGCATAAACCTCAGTAACAATTCTGTTATTACCCTTGGTTCTTACTCCGTGCAATGCAAGGAATGGAAAGCAAGCCTGGCTAGGCAAGCCAGGAGCCGCCTCTGCTCAGCATCAGAATCGCATGACACCAGCAACATAGAGGGTTTGTGGGTTTTTTTGCCTGCCTGCACGGCTCACTTTCTCTTCAATTGGACCAGAGGAGACCTACATAGCAGTTTCTCTATTCACATCGTTGGAGTGAGGAGTGCAGGAGACCCAGCCCTCAGCACCACAAGGAAGCATGCAGCAGGAGCGCTTCTCTTCCAGCTGATGAGGATTCAGTGGAAGGCAGCCAATATGTCCCATAACAGACAGCTAGACAGGTTTATTCTTGATGTTTGCAGTAATCAACTCTAGCAGGAAAAGAAGCCAGCAGTTAGAGCCAGCCATTCTTCCTACAGAGCCGTTTTGTTACTTCCCCCCCCTTAGGAAGGTAGCACCTATACAGCATCTGTGACAAGAAGATTGAATGCTCATTCATCCTCCAGTGTGTGGATACATGCAATATTTATCTACTTACACCAGGGCCGAGTGTCGAACACAGCAGGAATTCCTCTCTGCAGGCTACCATCAGCAGCCTCCTCTCACTGCAAGTGTCCCCTTAAGAGAAGCAGCTAATATCAAAGATCTACCACCTTCCCCATTCAACTCCCTCGGTTGTCACAGAAGCAATACAACACGATAGCAAACAAAACCGTCTGTGACAAGCCAAAGGGATTTACTGCTCATGTTTTGAAGAGTTTTGTGCTCAGGAGAGTCCTGCAAGGGGCTGAAGACATGGAAACGTGGCTATAACCTACACCACAGGGAGCAGGAAAGGCCCCGGATGGGCACAGAGATGTCCTCACACAGCAGTTTTTCTCTTCAGATACTGAATCTGCGGATAATTCATCCACAGCAGAATGACTTCAGCAGAAAAAGAGTAAATAGCAGCAGGCAGTAAAATCCAAAACATCTCCATACAATAAAAAAAAAAAATCTCACTAACCCACTCCTCTTTCACCTTCCTTAGAAGGAAGCCTCAAACAAGTACTTCACGGAGCTCTGTACCCAAATACCCATCAGCACATCCATGATCCACAACACTGACTGTTCATAATGCAGTTTTATTTTTCCTTTGTACAAAAACAAATATAAAATTTAAATCCAATAGAAAGTGTATACTAGCAATGACAAGTTTACATTACAATAAGACAGGACAATGCGATGTGTATTTAACACCACATTAGCTAAACTCTCAGCGATACATGCACTATATAAAATAAAAATTGCTAGAACTTTTAATCTATTTCTACGAAGAATATCCAGGTTTCAAGACCCCAAAGTAATCTTGATAGGCAGCATCTACAAAATTAGACCTTTTCCACACACTAGAAGAAACCAACATTAATAGAAGCACTTCTCATTCTCTGTTAAAATCCTCTCACAAAAGCCATACACAAAATTCTTAGTAGATACAGAAAAGTTTATTAGCATAGGTAACCATTCAGTAGTTTAGAGAATCTTTTAGACATTTTGAAGAGATACTGTAGTTTTCAATCTGTACTTTTCCCCACAAAGCCAGAACTATGTTGACTCCTGTTTCAAAACCTAGCCAGTGGTTAAAAGTAGCTCTTGAGTGAAGTCAGAGTAGTGTACAAAATATTTAACAGAACACGGGTGTGTCACTAGTGTCCGTTTACTTCTTGAAGAAAGTCTTTTCCACATTCAAGGTTTGTTTATTTGTCCCATAAACAAGATTGTACCTGAGGGAAGAAGTGAAAACAAGGATTACCAGAGTCTGGAAATAGAGTTAAACTTTTCCATGAAAGCCTCAAGTCCACAGAGCACAGCCGAGCTACCTCATCAGCCTGTGTAGCCTCTCTCAAGTTTGTGAGCCCAGGGCAGCATCTGTTTGGATAGATGGCCAGCTCTTATTTCTAGAGACACACAGTTCTGTTGATGTTCTCTGGAGCCTCGGGATGGGGACTGCTGCCAGGAGCCTACTCTTCCCCCGGTGCTGGCAGCTGCATCTTGTTCCCTACTAACTAGCATATCCATCATCCACATGTCACTGCAAGAACTAGATGAGTTATTCAAAGCACTGGGGCAGCTCTGCTCAAGAGAAGTCAGCCCATACTGCAAAAAAACCACGATCACTGCGTTTGAACACTCACTTCTGGCAGGAACAACACCCTAGATTCTCTGAAGCTCCTATTATGGCCTTTGCCCGAGCACTATTTTACTGTCCCTCAGCAACCTGGGTCCTATTCACCAATACGCTACCAGTAAGAGTTATTTCCTTTCCACTCAGAGGAACTATGAGTATTAAAGACTGTTCTTTTGTACCCAGGAACTTGCAATGCTTGTTTCAATTAACTTGGCAGCCAGCACTAATTTCTTCCTGTTCTGAGTTGTATTTCAAATAAAATAATCTCATATTAAAGGCATAAAAATATACTCGCAGGTTTTTTTTTTTAAATAAAACCAATAGTTATTCAGTAGCTCCAAACTTCTTTTGTTTCTCTTGCATAGCTGATGTTCAACTTCTACGCAAAAATGCACATAAAAATGCTACTTACCTGTAGGATTGTGCCGGATGAAAAATACAAACGGCCTGTCTACTATGAACCAAGGAGGGGATGACCTGGCTATTAAAATTGCAGCTTGGAAGAAAGATAAGGTTTTAAGTTAGATAAAGCAAGTACCACAACACATTATATACTCTATTAAAGTGCGTTTTCCCGGTGTAAGCTAGAATCTTGCACAGGAAGAGATAAATGCCTAAAACCTACCAACCTGGCCAGTTACAACCACAAAGGTCACATTACTATGGTACAGCAAACACACTAAAAAGACAACACAAGACACAAAACTGGAAAGAAGTCTTGGGGTGTCACACAAAGGGTGTAGCAGCTCAAGCTGTCCTCTTTGCCACCTAGATAGCCAGGAATATTACATTGGTGGCCAAAGTGTTAGCTATCAGAAGACATTTCTCTAAAGTAAGCCTGTTTAGATTTCTTGGAGTATAGCAATGGTCTGATCAATATTGGCAAGTTGGGATTTTCCAGAGAAATTATATAATATCCATCAACTGATCTGAAGTCAGAGCACATTCCTGCAAACATCTCAAAGCAGGCTCTCCCTGCTTAGTGCTACAGCCTTCTAATAGTGTTTTCCCAAGTCTGACACAGTTATTAGTACAGTCGCTTACTTGTTGCTGCAGAAGCTTTGGTTCCATCTTCACTGACTTCGATTTTTGTCTTTTGCAAAATATGAGATACATGAAGACCTTCTGTTCCTGAAAAACCCAAGGAGAACACCGCTTTTAGTAAAACTAATTGCAAGAGCCCTGAAGCACCATGCAGCTAGAGCTACGCTAGCATGGCTAAGAATGATAAAAGCTGCTACAATCCTGAAGTTGCAGTGAAGAACACTACTGCAATGTCTCTGAACACAGTCGTTAAGTTTTTAACTACAAAAAATAGGTTATTCCCCATCTTCCTCCTCACCATTTACTAGGTTTCCTTATTTGATGGTATATGCTAGAAATGTTCATTTGCATTTTTAGTTTGAATTAAACAAAAATACGCTATCTGAATTTCAGCGACGCTCCCATTTATCTCAATCTCGGGCGAAAAAAGCACTTAGCAAGACACCTTGCTTTCAACGCAACACAGGAATTTGTTTTCAAATTCAGCCAACACAAGTCAGGCTTTTTTGTTGCAGCTCCCTGTAGAAGCTATCAGGAGCTTAATGGAAACAGAGAACAGAAATAAAATCACATTTTAGAGCCACGAGTTCAAAGATGTCTTTGCCACACTTTCATATACTAACATTTACAGCTCCAGTTTGGTCCAGTTCCTGAAACTAGGAATTTAGCCCTTGAGCCTTCCTAGAGCTCAAGAAAATTTAAGTCATTAAACACATGTTTCAGGGGAAAGTTAAATAATGCAGTTGCAGTATTTGTTACTGTCTACAGAATGGTATTGTTCGAAGTCCTGCCATAGATTTTAGACAATGCTCAAGACCCTCAGTTTGTAATACGAAATCTTAAGAAGCTGACCAACATGATCTAGTGCTATAAAGCAAGACAAGGGGAAAAAAGACACTGCTGCATTCAGTAGAAGCAAGCAGTCATGCTTGGCTGGCTAAAGAATAGAACTTTGCTTCAGCATCATGATAACACTTATTCAAGATAAAACAGGCAACTGGGGTGGTAAAACAGAGCTTTATTCAGTGCCTGAAACTATGAATGAAGATCACCGTGAATTAAAAAAAAAAACAAAAAAACAACAGCAACTTACTTGTTATTTTTGCAAAGTTTGCCTTTGACTCGTCAAACATATCTGTAATCCCAAGTGCTTGCAGAGGGTCCTTTAAGTCTGTTTCTACTACTGCTGTAAATCTAGTCAGAACAAACAAAAAAATGTATCGGTATCACGCAGGTAACATGCCCTAAGTGCCCTGTTTCTCCTGCATCAGAGGAGACACACACACCACTCTGAAAACATTCCCTGAAGGAAGAATGGATTACATTAGTACTTACTTCGGTAAAATAACCTGCACTCTTCTTGCTACCATGGTTGCCATCCAGCTTTCTATTGTTTTTGTGCTGATGTGGGGAATGATAGCAGAGAGTGGTGTTGTGCTTTCTGTCGGCAGAGCAATCAACATGCTTATCATTTCACCATGGTACGGCAACTCAATGATATTATACCACAGCTCGTTTGGAGTACTCGCAGTGCCTAGAAAACAAGCAAAGCTAATGAGCCATAGTTCTTACAGCATTAAATCTCTACTTTACCTTTAGACACAAACTGCTACAAAAGTCTCTTAGGAAAGCTTTGCCCACATCTTAAAACTGACTCTAAAGAGTCACAGACTGCCTGCCTTCCTGCTAGGCAACCTTCAGAAGTGGCATGGGGTCTGATCAGATGCTAGTTTGATGAAATACATAGACAGGATGACAATATGAAGTAAATAATCATTTGACTTTGATATGCATACTGTTTCCCAAATGTCATCAGCCTGGATTCATAAATCAGTTACGTTAAAAATCACCAACTCTGTGAATGAGCCAGATCTCTGCTTCAGATCTTGGCTGTACCAGAACTGACTGAGCAGAGAAACAAAAAGCAAGAAAAAGCAGCAGGCTATCTTTCCAGACTAAAGAGATCTGGTAGACAAGCACTTTTTCCCTCCAAGAGTTATTGGAAGAACTCCTGTTTGAGGCGTTTACTTAATTTTCTTGCTTAATAGGCCTGCTTCCTAATGAGATCCTTAAGTCCTTCAAGGTAGTGGAGAACAGCCACTTTGAGGCAGTGCAGGAGGCCAATTAGATGAGAAGGAGTGAGATAGCAACACCGCTGTGACTTACAGCAAGTGCTGAGAAGACTGTCTCTGAGCAACCCTCTCCTCCTCCAAGTTCCCTTTGGCTACCGTGGGATTTCTGGCATGAAACTGCAAAGCAAATGCTTTTTCTAGGATTTCAAGTGAAAACTTGTCAGCTTAACTACAGACAGGGTTTCTGGGAAAGTTTTTGGATAGCAATAAGATCTTATTATCTTTCTCCTTCCTTCATGTAAGTCTGCACTTGTCAGCCCAAGCTGAAAATCTACATCTTCATTAGAAATTTAATCTTGTTGCCAGGGCCACGCAACTTTAACTGAGCTCAGACTGCTAGAAATCTGGCAGCACTGCACTGATTTTGCAGCAACTGTGTCAAGCCTGGCAGTTTGATTATTTCCTTTTATTACAGCAGTGGTTCTCAGACTATGGCCTACAGATCAAAATACTGTTTTCATGCATCAGAACAGTAACAGAAGGTAAACTGCCTAACACTGAAATACTACATTCCTGCTCCGTTTTGTGCTATGATCATTATCAGTGAGGCACAAACAGGAGGAGAGTTCATCTGCACAGTTACAGAATCACTGAACTATAGAATGGTTTGGGTTGGAAGGACCTTAAAGCTCATCCAGTCGCAAACCCCCCGCTACGGGCAGGGACATCACCCACTGGATCAGGTTGCTCCAAGCCCCATCCAACCTGGTCTTGAACACCTTCACGGATGGGGCAGCTACCGTTTCTCTGGGCAACCTGTGACGCTGCATCACCACCCTCACAGAAAAATATTTCTTATTACTATCTCATCTAAATCTCCCCTCTTTCTGCTTAAACCTGTTACCCCTCGTCCTGTCCCTGCACTCCCTGATCGAGAGCCCCTCCCCAACTTTCCTGTAGCCCCTTTCAATACTGGAAGCTGCTCTAAGGTCTCCATGGAGCTTTCTCTTCTCCGGGCTGAACAACTCAAACTCTCTCAGCCTGTGCTGACAGCAGAGATGCTCCAGCCCTCTGATGATCTCCATGGCCTCCTCTGGACCTGTTCCAGCCTGCCCTCGCATGGCAGTCAACTGATGGGAATAAGATGCTTAACAAATTTAAACTTTTAAACATCCCATTGCAAGCATAAATAAGATAGAAGCCTTGTGTAAGGTTATCCAGAGATACCTTACCTACAAGGAGTCCTAACTCAGCAAGATTTCCCTTGTTCCTTTCTGGCCTCAAACCCTTTTCTAGCTTAAACATACACCAGCATTATGGAGTTTTTAACCAGCATCAGAATCAAAAGTCAAGAGCCTTTAAGATAACTTCAGATGGGTTTTAGCAAGACTGTTATTAACACCGCATTACTGTTATTATCACTTTGAGCAATAAAATCCCCACAGGGCTGCAACACCGAAGCTCTGAAGTATACGGTGAGTCACATGAACTGCCTGTCAGCTCTGAGAGTCTCCAGTGGAAGTCTGGCTGAACCTGCTGAACTTCTTTTCACTTGCGACTACATTTAAATTTGAAAAGCAGCTTCACACCTTGAAAGATACAGCCAACAAACTAACTCTGGTGCTCCTTTGGCTCCCACGGGAGTGGGGGCTGTGCAAGTCCCCTTTCTTTAACATACAGTAAAACACAGATTGGAGTAGAATCAATCTCTTTCCTACACAGCTCATCACCAGATGAACCTCAGGGTTCTGTTTCTGTTGGCAGTTTTCCTTTATTCTCACCTCTTAAAAAATAAGGATTTCTTCTTACTGTCATGTTTCAGTAACACACAAAGTTCTCAGTTTGAGTACTTCAGATTTTCCTTTTTGAAGGCTACAGGATAAGGCAGGCAATTTGGCAGAGTATTCAACCTTAAGCAACTGTTAAATACCTTGCACAGCAAGCTCAGCCATACATCAGCAGTGCCAGTGTGGGACACCTCTGTAACACAACCTCCCACACCAGCTACAATAAGCACCAACATTAAACACCACAGGTACAGCAAACTTTTGTTCAGTTAGAAGGAAAAGATCAAACGTTACAACCATTGCTGGTGGTACTGGGAGTTATTGAGCTTACCACAGTGGAAGATAGATAACTGGGATAGCATCGGAACTTGGTAGGTCTTCCCATCAGCTCCATAAAAAGGGCGTTTCTTTGTATTTTGAGGTCGAAATCGTGATTTCCATAAGCCCTTGAAATACACAGCATTTACTAGAACCAGCCTAGTCAAACTGCTGCCAATATCATCTGGTGTTACAACCTGATCGATCATACCTAGAAGAAATAAAGATTGTCTAATTATTTGCTGTCAGAATGCTGGCCAATATTAAGAACCTAAAGCACATATTACTTTAGGCCTCTTGTTCTGTGAGTACGCCAGCTCCTCAGAGGGCAATATATTTGAGGTTCTTAAAGCTAACAGTATTCTTGGTCAAAAAGTAAAAAAAAAATTAAAAAAAAATATAAAGCAAATACATCTTGCTAATAGATAGACTGATGTTATAACTAACAGTGCCTTACCCTTTCCAGCATGTGAGCAGATCTAAGTCTCAAACTAGGGATGTTACAACGGTAACAGTTTCAGCTGAAGCACTTCCCATTCACACACTGCTTGCAACACTGCTATGCAAAGCTAGTGATGTGGTAGAGAAAGAATTTGACAGCCTCATTTCACAAATACCACATCCAACATCGTTAACAACATGCTCCTCACATCCAGGAGGCACTGTTTTTAACTCCAAGAGATACAAAACACAGTTCACCTAGACTATGAACATGTTGTGGAGCATGATCTCTGTCTTTAGCACATGCAAGCTTGACAACCAGATGCCAAGCGGCTTGAAGCACGAGTAGTTCTGTCAAGACAGGATTAATTAAGAATCCTCCACTAAATATGACTCCTAAGAACACTGCCATATCTTGCAAGGGCAATAAAACCAAAAGATGAACTGCTCTACAGCTTTCCACAAGTTTCTTTCACAGAGTCAAATGTGCGAGTTGCTTGAAAGCATCTGTTATGTTTGAGAAAGCTTAGCTCCAACAGAACTCTGCTTGGATTTCTCATCATTTGTATGAAGGCTGAGAACAGCAGAATCGCCCCAACCCCACATGCAGACAGACAGACACTATAGCCAATCCCTGAAGCCACGAGACAGACACATCTGCTGGGTAGTGGGCCTGAAGATTCCTGGCTCATCAGCTCTAAAAATGCTAGCTTAAGGACAGTTCTCAGTTAGAAGGCACAGCTTTTTCTACCCCAACCCTCATCTCATCTTTCCCCCGTATTTTCAATGAATCTGAGATGTCTCAGACACTATCCTGCACAAAAAGCACTCGCTAATACTCACCCCTTGTTTCATTTTTCACCCACTGGTTGATGGAATCACATGCTGCCTTTGGGTCCTCAAAGTCCACGCTGTTGACACTGCACTGAAACACCTCTTTGTTCCTTGTAACAAAAGGCACTTCCATTTTAAAGCCACTCTTTGCAAACACTGCATTAGCAATTGTAACAATGTCTTTATTCTTTTTTGAGACTATGAGCTTGTTTATCTTCTTTAAGGCTTTACCAACTCCTAGTTGGAAAGAACAGCAAGTTTAATTTAGAGTAAGATGATGAACAGTTACTTTATATGCAACTATTAATGACACGAAGGATGACACATTTTAAGTGCTGGACTAGAAAAGGAGACCAAAGCAGGCATTCCAAGAGGCTTTCCAAAACATCAATTTCAGATCTTTCATCTGCTATGGTTTCGCAGCAAAAACGTGGTTTTCACTGTGATGCTTGCTGCCCTCTCTAGCTGTCTGGTCAGAATGCCTGGGATAATATTGAGGTTCAAGTCTTGGGATGGAGCTACTAACCACACTCTTCCACAAAACAGACTGTTCCAAAATGTATTTCATACCATAGAAATCCAGGTCGCCTGTCAGTTCTGCGACAGTGACACAGTTGAGGTCTCAGCCTGTTCACTCAAGAGCCAACAGGTCTGCAGGATCATGCAGATGGTCTTGAATCTCAGAGTGCAAAGAAAAGGTTGTTTTATCACCATCCTTCCTTTCCATTTACTGAAGAATAAAGGAAGCTGTGAAGACTTCTTCAACAAAGGTTCAAAGTAAAATCTTAGTTTCCTTAAAGACTAGGTCTCCTGGCATAAATCAGCTATAAGCATGGGTCAATCCTTTCACACAGGAACTTGCTTTTAAAAACAAGAAAGGGAAACCAGTAGGTTCCAGTGCTTACAGTCAAGATTCTTAGGACCTGAAAGCAGCTCGTATCAAATGCTTGCTCGCTCCTTCACTGTATATGAGAGAAGGCATATGGCAGCACAGAAGAACTGCTATGTTCACCATACCCAGTTCTTCTTGTTGTTATGACTTATGAAGGAGTGCTTGTCTACACAGGGAAGCTATTGCCAAGCAAGAAACTTCATGTTCAACCATTATATTGAACAAGGTCCTCGTGTGGCTGTTTTTACAGCAGTTATTAATGGACTCCCTCTGTTTCCTGATAAAATTTAGGTAGAAACCCTTCCAGACTGCTTCCTTGTGTAGACAAGCTTGTGGTAGAGATACGAAGGGAATAAATTAGTTCAGAGTTATTCTTTCAGCTGCATATAAGAAAAAGCCTCAGATGGCTTTGCTGTTTGAGTGCTTTAACAGTACCATTTGTATGGATTTCTACATGTGCACTCTCCAACACCATGGGCAAATTCTTTTGGAGAACATACCATAACAGAGGTTCTCAAACTGTATCCTGTGGACCACTGGTGGTCCACGGAGCACTTGCTTGTGGTCCGGGGAGAGCTGGCTGGTCTCATGACGCTGGCTCTCCTCTTTGCTTCCAGCTGCTAAATTGCATTAAAAGACAGCTAAATATACATTAAATACTTTCCAACTATTACCTTCCCAAAGAAGCAGTTGCTGTAGTTGCCAAAGGACTGTAAGGCAATCATGAACAAAAGCAGAGGAGATCTGTGCAAAGAGATAGGTAGCACCCCATACCGAGTCTCTGTAACAAGGTACTGCCTACCTTCTAAGGAGTTTGAGAACCTCTGTATCTCACAATTGGGATTAGAAAGTCTCAGGCCAAGTAAAATTAGTTGATATAATGCTTTAAAATTTTTGCAAGTACTTATTTTAAGCATTCGAATGTTCCTCAAGTCAATTATCCCATGAAGAGATTTCATTCTACAACATTTAGATCTTAAGCTGACAAATCATTTTGCTGTACTTTAAACCCAGAACCAAAACAGCAAAGCAAATGAAGACAGGACAACACATTACGTGACAATACTGCTCAAATATGCACTTACCTTTTGGAGGGTTTCCTATTCCTGGAAGGAAGGCAAAATGCTAGCACTAAGATGTTAAGCCTTGCTGGCAAACCCTCACAAAAAATACATAGCATGCAAAGTGAAGAACAGCAAGAACCTTCAGCCTACGCTCTCTTGACAGGCAGACATTGGCAGAGGAAGGTAAACACCAATGCATTCAGCATCAGGCACATAGATAAGCAGAAACAGGTGCTCCAAGAAGAGGACTCTACAAGCAGATTCAAGGATCTTGACAGCAGAAACACAAATGAACACAGCTGAAGTGCATCCAAGTGAAACTACCAAGTGTATAGTTTGAGCTTGTATTGCTTCCAATGTGGTGACAAGCAAGATTCTCTTGCCTTGTTACCTAAGGAGTGGCACATACATTAAGGGCCGTTCAGTACAGCCTGAAATGGGGTACTGCAGCCTGAAATGGGGTACTGCAGCCTTTCTGCATGGCGCTGGCACTGGACTACTGTCCACACTGCTCTGGAAAACCAATTTTGCAAGGACAAAAGCAGTTCTAGCCAGGACCCTGAAACCATTAACAAAGTTGCTTATCAGCCAGTTCAAGTATATGTACATATCCATACTTAAATTGCCAATTAGCTTCAAAGCGTGTCCATTTTGTGCTTTGGTAAACGGAGTTAATTGGTGCACAATGCAATCTACCACAGTTATGCACCTCAAACCAGCACGAAGATTCTGACAAAACACCCAAAACCACCTTAGGAATCACTGACCATTTACGCTGTATCTCATCATAGTTGTCAGCTGCTTCTTTGTCTTGCCGTCAGCACCCAGCTGCAACACTCCCAGCACCGATGCAATCCCATGAGGAGAAACAACAACATTGTCTTGAGGCTTAGCTTTCACTATCTGATTGAAGACTTGGATTCCAACATCAGAGCTAAGTTCCTCCAGAGGGTGAAAGCCGAACTGGGAATATACAGATGCTAAAGTCCCAAGAACAAAGATGAGTGGGAAGTTCCAGTTCATGGTTTCTGGCTAGAGACACCTGTAAGAGAAGAGGACAGGAAAATTGAGTCAGATTTAGCAAATACAGCATTTTTATTTTCAACTTTAATTCTTATTTACCTAAAGAGCAGGCAAGTCTTGCACATGCTCTACACACCATTGACAGAACTCTGGCAATGGAACCTATATCTACATTAATGTCAGGCTGAGTGAGTTGGGGTTGTTCAACCTGAAGAAGAGAAGGCTCCAGGGAGACCTTAGAGCAGCATTCCGGTACTGAAAGGGGCTACAGGAAAGCTGGGGAGGGATAAGTGCAGGGATAAAGGGGAAGGGTTTTACACAGAAAGAGGGGAGATGTAGATGAGATCTTAGGAAGAAATAATTTTCCTCTGAGGGTAGTGAGGCACTGGCCCAGGTTGCCGAGAGAAGTCAAGGCTGCCCCATCCCTGGAGGTGTTCAAGGCCAGGTTGGATGGGGCTTCCAACAGCCTAATCCAGCGGGAGGTGTCCCTGGCCCATGGCAGGGGGTTAGAACTGGATGGGCTTGAAGGTCCCTTCTAACCCCAGCCATTCCATGATTTTACCACTACCACTGTTTTGGGTCTAGGTGTTTCCAGAAGCAGAGAACTATGAAATAGCTAGCTGACAACTACTATACAACTGGACAAAAGCCACCAAACTGGGAGACTACCTCCCACCACACACAAATTCAGTCAGTTGTGTTTCAGTTAAACAGAGTCTTGTCTTTCTTTTCAAATTGCCCTTTAGGATAAATTAGTGCTAAGAAGCCTCATGGTACGGTCCTCACCCACTAAGATGTGATGCACCGTACATTTTATAGATCATTTTCTGCAGTGAACAGAAGCACGTATACATATGCAAACAGACCTTCTGTTGCGGGAATTTACACCTGCCTAGAATAATCAGCTAGCTGCATAACTGTCATTTTCCATGATGGGCATATAGCAGAAGACTTCTAGATTTTAAAATGCAAGGTTAAGGTTGTATTTTAGCCTGTACTTTTCCATTGAAGAAAATTCAGCAGCTAATAAGTACAGGAGGATGTTCAAATTCAAAATGGGCTAATCTTCTCTGCAGATCTAACAGTACTCGGGACTACTACAGCCATGACTTCCGAGGAACTGAGGCACAAGCAGCAGCAGCAACAGCTTGTTCAGGACCTCTCAGCAACTGATTAGAGAGCCAAGCACAAACGTTAAAAACTGGGTAATGTAAATACTAGGCTGTATTTCCTCCTCATGGAAGTGTAATTCAGTCCAGTGAGGTTTAGGTTGGATATTAGGAAAAGGTTCTTCACCTGGAGTGTGGTGGAGCACTGGAACAGCTCCCTGCGGAAGCAGTCACAGCATCAACCCTGGCAATATTCCAGAAGCATTTGGCCAACCCTTGGACACACAGTGTGAATGCTGGGGCTGTCCTATTCATGGGCAGGAGCTGGACTTGACCCTTGTGGGTCCCTTCCAACTCAGGATATTCTATGATTCAATCCTTGGGGTTTGTTTTTTTTTCAGAGCAAATAGATACTTGGAGGAATAGTCATGCAATAATCTCTTATTTCATTAAATTAGGTTCCTTGCTCACCTTTGAGAGGTTCAACCACCATATTTTTATTTTAAACAACTCCATCTCAGTTGCAAAGTTGAGCAGTCCTGATTTCCATTTTCAGACCAGCAAGCAAGCCTGCTCCCCCACCGCGCTGACTCCAAGAGCATGCTTAGGTGTTAGTCTCAAACACCCTGAGGAGCCACCTGATTCCATGCCTCACCAACGGCTAATCAGGCTGTAGAAAGTATACAGCTGATTAAAATGTAATTTGCATACCACATGCAAACCTCAAAAAAAAAAAAATAGGTCTCTCCTCCCTCCCCTTGAGCCCTCAGCACTGCACACTCGCTCTTCTGGCTCCAGCAACCCTGAGCTGGAGGCCAGCGGAGATGCTGCATCCAGGCAGGGCAAGCATTTTGGCTGAGGCGTTATTTCACAGTGCCTCCCACTCGCACGAAAGGGCGTACTGCACCAAGGAGCTGTGCCATCGCACAGCCTACCTACGCTGCCAAGTTCAAACCATGCTGGAGCACTTCATTACCAGAAAACCAGCTGGTGTTTGTACAGATTCATTTAATCATCTTTTAATAGCATGTACTTTAACTGTGCTAACACACTTGAAAGTAACAAATACAGCATTTCCACTTTCTTCTGCACCATTTCAGGGGACAGAATCGGCTTCAAAGTTTGTCATTGCAGCGCAGAAACAACCAAATGCTGAACATGAAATAAGGCAGGAGTTGAGACATCTTTCTCCCCCAACCCAACTGTTGGTATAGCTGTGATAAGAGGAACCTGTTGGACAGTTATGCAAGAAAAAGTGAAAAGGCTGTCCTATGAAACAGGTTAACAGCCCACCCACTCATTAAGTCTTTCCTACCAACTTAATAATCTCCTTTATTATTTTTTTTAGAGCCACTGAAGTGCAATTCCTTCCAGAGGAGCTTCATACCAGTCATCAAGTGGCTCTTCTCAAGCTTAATCTGAGCACTACATGGACTTGGCTGGCTGCAGCTGAAACCTGCAGGGGGAAAATCCGAACACCATCTGATCCCCCTGAAGCAGATTATGCGAGTCACATCCTAGCTTTGTCCTGCACCCCATACTACTGGCTGCAACCAGAAGCAGTAGGAAGGACCAGCAGCCTGACAAGGAAAGCAAACTTGCATTAGTTGTTTGGTGTTTCTTTTTTAAAGTGTTAATGAATATTCTTAAAGAGTTCTTTGATACTAACACAAACCAGCCACCTGAGATGTCCAGGTTCTTTATTCGTAGAATGGTTTGGGCTGGAAGGGACTTAGAAATGCATCTAGTTCCACCCCCCTACCATGGGCAGGGACACCTCCCACTGGATCAGGTTGCTCAAGTCCCCATCCAACCTGGCCTTGAACACCTGCAGGCATGGGGCAGCTATGACTTTACCAGCCAACCTGTGCCACTGCCTTCCTACCCTCACAGGAAAAAAAATTCTTCCTAAAATCTAATCTAAATCTCCCCTCTTTCATCTTAAAACTGTGCCCTCTTGTCTTATCCTTGCACTCTCTGATAAAGAGCACCTCCCTTGCTTTCCTATAGGCCTCCCTCTAAATACTGGAAGGTTGCTCTAAGGTCTCCCCAGAGCCTTCTCTAAGCTGAACAACCCCAAATCTCTCAGCCTTTCCTCATAGGGGAAGTGCTCCAGCTCTCCTATCATTTTCTGGACTCGCTCTAAGAGATCCATATCCTTCCTGCATTCCCTGGGGGAAGGCTCCCCTCTTTCCCAGGCAGCAGCTCTACGCTGATGGCAATCCTGCCTTGCAGGAAGCAAGCGCGCCTTGTCACTCCAAGAGATGCTAAGTTTCTGTTTTAAGGGTTTTTCTTTGGTGGTTTGGTGATGATCTCTTCTCCCTATGAGGGGACCCAAGAGTAGATTTAAACAAAAATTCTTAATCCCAATATTAACCAAAATTTCACCTTTACCTAAATACCTTGGCCAAAAAAAAAAAAACAAACAAAAAGCTGCCACAAACCCCACAACTATCAGAGATTTTTAGTGTATGTACTTAGAAGCAAGCAGCCAGTTAGCATTGGTGCAATGAAGCCTGTTCCGTGTAGTTATGGAGACCAGGGACAGATAATACAGTCGGGGCACACATTTTGAGCTGTAATTTGAAAACCAGGAGATATTGGGCTATTTTGAGCATATCTACCCTTGACACGTTACATTGCCAGAAGTATGAGGACAGAGACAGGAGTGACACTTCTACGAAACCTTATAAAACAATGCTTCATTGCCATTTAGGCATTGCCTCTGCACAAGTCTCACTGAGGTCAGGCACTGTTCTCTTCTTTGCCTTTGCCAGGGTATATCGTGGGTCCCAAGTTTTCTCCTTCACTGCTGACAACCCCTATGAGACTCGGGGTGACAGCTCCCAATAGCTTTGCGTTCTCCCCATGACACGTGTGAAGCCTTGTCAAAACAACCTGACTCTGCTCCCAAAGCCACTGCTACGTGACTTCATTCTTGCTTTTTTTTTGTTTCAGGGAGAAAACTTCTACCCGCTGCATCCAATTTCCCCAGAGGCCTCTGTGCTTGCTCAGTCTCGCCCTCCTGCTACACTTTTAAGGCACATTGGTCTCCGTTTTAGAGGACAAACACTAGCAAATACCTATTCATTAAACAGAATAAGTTTATTGATAGAATAAGGGAAAGAGAAAACTAGTTCATCAGCATTAGCTACAGAGCAGCCACTTCTCAGCCTGCCTTGTCCACTGCATAGCTTAACCAGCGAACTGAGGAGCTAATTTAATCTCCAAGCAAAAGTCGCATTTGTGTTATTAATGCTTCTAGTGTGGATTTCAAAATACTCAACTTCCATGGAGTTCAGTAACAAGAACTGTATTTGCATATCCTGAAAGAAAGAAACAGCTTAAGAACAGTGCAAGGCAAACAAAATCCAAAAGGATGTAGGATGTGTAAGATGGAAAACAGTTGACCTGCTATACAGAATACCAGCAAGCTTTCAACAAGCTTTCATAACTTTGAAGCTAAAAACTTAGTGATAGTTAAATTTGAATCCAATGCTTCAGAAAGCCAAGCAAAAATACAACCTAGGCACTTCTTTGCCTACGACCTTTATGTCTTTGTAAAGTTAACTGATGAGGAGGAAGATGTATAGGCAAATTCATTTGCATATATGTGGGCTTTTGAAAGATGTTGGACTAAAAAAGAACCCTCTTAAAGGTAGGCTGCCCACTTCTTAGACTAAGAACTCCTAGGAAGAACATTCCACAACTTAAACTTCTAAAGAGACAACAGCCATACTGACACTGACCCGAAGAAATGCAATTAGAGAATACCAGAAACCAAACCCCAAATTTAATTTATTTACATCCAGTTTATAACTCTAATGCTAAAGCTTCTGAACAAAACAGATGACAGTGTTATGCACTGAGTTGTATGAGGGATGTCTTGTTCGCAGCAAGCGTACCAAAAACTCCATTACTCCACCTGCCTCAGCAAACAGCACCATACCTAGTTCTGTACACCAGGCTAAATTAGTAGTTACTACCCATATCTCACTGCAAAGCCTAGTTTAAGCCATTTTTAGATAAATGGTCCACTGAGGCATGCAGCTTAGGGAAGGCAGGAGAGGAAACACCGCAGTGCATCATCTGCTCTAGTAGTTTAGTAATGTTCCATGATAGGTGATGAAATGTCTTCAGGCTACCAATGTCTAGGTGACCTCAGCCTCCAGCCAGTGTTGCAAACCCTAACCCTCATACGTAGTAGGCAGTGTACTCAACTCACTAGGCACAGCTATCTACATGACCCACATAACACATAGTTGAAGCTTTTGGCTGAAGCTATTATGGAAGTATTTATGTCAAGAGGACATGATGCTTTTGGCCTGCATTTACAGAACACTTGGTACAAAAGCAAAGTTACACTAATACAGACTTTTTGATCTGGATCTAGAAAGGTATTTGGTGGAGCAGAAGTTACGTCTTCAGCCCCAGGCACAAAAAACTGCTGAGCATGGAGATCCTCCTACAGGAAACAACTAGCTTAGGAAGGACTTCATCTTCAGAGAGCCAGACAGAGCTGCTGCACTCTTCCCGAGAGGAAATGGAGAACTTAGTTTGGTTCAAGATCAGAGACAGAAACATGAGCTGGAAACATACGCAGATTTGAAATGCAAGTAGGAGAAAAGACCTGTCCCAAAGAGCCTGAAGAATACTTTGAAGTGAATAGAGGATGAAACAGTGAATCGTACACAGCTTTTTAGTTATCTATACTGACTGCACTAAGTACAGTATGCATGTATGTCAGTATCCTATGAGACACCTCCAAGTTGTTTATTTTGAAGCCTGACTTCAGCAGCAATAAAGTACAACCCACAAGGCTCATTCTTGAAGCTGCACGATGGATTCTGCAGTTTCTTTGTCGACATATCAAGTATAAGGAAGTTTAGACACCAAACTTCACTTCTGTGAATAGCTGTAACCAAAACAGCACCAAGTGCAGCAAAACAGATTGAAAAAAAAAAAAAGAGAAAGAGCCTTGCAGCATTGCTGGTCTCACTGTATTGGACCCTAAAAGCTAAAGGGCTCCCGTGGCAGGCACTGGGTAGCCTGCGTGCCCAGAGAAACCTGCCCTCGGACAAACATTTGGGGATTTCTTAAAGTTTGAGAAGTCAAAGTTTTTTTGTCAGTGCCATCTGTGCTACTAATTTAAAAGTCTTATTTCGACTGACGTGAGCTCAGAGAAAGCAGTTTCACTTCAGGCATTTAACTAACTCTCTCCAGCAGGAACTGAATAAATATTCAACCAAACTTGTTAACAGCATTTAAGGAACTGGCTGAGTACACAGCAATTGTTTCTCCAAAGCAATGAAACCACTCTGGTTGCAATGGGAAGGTCCTAAGCGGGGTCTTGCTTTCCAGATGATGCACACTTGGTAGCGTATTAAAAAGCCTGTCAGCAGGCTTCTCCTTTCCTCCTCTCAAGCATTCACAACTCTTAAACCTCTTGTATATCAAAGCCTTCACTTTCAGTATCCTCTCCTTGGCCTCTCCTTACCCTATGCTGTCGTGCTTGGCCTCCGCTACATCTAACCACGCTTTCGGGTCTGAAGCAGCAAGACCCATGGTCTGAATGCAGGAGAATTCAGAAGTGGCTTAGTCCGCACAACCAAACTGAAGTGTTTCATCTTCCTCCAGGTTTTCTGGTACAGCTTGAATACCGATTCTTCTCTTTTGTCGAACAACTCTTTCCAGTGCTTCCAGCTTTAAAGCAGTGATGAGAACCCCCACAGATACAAAAACAAAAGCCATGTTATATCAATGAGTCAGGTCACACAAAATATCTAACACAACAAAACAGTCTTTGATTACTCAACATCTGGAAGGTTCAGTATCTGCACAGTATTAATAAGAAAGGATGACCGCTACCTTTTAAGTGCTTTTAAATAGCTCAGTACTTACATTGCTCTGAAGAGGAGCAAGTCCCTGTCAACATGAGATAAACATGAATTGTAGAGAGATAAGCTGGAAGGGTTTGTTAGAAAATGCTTTGTAAGTTAAGACACTGGACTGACTTCAGGCACCAGAGCCAATGCTGCACACAACTACAAAAAACATGGCACTGGTTCTAGAGCTTTCCTCTCTCAACCTGATATCTTTCTCTGCCATTTTAATTCCCTCAGTTTGATAAAGCATTTGGGTTTGCCTCAGGACAGACCATCTCCACCTGGAACACCTTTTTTAGCCGTGTCCAACCAGCCTCCCCTGCCAAGGGGGAATTTCCCAGCAGAGCACCAGCTGATAAAACCGGCTGGCCCCAGACAGGAACCATCTCTCTGTCCAAGCACAGCTCCCACAGGAGCAGAAACTAAAGAGTTTAGTGCTTCCTCACAAAGAGTCCTGGCCATCGCTTCTTGGGAGTTTTCATTTTGACAGGCGGAGAGAGTTGGGGTTGTTCAGCCTGGAGAACAGAAGGCTCCAGGGAGACCTTATAGCAACCTTCCAATACCTGAAGAAGCTCCAGGAAAGCTGGGGAGGGACTTTTTACAAGGGCACAGAGTGATAGGATGATGGGGAATGGCTTTAAATTGGAAAGGGGAAGACTGAGATTAGACATTAGGCAGAAATTCTTCACAATGAGAGTGGTGAGGCACTGGTCCAGGTTGCCCAGGGAAGCTGTGGCTGCCCCATGCCCGGAGGTGTTCAGGACTAGGTTGGATGCGGCCTTGAGCAGTCTGGTCCAGTGGGAGGTGTCCCTGCCCATGGCAGGGGGATGGAACTGGATGGGCTTGAACGTCCCTTCCAAATGAACTCATTCTATGATTTAGCATGAACGGACAGGCAAGCTCCATTTAAATTCTGCGGTCTCGTGACTAATATCTCCTCTTCATAAGGGCGATGGATTTTCTAACCAATGTCTTCTCGATTTGGCGGTGGTGCACGGTAGTTCACTGGATGGTGTAAACCAGGTCTTTGTAAAGCTGACTAGAGGCAGCTTTTGATTTCACCACTCAGTTGTAACCATACAACAACTACACAGGCACTATTCAAAGTTTCAAGGACACAGACAAGCGTTTATGTATCATGCGCTTTACGTTCCATCTCTCACTTACATACAATTCAAAAAGCCAACTTGAGCTCTTCTTCATGAGGCAAATACAGTTTGCTGACACCACAGGGCAGGGGGCTCATGAAGATGATTCTGGGACTTCACAGTTCTACCACAGTTTTCAAATTTCATCTGTGTTTTCCCATTACAGACGGCTCAACAAATATTATTAAAGTCTCCACATGATATTTATTCTGGTATTTAAATCAGTTTCCACTGCTTTCTCCAAGATCTAATAGCAAGTCTTGCAGTATCAGGAAGATTAAAGAGAATTATGTTTTTAATTTACTGGTGCCCCTTTAATAAAAGAAGTAGTTTTGTTGCTCTTAAGTTCTTTATGCAACGTGGTTATTTTAACATAATGAAGAAGCAGCATGGGACAGTCAGCCCGTCATGACTAATGCTGCAGAACCAGTTTCCCAAAACGATGCAGCACAGTAGTGTTTCACAACAAGGCAGTGAAGCTATACCCTCTTGCTCTCCATTCACCCCAGCAGAGGGAAGGATTGTTCAATGATCAAAGCACTTGCCTAAAACTTATCAGCAGGTTCATAACCCAGACCCTTTTTTAAGTTTTTGTGGAAGAAACGCTTTGTGGAACCACAGTTCCCACATTTACTGTACATTAGCAATGCTCGTTATGCAAGTATAGTCTCATTAAGAGCCAAAGGCAAGCCTACAGGATCGTAAGCTCCCATTAATAAGGTACAGGGTATTAAGTCTCTGGCAATCGGCTGCATAAGGACCAGGTTATGAAGTAACTCCACAAGGTGCTGGACTAACAGCAGCTGGTGTCTTACCCACTCAGGTTCCCCACCACAACCTTTACCTGAAGCCCCACTTCTGTTGTAGTATTTGACCTTCTTTTCTTCCTCAAAGGATATTAAAGGCAAACCCAGCACCCTTATCCATTTCCACTTGTTGCAGGACTCATCCGATGTCAGGACTCTTGTGTCTCTACACCTCCACAAAGTGAAACTTGTTTCTTCTCTCCCCAGGGAAACTTCCACTTGCTGGCCAGTGGCACGTGTCCCATCTCCAGCACATACCAGGCTGGGAGAGCAGAGACAGCCTTCTGGAGATGGCTCCACGGCCACTTTGAGACTGCATGGAGAGCTGTGCTTGGAGCAGATTGGACATCAAGAACTTCCCAGCACACATCCTTCTTCAGAAGGGTTAAGGTACTGATACTTGTAACACACAGACCTAAAGAACTGTCAAGCAAAAAAATCTTTGTAATAAATAATGAAAGCTGAAGACCTCGAATCAAGTCTTCAAACTAGTAATTAAAATTTCAGTAGAGCTTTGACAAGGCATACAAGTTGCTGCAGAGTGGATGACATTACTGTTTGCCGTCAGATTCTACACTTTTCAGGTTTAGTTTATTCTACAAAAGAGGCACTTGTATTTCCTATTATGCAATACCCTACGAACTCCAGTTCCTATCATTCTACACCTTATAGTTCAATCTGGGTTTGCAGCACAACTGAAAATAAGGTTTTCTATACAGCAATAATATTTTTACACTCCTGGGAAGCTAAGAGAGCTGGCAGGATGTACCAGCCACATGGTAACTAACCAAAGCCTATACGTGCTTTGGTTAAGGAAGCTCAGCTGGTAAGAAGTAAAAGTCAAGCTGTCAGTCTTCCAAGTGGCCTTTAAGAAACATCACATAAAATAAGTAATTCAATATTACTAACTTTTTACTTATTCTTCCTCCTACAAGTAGGCATGGCTACAGCACTACAGCATCGGCACTACCATAAAGTTACTCAGTTGTATTTGATACACTCATTTCACCATAAAAATCAATTGGAACAACTCCAGTATTCTCTGCTCATAATAAGAGCTTTTATAAGAACATGGACTCACACAAACTCATTGATATCCAAGGATTGAATCTGAAAGCATTCTATCTAGGGAATACTACCATCTGACTTGAGAGATACCAGGAACACTGTTCTAACCATTTACTTCACCTGCAGTTGGAGATCTGCAGTGATAGGCAACTAGCCTTTTATTTATTGATTAATCATGCTGTACAACATTTACAGTCAATAGCTTCCTATTTGCAAGTTTCAAGTGACTTTGGAAAACTTGTTCTCATCTGAAGTAGTAGATAGCAAATGTAACTCAATGTAATGTAGCCAAGGATTAAAGTTATTAATATGTCAGATAGAAAATAAATTTCTGGTTTTATCTCTAGGACAGCATTGGTGAAACTTAGGCTTAGGCTCACAGCAACATCAGCTACTAGTTTTCTAGCAGCCTTTTCTCAACCACTTCAGAACTAGCCTGAAAGTTAAGCAAATAAGACAGGGATGTTTACACATTTTTCTTTACAGCCTATAGACACATTTATCTCTTCCTCCTCCAGCTTCAGAAGCAGAACAAGCCAACCACAACAGCATCAGAAGTCACAGATGCTCTAAGTATGCAGGAACCGCATCCAGCAAGGATGCAGGAATGAAGCACTGCACCCTAAGTGTATACTTAGATAGACACCTCCTCAGTCATCTGCAAGAAGACTTACACTAACCAGTTAATAACAGAATTAACAGCTATTTAGAAGACTTGTATTTAAGAAAACACTTTTCAGCAACCTGACCTCCCTTCCAATTAATCCCACTGGCTTTACTACAGGTGTATGAAAAGACAAGACCTAAACTTCACTAGAAAAAAAACGGACAACTGAATATGAACTACACAGAAGTATCCTCAAAGAGCAGGTCATGACCTGGTGTATTAAACCATCTGATTCAGTTCATCTTGAAAGTTTGTGGGCTGAGTTGTGAGCTGTGTTGGCTGAGAAGCCTCCGCACAGTCCATCGCTATTTCAGTAATGCAGATGACGAACCTCAAGAGAGGAAGCAGACAATTAGCTGGGAAAGCAGCCTCTTAAGCTGAGCTGCCAGAGCAGCTGGAGCTTCATTGCTGAGAAAGCTGCATGAACTGCTCCTTCTGGAAAAGGAAGGCACAGAGCAAGATGGAGCCATTTAGCTGACAGATAAATCCACCAACTTCTACACAGGCTTTCTTAGATTGCTTAGAGATGTAAAATAAGAAGAAAACGGAATGGAAAAGTAAAGTTAGAGGTGTGTCCAGTTCTCCTCTTGTTCTTTGTACCTGTAACTTGCCAGAGCCAGAGCCTACCCCTCTCCTATTGAAACCAAACAAGGAACCTCAAAACTCAATCACAATCTCTGGTCAACAGAAACTTGCAGTTCAGAGCAGGTGACGTGGCCTCCTCAGAAGCAGTGAGGAACATCACTGAATACCACAACATGCCCTTCTGCTGGAATAGATGTTTCAAGCTGCTAAATAATAAAAAAAGCACTGAAGAAAACAAAGCTTGGTCAAAGCTACACAGCTGATGAACTTGAATGCACACAATTTGCACAACAGTTGAACTAAGAGAGCAAAAATGTACCAACATTTTTCAATACTGCTGCTGGAGACCCCACAGTGATTTACAACTGTAGCTTGGAGTCTGTTGGCAACTAATATTTCTCCCAGTTTCTACCTGCATGCTGAGGCCAGTACATACAGCCTTGAGCGGGGTGTTCCGTTCAGAACTCTGGTAATCAGTCTTGATGCCTTCCACTATTGCTCTCCTGCTCCTGAGACACTAAAAAGAATTTTGGGACACTGTTTCTGAAGCCCAGGGAGAGAACAGGATGCTGCCTGAGACATGTGGCTTACATCATGTTGCTGAGTATGGTCAGCAAGATGGAGATTTCCACCATGGGAAGATCAATCTTTAAGATGAATATGCTTTCATACATAAACTGTTTTGTGGCGTATTAATCAGACCCCAGCATGAGTCACATCCTGATTTCAGATGGGAAATACAAGCAAAAGCCTCCTTCTGGCTATTAAAGGTGAACACCAGATCACAGACAAGATACAGCAGCTGCTAAAACGCACGTTTCCACAGACACTGCTCAAGGAGAGACAACTTCAAGTCCAGGACAAGAAACTATAGCTCCTACTAGCATTGCCACTAGAATTGCCCCATCCTCTTCCTGTCCATGATCACTGGCTCCAACTTCAGCAGTGATGTTCTGTGTGCTTGCACAGGTTGCACACGTAGTTGAGTAGTGAACTAGGTTCTAATACTAGAGAGGAGACAGGGAAAAAGGAGAAAACAGGACAGCTTCCTCCCATAGCCTGCCAGCCTAAACATAGCTACAATTGTAGAACGCTACCACCTTCATTTGCATCTTCCTGGTCTCCTCCCACCCATCATGTAGAGGAGACACCTAAACATGTAGATGGTTGCACATATTCAGCTTTCTTATATTTTCATACAGAGATACTACTTACTTTAATAAAATACACACATGTATATACATGTTTTTCATAGTCTCTAATCTACACTGTTAGCCTTAAATTCAGAGGTAGGCGATTGGCTACTCTACGCTACCTGCCCTCCAAAGCTAAAAAGAGGCAATTCTTCCTACCACTCTTCTTATCCTAAAGTTGTTTATGGTTAGTATAGGTGCACTGAATTACATGGTACTTATAGGCTAGCATTTTGCTGTAAAACATGATTTGTATGTTATGTCATGGGCAATTGGGAGGATGCCCAGAGGCACGCAAAGCTGACAGCATCCAGCAACACTTCACAGCTTAGTGATGATTAATCCATCTTTTCCCTGTCTTCCCACGTATAAAACCTCTGACCCTAAAGAATAGTAGAATCCAGTCAACAGACCAACTAACTGGAAGTGTTTTGATGATTAGGATGGATTTCCCCCTAATTAATATTACAAAAGCATGTTCTTCTCATGCATTCTTGTGATTAAGTAATCTGAGCGGTCCAGACAACCTTAACCCCAGCTTCCAAGAAAAGCCTTCCACGGAGCCTCAGCTTTTTCAGGCGAGAGCATCGCAGTTGCCTAGCAAGAATCAAAAGCCACAAGCAGCTGCGTGAGCCAGGTAGATACCAAGCCCATCACCACCAAAGCAAGACAAATCTCTAGCCAGAGCTTCCTTTGAACTTAAGGGCACACAATTTATACACGTGCCCATTTTAATTCCTAGCAATAAAGCAAGCTGGTTATTTTTATATTTATACACACACATACACACTTCAATCTAGTCTAAAAATGTCTAGTGCAACTCAGTGGGCTCACTGCTTGACATTTCTCTGCCTAACAGTACGCTGTTAAGAAGCTTTAGGACTGGAACACATTTCTGCCTGTGCAATTCAGAGCCCCACACTAAAAGTCTCCGTATGCTGCTAAGACGTGCTATTCTCCTGGTTGTCAATGACAACACCAAACACAAGCTTCAACACTTCGGTATACACCTTGAGACAAAAGCCACTGCAGATTTCTGTTTTCTTTTCCGCACTGGCATGAGTTTGTATCTGCCTCATGTGGGAGGCGGTGAACTATATATAGACAGTTCACTGTGGCGATGGTCTCATCACTATCTAAAGCAGAGAGGAGTTTCTATAACATCCCGATACCTAGGGTAGAAGATGCAACGGTAAGGTCCCAATAAGCAGCTTTTCTGCATCTTAAGAGCACTGACAAAATCTGCTGACACCTGGTCTGACATACAACTTGTCCATCATTTTAAAGAAGCTGTAGACCAGCATCCATTACTCAAAGTTTACTTCTGCGCTAAACGGCTGCAATTCTTACACGTTTCATCCCACCCCACTAAATATAATCCCAGGCTAGCAGATCTTATACGGATCTGAAACAATCTACTCAATCATCCAGCCTTTTTATTTGTGTTGATTTCCACCTTGCACACTTGAAAGACTTATCTCATCGCTAGGCAGACGTGCTTTTTGCTTTGCTCGTGGGTTCCTGGAGCTTCTCCCCTTTTCCAAAGCTCCACGACAGCACAGCTGCTTACACCTACGGATGTTCGGTGAACAGTCCCCACAAATCCAGGTTCCTAACAAATTCTTGCAGGAAGACATTACTAAATGCTCACAGAAGAGAAAGTGAAGGGAGAAGAGGAAGTCATTTCTCAGTGCAATGAGAAAAAAAAAATAATCAGGCTACCAGGTTTTCTTTCAGGAAGTTGCCCAAGAATGCAATTAAAACCACAAAACCCAAACCACGTTTCGGAATCGCATGCAGGCATGAGAAAGGGGGAGAGAACTCAGTCACACCGAGGCCTCCCACCCATAAGCAGCCATTCTCAAGTTTGAAAGGAAATCTGGCATTTTTAACACCTAATTGTTAGCATTTCCCTCTGAAGATCCTCCGGCTCTGCACGACATTGAGCCGAGATACTAAACACCATTCGACGCATGAGATGAAAAGAGTGGAGTGAGGATTTCCAAATCCTCCCAGAACTCCGTTTGTAAAGCACACTCCAAGATAATAAGAGCTTCAACTAAGCGGTCCCCTCCTTCGACAGCCGCCGGGTGCCACCAGCAGCGCCCCAGCCCCGTTCCAATGGCACAGCACCCCCGAAAGAGCTGTACGGGAGAGCGAAAGGGGAAGAGCTCAGCTGCTTAAACACCACTCAGCTATTTGCTGCAGCACAAGGAGACACTAACGAAGCAGCAGCTCCCGGGTTTAAGGCTGTCGGACAACACTGAGGCTGCGGGACGGAGCCGCTGGCAGCGGGGACAGGCGGAGCGCCACCAGCCCGCAGACGCGTTCTGCTGGGCAAGGAGCCCCCCCCGGCTCCGGCAGCGAGAGGAGCCCCGCGCCGGGAAACCCGGGGCAGCCGCAACAGGCGCCGCGGAGCGCCCGGGAGAACGCCGGGGGACGGCAGCGTGGGAGCTTCGCTGCCCGCAGCCCCCCCGAGGGAGGGGAGGGGTGGTGTCTGTCCGTTCCCCCTCGTGTCCGTGTGGCCGTTCGCCCCCCTCCCCGTGTCCGTTTGTCCGCTCACCTCCCGCCCGGCTCCCGCGGCCGTTGGACCCGCAGCCGTTGCACCGCGCGGCTCGACCAACACGCGGCGGTGCCGGGCGTTTATAGAGCCAGCGGCCGCCCCGCCCCGGGCTGAGCCCCCGCCTTGCACCGAACCCCCCGCCCCAAGGCTGAGCCCCCGCCCAGAGCCAGGAGCTCTGCGCCGGGCTGAGCTGCGCTCTTTCGATGAACCTGCACCCCCAAGGCTGAACACCCCACCCCAAAGGCTGAACACCCCCCAGGGCGGAACCTGCACCCCCAAGGCTGACCCCCCCACCCCCAAGGCTGAACACCCCCCCAGGGCTGAACCTGCACCCCCAAGGCTGATCCCCCACCCCAAAGGCTGAACACCCGCCCAGGGCTGAACCTGCACCCCCAAGGCTGATCCCCCCCACCACCCCAAAGGCTGAACACCCCCCAGGGCTGAACCTGCACCCCCAAGGCTGATCCCCCACCCCAAAGGCTGAACACCCGCCCAGGGCTGAACTTGCACCCCCAAGGCTGACTCCCCCACCCCAAAGGCTGAACCCGCACCCCAAAGGCTGAACAGCCCCCCAGGGCTGAACTTGCACCCCCAAGGCTGACTCCCCCACCCCAAAGGCTGAACAACCGCCCAATGCTAACCCCGTACCCTAAAGGCTGAACACCCCCTTCTCCACGGGCATCCCAGTGGGTGGGTCCCCTCACATTGGGGCTCTCCTCTGTCCCACTGCCATTCCCCCACTCACCCTGGGGTCCCTCCCAAGCCCCACCAGCAGCTCTTGTCCCTCTGGGAAGCAGGAGAAGCTCCAAGCCTCCCCTTGGAGCTTGAAGGTTGGACTTGATGAGCTTGGAGGTCTTTTCCAGCCTTAGCGATGCTATGATTCAAGGCAGCGTTGCACATCCGGGTGGAAAAGCCCAGCCTGGCAGGGCTGCTGGTGAACCAGGGCACAGCGAGGGGACCCAGACCACCGAGGCCACAGGCTGCAACGTCCCCCAACTCCATGAGGCCCCTTGCTGGCAGCGGTGCTGTGGGAGTTGGAAGGATTTGGGCCAAATGGGCACATCCTCTCCCATCTCAGCCTCCTCGTGCGGTACCCCCATGGCCAGAGCTGCTGCGCCCACATCCTCCAGCAGTGGGGATGAGGAAACATGGACCAGGACCTTGATCCCCTGCATGGCACTGAGATTTAGGGGACTCCTTGAAAGCTGAGCAGGGTCTGTTCATCAGGTAGTGCAGGGATAGGATGAGGGAGAACAGTTTTAGGGTGAAAAATGGGAGATTGAGATTTGATATTAGGAATATTTTTTTTTTCCTGGTGATGCAGTGGCACAGGTTGCCCAGGGAATGTGGCTGCCCCACCCCTGGAGGTGTTCAAGGCCAGGTTGGATGGGGCTTTGAGCAGCCTGGTCCAGTGGGAGGTGTCCCTGCCCATGGCAGGGGGGTTGGAACTGAATGGGCTTTAAGTTCTCTTCCAGCTCAAACCATTCTATCATTCTATGAACCATGTAAGGGGGATCTGAGTGGTAAACTGCCACTCCAGTGTGACGGCACGGGCATGGCAGTGTGACAGGACAAAATAATCCTGGGAAAATACATGTGAATCTTAACACTGACTGACAGCCCCTGATGCCTCAGCTGACAAAGCACAGGAGGGAATTTCCACTCTTCATACCAAAACAGGGCTGCCAACAGCCCCAGAGAAGCGGGCAGTGCATTGGTCCAGCAGAGGACAATGCTGCCTTGTTAAGTTATCCTTTCTGTGCTTGTTTTCCAAAAAATTCCTGATGCATGGAGCGGTCCAGCTTTGAAGAAACAGGACAAGTATGCTATAAACCGCATTTCTTCCCTCAGGAGCCTGGACTCTTCTGGATAAAAAATAACCCACCTCCTGGCATGAGATGAAACAGCAGCAGCAGCAGGTCTGTTGGTCTTTAAGGTGGAGAGCCTGGTGTCCATCAAGGTGGGCTCACTCTGGAGAGGCCCCGTGCCCGGGCAAAATGCTGGTGAGGGAGGTGGCAGAGTGCAGCGGCTCAGCCTCAGCCCAGGCAAGGGGAATTTGGTTGAGACAAGGTGCTGGCACCAGCAGCCTGGGCTGTCGAGGAACAGTGTCTTCATGAGCAGTGCCAGCTGAGGTGGACGTTTCTTGGGCTATTTCCTAAAAAGCCATTTACTAACTAGCTCAATTTTGCTACTTCCATTAAACACTGTCCACTTTTCCTCTTCCCAAACTGCCTTATACTGTCACTTCTGCAAACACAGATCCATTTCTCCGTTGAGAATAGAGATGAATCTAAAACAAAGCAATAGCAACAACAACAACCCCTTTTGTGTGGTGGTTATTGTATTAGCAGAGACAACATTTGAGTCTTCATTTTCTCACACAGATGAAGACAGAAAGCTACGTAGACCATGTCAGGTTTTCTGCTCAACTACTTAAAATGAAAACCACATAAGAAAAATGCTACTGAGTGTTTTTAGGAGCCTTTTGGTTCCTTTATGGAAAGGAGGCAGAAGAGCCAGACCATGACTAGCCAGTTGCACACAGATCTTGGGGTAAGAATCCTGGCTCTAGAAGAAGACCTAAACCGACAATGAAGTCCCAAATGCTCTCATCTTGGGTCCAAATCCAGCCTTTACAGATGCAAACTTTGTAGTCTGTCTGCAGCAGAAACAGGAGAAGGATAAGGAAAATTACATTCCAAACAACTTACCATGAAACAGGGTCAGTTTTGATTACACCAAGTTTGGACAGCACGGTTCCAACCCAGGGAAACTGGAGTTAAAGTGTTGCAGCCAAAGGCAACGCTGTTCTTACTCTTTCTTGTTGCCTCAGTAGCCCATAGGTAGAAACTGAAGTAGCTGTAGGCAATCACCTCTTACTCAGGCAAGAAATCACCGTTTCTCCTCATTAACAAGTGATTAAACCGCATGAGATGACCCAATCAACTGACAGCTGCCGAAAGGGTAGCGATACCGTCCCCTCCTTTTGCTCCTACTGCTCAGAGGATCTCAAGGCTTCATGAGCTCTGCTGCTTGCCAGGCCCTTGTTTGGCCCATCTCATCCTGGCAGGGAAAAATACCAAAGACTGAGCTTTTTTTTTTTTTCCCCTTGAATTTATTTTCTGAAGGGCTTGATGAGTGCTGGAGCCACTGGAACAACAAAGCAGCCAGGCCCATGGCAGCCAGGAGCAAGACTGGCTTAAACTGCTGAAGAAACTCAGCTGCGGGAGGCATTGCAAGATCTGGTGTAGATTCCTTTAAGTGGATGCATGTGGAATACACTTGGTCGCTACTGGAGTTAATTTCATACATAAGTACCTATGCAAAGAGATTAAAGATGTGTACATGAAAGCAAAATCCACTGACGAGCGGTGTGTTCTGTGAGGCTGTGCTTGAAAGCATGGAGGTTCTTCAGATGGTAGCTCACCTTAGAAAGGGCAGATTTCAAACCGTACTCGAAGTTGCTAATGAGGATACAGGAAATCTCATCCATTTTTTTTTTTCCACTTGAAGCAAAACATCTCTTCCCACAGAGGGAAATGTTGATGTTTCCCTGTATGATTTAGGCTTAAAGAAGAAGCTGACAGGCAGAAAGTTGCAGTGAAATAGAAGAAATGGCTCCAACACAAACATGCCTAAGCTTGACAGAATAGGCTCTAGTTTTAACAAGCAGCTTAGGAGAAGACTAAGGCGGAGGCCATTAATGAAAACTACCGATTTTTGAAGCCAAAAATTTTAGAGCACCATTTCTCCAGTAGTTCAGGTTGGAAATCCTATAGTAAAAGAAACCTCACAGTTCCCATACATGCTTTATAAAGCTAAAGTGAAAAATTATGGTAAAAGTGATAAGCCTATAGAATTTACTGTTTCATGTATGGTTTTGACAGGTAGCCAAGAGAATGGTGCTTCTACATGGAGAGTGGAAGAAATGATATTTTCTTTGCTTTAGATTGTTATAAAACTCTCAGTACTTTACAAGCCCCCAGATGGTTTTTATAACCCCTTCAGAGGTTGCAACGTATTGACTGAGAAATACTGATTTATATAGCAAACTCCCCTCTCATTGCTGGCAAAAATTACTGCTTTGTACTTGTGTACACACACAGTGGCTGAATATAAATAAAAGGCCAACAAATAATGAGATCTCAGACAAAATCCACCACCTGGCGGAACATTAACTTGGATGAAATTGTAAATTTATCCGCTGATGTAAGCAACAGGAATATTTGGCCCTAAATCTTTTAGGTGAGCTCTGAATCGACAATTAAAAAGTTTGTACTCTGTTTCACCCTGCAAACACAGCAGATTGCTGGCTGCTTATAGTGGTGGCAGGAACAGGGAAACATTGGCAACCAACAATTCTCCCGTTTACTTACTAGCTTTCAGCGTGTTCATCTGAAGTGACTTAACTGGAAGGCATTGGTGACTTGGGTCATAGCAAGCCTGCGATGGAAACGCCACGGCAGATGATCTTAACACCTCAGGAGAAGGGACTCTGAAATGACTTGCGTGTGATGGATAGACCTCTGAAGGAAAAAATGTATCCGGTTTTTATTTTATTTTTGGAAGACCAGTGGGTTTGTCTGTTATTTCATGTAGTCAGAAGGGTATAAGACAATTCTTACTCAACAGTGGCTTCCTAAAGTTTGCTGAAATCCAGCAGTGCCTCATGAAGAGCTCGTATGCCTTAGGTGACTAAAACTATACCTTTTCTCTTGTCCACAGGTCCTGTACAATCAGGCTGGTGTGCTTCAGCACATGGCTGGGAGGAGGCTAACTCCGTTCATCCCGTACCTCAGGAGTTAGGTGGTCACTCAGAACATGGGGAGTACGATTTTAAACCCACACAAGGCAGAAGAGTTGCTGGTGTTCCCAGAAGAGGTCTCTGGCCACCCTGTCTGAGGCTTTTCTGGAGCAAGGGAGAGCTCTCCAGCTCTTGTGTTGGTGCCATCCTACTTTGCATTAAAAAATTAAAAATGCATTTGATCAGGCAGAAGGAAATTAAGAGCATGTATGTAGCTTCATATTTAAGTCATCCTTTGGGAGGGTGGAGAATGCAGTTCCACTCCCTGCTTGCAAGGCAGAATGCTTTTGTATTTTACATTAACCAGCCAGTGGATAAAATACCCAAACAGCCCTTAGGCTGGGCAGAAAATTTAACTGACAGCCCTGCCTCAGCATCTGCTTTGCCCTTTCGCAGTGCAGCACCTCAGTCGCGTCTGGAGCTGAGCATTAACCTGTGCCTCGTAGCTCTGCACAGGTGAATGCAGAACCACTGCATTGAACTTTCTAACAATTTTCAATATGCACGTTATAAAACATTTAGATCACAAACTTTCTCTGACAAGGCAGCTCACAGCTTCTTCAGCCCCCATCTCAGCTGAAGCCGGCTGACATGAATGTTAAGTGAAGGCACTGAGCTGCTTCCAGATTACCTTGGATTTGTGTGGATATGGGGCTAAGCCCCATCAGCAAAGCTTCTGCTTAAGCTTTTGCACGCCGTGTTTAAGTTTTAGGACCCAAGTGACCGGAGCCAGCTAAGTTGTACTGTTGGTTCAACTATTCCTGCTCACTTGGACAGCTGTAAAAAGAGCAGGGAGCAGAACAGCTCCAGACCCGGGAGAAGGTGGCAAAGCACACTTGGCAGAGTTAAAAAGGCACAGGCAACTCGGCTGGCTCGGGGGAGGCAAGGCAGAAGAACGAGCCTGAAGCACAAACAAAGCAAATGGCAGCCTTGAGGCTAGTGCTGGCCCAGACTCTGGCAGGGCAGAGCCGAGGCACCGGAGAAGGCATGGACTGGTTCCCAAGGCTGGGAAGCATACATTGGCAATGGGGTCAGCAGAGGGATGACATGAATGAATGCCTCACTTTTTTTGTTTTTGTCTGAAATTTGCCGGTCCCTCCAAGTTGGGAATACCACTATTTGCTATCGTAAGTACCCTACTGTGAAACATAGGCTCTCAGCACTCAGACGAAAGATGTCATCTGCAACTCCTCAGCCTAGGAAAACACACAAGCCAAAATTACCTTCCCTTGGTGTGGGCAGGATGTAGCCTTAAACCTCTTTGACATGCATTTCCTTGAGAGGAAAGGCAATTCCCTCTGTGGCCCATCATTTACTATCTACATAAAAGCAGAAGGAGATGATTAGAGTGGGAAACTGCCCTGCTCTTGCTATATATAGTGCCCCGGCTACTCAGCCTGTAGCGTTTTGCTATTCAGTTGTAAATAATACTTAAAGGAGGGGAATAAAATGGAGAGTAAAATGAAAATCGAACTCCGAGAAACTGGTGTAGGAAAGCAAACCAAAAACCCACACGAGAACGCACAGGAATAAACCTGCTAGGGCTTAGAAGTATTCGGTGTTAGTGGAATGAATCCCACCACCTTCCCCACGGTTTGGAGTAACGCAGGGCTGCTGCCTTCGGGGTCTGCTGGCAGAAAGGCAAATAAATCAGTCCTTCCTGCTGGATCCTTCTGCCTGGCACCTGCCAATACAGTCTGACGTGAAGTCTTCGAGCATTATACCTAAAGGAATTCTCACATCTATATTTCAAAAAGTGCTGGGAGGTCTCACATATTTCTTTTACATGTAAGTATTTAAATCTATTCAAATTTGTTCCTCTTATGAATCATCATATCATCATGAATCATCGTTGGGATTTATTAGCTTAAACTCTACACAGTACACGCTTGTAAGGAAAAATACAAAATCTATATGCCCTGAATATTCCAGTGGTAGTTGGGTGCCTTGCAACAATAAATAGATTTTCTAGCAACAGCCTTATGAGAAGAAGTAGAATTATTCCCATTTTACAGAAAAGTTGTAGAGGTAAATTTGTCAGTCCATGGCTATTCGTGAATTCTGTGGAAATGAACCCAGATCTCTGGTATTTCAACGTAATTGCTAACCTAGGGACCGGCTTCTTCTAAAACCAGACGGAAAAGCAATGCATAAAGGAAAAAGAACAAAGAAAGGGGTTTGGTTTGGTTTGTCGCCAGTGAAGAGTAAAAGAAGAAAGCCATTAACAAAGCATTTTCCCATGTGATTCAAATTAGAGCAGCCATAATGGCTGAAGAAAATTGTGCTTTTATTATTTTTCAGTGATATTTTCAAATTTGGGAAAGTTTTTGTTGTTGCTTTGCCATTCAACATAAATAAGCTGAGTTTGGTGCCACCGCCAGAATGACTCACTGCCCTGAAGAAATTCGGAATGTCCCCAGTAGAGGAAATCCATTACTAAATTTTAAATCTGAGCCACATCAGTACAGATTCTTCTCTGCTGGGAAACAATTTCTCTATGGTCTGGAAGAAGTGCTCACTAACAAATGCAAAATGAATTCTGTGTTGCAAACACCATTAAATTCACTGGTTGAGTTTGGGCTTTTCTTTCAGGAGTAAGAAATGAGTGAAAACAAACAAAAAATTCCTTTTGGATAAGAACCAAAAAGAGGCATAAAATATTAGTTGGGCTTTTAGCCATAAGTTACTGTGAGATGGATGGTCTCAATGAGTTTTTGTCATGCTCTTCAGGAAATACACAATACAGAGTTTAGTCAAGATAACTTAATAGTAACAACTCAAGGCATGTTGGTTACTAACTGTAGGTTTCTTTCTTACCGACAGGGTCTTCTAGAAACCTCGCCTTGGCTCTGCATTCTGCCTGAGACAAGTTTTTATTTAGATTTTAGTTTCTTCAGTTCTTTCAAACTGAAAAAGAAGGAAGGAGATTATGAAGAATATTGAAAAAAAAAAACCACGCAAGGTTTTCAAACTAAACATTTTGATTCATTTGTAGGGCTTCTTTTACATGGAAACTGACAAAAATCAATTTTCAAAATAAATATTTATAAAACAAGCACTTGCAAAGTGTGCTTTCCGGACAGCTCTGGTGAATGCTTTCTGATTTCTGCTCTGCTCTTGTGAGACCCCATCTGGAGTCGTGTGTCAAGTTCTGGAATCCCCAGCATAAGAAGGATACGGAAGTGTTGGAACGGGTCCAGAGGAAGCCACGGAGATGACCAGAGGGCTGGAGCACCTCTGCTCCAGGACAGAGGACAGAGGACAGGCGGAGAGAGTTGGGGTTGTTCAGGCTGGAGAAGAGAAGGCTCCAGAGAGACATGAGAGCAGCTTCCAGTACCTGAAGAAGAACCTGTAAGAAAGCTGGGGAGGGACTTTTTACAAGGGTATGTAGTCATAGGGTGAGGGGGAATGGCTTCGTATTGGGAGAGGGAGGATTTAGATTAGACATTAGGAAGAAACCTTTTCCTGTGAGGGTGGGGAGGCAGTGGCTCAGGTTGCCCAGAGAAGCTTTGGCTGCCCCACCCCTGGAGGTGTTCAAGGCCAGGTTGGATGAGGCTTTGAGCAGCCCAGTCCAGAGGGAGGTGTCCGTGCCCATGGCAGGAGAGTTGGAATTGAATGATCTTTAAGGTCCTTTCCAACCCAAACCATTCTATGATTCTATGATTAGCTGTTTTCCTGAGACTACCTGGCTGTTCTCATACTTTCCGCCTGCAATTCACTGCAGTGCATTCCCTCCACCAAGAGCGGTCAGCTCAGTCTGAATTAGCAGCATGTGAAAGCACCTTGCATTTGGTTGAACAGTCTTGATCTGCTCTTTTCCATATGCTGAATTCTGGGATATAGTTCTATAATTTAATTGCAGCAGTAAACCAAAGAGCATAGAAAGTGCGTTTGTTGTGATAAATAATGGGAAGTTGTAGAGGTGGGGCAGTTTGGACTACTTCCTGCATTTACTGATAGGGAAACAATAAAAGCTAATATTCTGCTCAGAGGTTTCCAGATTCACTCTAGATTTTTTGTTTTGTTTTCTTGCTGTTTGTTTCCTTCGATTTAAATGACCTTTTGGACTAACAAGTACTTTGTGTGCTCTGAAGCTAAGTTCTAAAGAGAAATTCTGTATTCAGCCCAAGAATATTAAATCAATTTAGATGACTGTTCCCCTTTAGAGGTGTGTAGAGATGACCAAGGTTCAGGGTTTTGCTTTCGACCTGCTTGGATGAAACAGGCTGCTGCTAAGCATGTCCAAAAGAGCGTGCTATTGGCCTGTTCAGCCCGTAGTAAACATCTAAAGTACAAAGTTAAGAGTCCAGAAGAGAAATGCTATGCCTTTGATTCCCCAAAGGTTCAAGCCACTCTCTGAACTAATTAGCAGCTGCAGCCTGTAATCATTTGCAATCCAGACAGGAAGGAAACCCAGCAGCAGGCAGCCAAGGTCCAATGCAAATGTACCCTGCTTCTGCCTCCCTGCCCTAACCTGGCGTCTGCTTTGTAGAGCAAAACACCCAGCCCCAAAAAGTGAGACTTCCAGCTTTCTGCGGGAACATACTTCCCTCATCGCACGTCAGCTGAACCTGACGCATTGCTAAGCCTCACTATCTCAGATTAGCTCACCTTTTCTCAAAACAAAGGCCAGCTGCTGCGTTCACAAGCTGCAGTAATACTCACAGGAAATCTTTCCTTGCTCATTTTGCCAAAATGATGTAGAAGATTGCAGATGAGGCAGTCTTTGGCTGAAAATAAAGGTTTCTTAGCTTTCAACTAATTGAATACTTCAGGTCTTGCTTTAAATATCCTGTTATTTATTAGCAAGATATTTCATACTTTCCTTCTGGTCTCTTTATTTTCCTGCCTGCTCTTAAACTCTGATCATGCTAATGATCTTCAGCTTCTGTCACTCCTGCTTTTCATAACCTTTCTAGATCTCTAGGGCTTAGCAATTAAGCACTCAGCTCTGGGTAAAGTGAAGTTTATATGTACTTACATTTATTTCTTTTTTTATATATATAGTGCCTATCACCATATTGATAAACATTCTTTGGAAACACATTTGATCTCTTTTTCTAATTTCCCAATTTATTTCTCCACCTACCACCTCTTTTGGAGTGTTTGATGCTGCAGTTCGCCCACTCCCTCCTACAATCCAGCACCAGCTTCTTCCAGGACTGGGATGTCCTCTTTGCTTGGTAGGAGAATTTTGGCTTAGCTTCTCTTGCCTATAGTTTAGTCCAGACATTCCCTTGTGCCAGTTTGTGCTGCAACAACAATAAAGACAGGATTCACTGGTTCAAAGCTTCAAGAATTAAGGCATATCACTATAATTTCAGGGATGATGGGAAAGGCCCTTTCCCCTGTCCCCTTCTCAGAGATGGAGATCAGCTAACCACTTCTTAAGCCATAGCTTCTGAAGGTTTTGAGGTTTCAGTTTCTGAAAGTAGAAGTAGACTGAATGGTTCACAGTTCAAACCCATCATTTCAGATAGGGGTGGGGGGTGGTTTTAATAAGGCCAGGATAATTTGTGAATGAATATCTCCGTATTCTGAGGTGCAGGAGCAGTCTATTTTGGAGTGCTGGCTGACAGTATGCAACAAAAAAAAGATGAAGGCAATCAAATTTAAGTCTTTTAGATTTAGCTGCTATTCTGTATTAAGACTAAAAGGTGAATTACCCAGTCTAAGTCTATAGGAGATGTTTCACATATTTTCATGTTTTGTATATTTTCAATATACGAAAACATATATGACATTAAAAATTGTGGGGTTTTTAATTAAATGCAAAACCTACTAGCACTATGGGATACAGATACTGTGTTTATTGAAAAAAAGAAAATAAAAGGAGAAGCAGTAAGGTTCCAAAAACAATTTTTACAACTACTAATAACAGAACAAACACCTGTAATCATGAGAGGCATGGAATTACCTTTTGGTACACACAGCTTGGCAGTCTTTTGGGCAGAAACAACTCTGTCCTTGCTCACTTAGAGGTATCCAAGAAAGCTCCGGAAGGCCAAGTGGTCTGTGACAAGGGGACAGGCACTAGCTGGCCTGGGATTAGAAAATAATGGTCAAAAACCTTTCTGAGAACAGTATTTTAGATACTACTGTAGCCAAACTTAAGTATGTCCTGACTGAAGCCTAATTACGCTACATCTGCTTAGGTCAGTTCTTGCAGGGAACGATGCCACAAGAAAAAATACAGGGAAGGGGAACAGACAGGATGCTGAACCGCTTCCCAGGCGTCAGCAGGGTCATTCTCATGGGGCGTGGGCGTTGCGGACAGATGTAGCCCATGCTTTTGCTCTGTGGTTAGCCTCCACTACAACTTCCCATCCTCTTCATTTATTTCTGGTCTTCTTGGTGGCAGTGCCTGGTCAAGCCCTGGCTAGATGGCTGAGGCCAGCCCATGCCAGTCTCACTGCTGCACCAGCACAAGCTCCATGTCTTTCTGAGGCTTCAGCAGATGGGTGTGTCCATGAATCCTTGCATCACGGGGAAAGCTAAGGAAGATACTTGGACTGTCCCGGGAACCTTTCACCATGCCAGAAGGTAGGAAGCTAGACACTTACACCAGCTAATGGCTCCCCTTAGAACTAATTAAGCACACTAAAGTGATCTCATGGGTCTGAACAGCTCTAGCAAACATTTCCCTCCCATCTTCGGACCTCTGGCTGATGCCTGAGCACCGTGAGTACCCCTTCCTGAACAGAGGTTGTTGCTCCAATGATTGGTCTTGCTGTGGCTCTGCAAAGAGTGACTGCCCTTTCCACAGCTATCATAACAGTGCTTGGGGATAAGTTCCTATCTCCAAGCTGTGTCCGCTGACTACATTTTGAAACCACATGTAAGCCGGTGGGGTCATGGGCTAGCCCAAGCAAACCTCACCTCTGCACCAAAGCCTCTCTCTCAGGGTCAGCACCTTTTCAACTCAAACACATGCAGCCCAGCAGCCCAGAGATCAAAGCTGCTCCTTAACCAAGACAGGACACAACAGACCTGTGGATGTCTCATGGCACCTCCTTCTAACGGAAAAACAAACAATTTTTTGTGCTGGGCAGACAGCTCTGTCTTCCCCACCATGTTTCAGTCTCACAAGAGGGGACATGAATCAATGTCCAAGCCCACTCGGTGTCCACCACTGGATAGACTTCCCCTGGTCACACAGGAGTTCTGGTTTTGATTTTTTTTTTTTTTTTGTAACTAGGCTGAGATGTTCTATATTTGATTTGCAGCTTTTGTCTTCTTCTAGTCCTGGCTTGCTTCCATCCACTTTTGTCAGCTAGAGTTTTGCTGCTTTGTTTTCCAGTCATGCCGTTTGGGCCCACTGGATAAGCTTTTAAGTCAGAAAGCTAGCAGGCTGGCAGCAGTGTCCCCAGCTCAGGCTTGCTCTGACCCATCGGGCTTGACAACACTTCAGAAATGATTGATGCTGCAGCCCCAGCGCCTTCCCTTGAGATGACAGCACTCAAGAAAGCTGGCAGTACTCGAGGAGAAAGGATCACTGCAGAAATACTAGCTTTTTTCAGCTTATCTCCAAAGTTAGTTGCTCAAAGATCGTAAGTACATAAATTACTTGACACCGAGAGCTGCGTTTCTGCAGTGAAATGTGAATGTATCTCCCTCTGGTCACAATGCCGTGAAGCAGCTGATATCTATAATTTATTTGGTGTATTGTGTGGTTCAGAAGTCATGGAGGACCATGTAAAACATCCACTCAGCTTACAAATGATTGCAGTTAAGTCCCTGTATTGAGTATTCTTCAAACTATGCCCTGGGAGGAAAGGGGCAAAAGGCAAGCAAAGCAACACGAGTATGTGCTACCACTGATGTCACGTTATTGGTTCTTGTGTCCTACGCTATCAGAGGAAGATATATTTTGGCAAAGTTCCTGTTATCAAGGAGGTCCAGTAAGGCAATCGGGATGGCAATGAGCTGCATAAAGCAACTTCATCCTTTCTTAGGAACTTCCCACTTGGTCTATAGACTAGTCCAAAGTTAGTGATCTTGCCTGGTAGCTCTATGGCTGCCCTCTGTGACTGGTGTTTGCTCAGGCTGAATAACCATTTGTACTGAAGAAACGGCATATATCAAACTATCGTTTTTAGCAACTTGTAAGAGAAAGGTCAGGGATTAGGCTTAAAGTAGCTTTGAGACAGCTCAAAGCACCAGCCTCTCATATCCATCCATTTCTTCTAAGAGCACTTCAAATTCCCTTTGCTTCCAGAGAAGCTGTTTCTCACTGTCACTTCTGGCTGGCACAGTCCTCAGAGGTGCTCTGGGCTCTGCTTTCTTAAGGTAGTTATTTCTCTCACGAAAGAGCTCCTGGTAGTTTGCCATGGTTTATTTTGATAAATCTTCATGTACCAGATTATTATAAGCTTTTTTCATGTCATTTTAGTCTTGAGCAACCTAATGTTACATCATTTGTACTGAGTGTTCGCTGTCATCGAGAACAGAGAACTTCCTACTGCATATGATTTCCATACAGAGGCAAAACAAAGACATTTTTAGTAGCCTGAGTGTTTCAGTGAAATGCCATGAGTCTGACCCCAGCCTTTCACACGTGTGTAAAACCAGTGGCAGGCAGACACTGAACACCACAGAGCTCCTTCACCTTTCAGCAATGGTTTGTTCACACTAGCAGAACAATGTAGGGTGACCGAATTCCAGTTCAGCAACACTTAGAGTCCAGTTTGCACAGGAATAAATAGTTACCCAAGGATGAAAGGCAGAGAATCAGAGCTTAGAATCCAAAATGAATGGAATGTGTGAGGACAAACTATTGCAGGACTCTTTTTGTAATCATTAGGATTGACTTTTTCTAAAATGATTTTATTAAACAGATTCAAGGTGAATTACATCTTTGCTAATAACTATAATACTTTAAATACTAGACTTCTGTGTTGCCTGTTTGCATATGTGTGTGCATAGATAGTGCATGCCACATCTCTTGGCACTAGTATAACAACTGTGTGCACAGAGGTGGCATCTGTGCACACACGTGGCCAGCCAGACGCCAGCCTGGACTTGGACAGAACACCCAGGTTGGACACACAGATCCCTCAGAGCAGTTGGTTCCTACTCTTACTAAGTTACAGTCAAAACAGTGAGGATAATAGAGCAGCAGAAGCTAAAAGCCAATTCCTCACGTACCACTCAAGAGGTACAAGCAGCTCTCCTGGTTTTGCATCCATCTCCCCTGAACAACAATTCACACCTCAGGTGTGATCACACCTCAGGTGAAAACATTTCTTCTTTTGTACAACCTTCTTGCCAAGTATCCTTTTATATTTTATTACCAATGCCTATTATTTGGATTAAGTTACTTCCTTTTGTGTAACTGGCTACCTCCCAGCTGCCTCTGAAACCAGCAGTGATGAAGTGGGGTAAAAAAAAGTAGCAGATGCTCTTCCTTCAGTCCCCACCACCCACACTGCAATACAGCACTTGGCAGTTCTTTTGCAGACCTCCGTTCTTCATCCCTTGATTTCTGGAGCTACGGAGGGGGAGAACTGCCACTAATGGCAAGTGGGATGGTGATAAAATGCTATTTTCCTCTTACCTCTTTATATTAATCTCTGTCAGAGCATTAAAAAAAAAATCCACAAACAACCACCCAAATTCCATTGTCCTCAACAATTTCCTTTGTCCTCAGGCTCTTCACATTTTGCCTTTTGGTTCCCATTTAATACGGACTCCCTCAACACTGGCAATTATCATAAATTTTGCCATGTCTAACTGGAAATTTCTAAGCAGTCATTCCAATATCAAGCACTGTAAAATGCATCATGACAGCACCATCTCTATTCACACTTCTCCAATATGCCCTTGATAAATCATCTACTGTATTTTCAACTCCTTTTCTGGATTGGCATTCAAACCTTCACTTGGTATTTCTGGAGTGTTAACAGCTGTCTCCCTATTCTTGGTGAATACTTAACAAAGGTTCTTGAGACTAATCTCAAACACCTAGTGGTCTGTTCCTAGGGCTGCTCAAGTTTTCCATAGAGGCACTAGGGGAGACCATTAGGAGCACTACCGCCCCAATCACCCCTTGTGACATTGGTATCTTGGTTTGCTAAACGCTGCTTGAGATTAGAGATGCACTTAAAAAAAACAATGCAGAGGTGGGATGGGAGATAAGTTGCCACTTAAAAAGAGCAGATGAGAGACTGAGGCACACTTGGCTTTCCACCAAATATGCAGTGCATGCTCCATATAAACACAAGAGAACAAGGAGGTGGCACACGAAAGCCCTTAAATCTGTCAAAGAAAAGAAGAAAAACAATTCTGGATTATTAACAACGACCCATTTCACAATTCAGCAAAAAAAGTTCCAGTGGCTAAAGATGTAGCCAGTTCTTTGGGGATGAGGGTTCAGTCCCTGAACTGCCAACAAACTCAGGTCAACCTTTACAAAATCACTTTGGTTTGCTCTACCTAAAATGGAAATAGTGGCGTTCCTTTACTGCTGTGCCAGACAGCAGAGGTTTGGAGCATGGAGGTGCTCAGATGCCACAGATTCTACTACAACTCCTCAAAAGTTGAATATTCCCCATCATACGGAGTGGTTTTTGATGTGCATGTAACAGAAGGTAGCTGGCAAAATGAAGCAATTAGTTCTGTGACATTTTCAGCTGCCTAACAAGTTTCTTTTCTGCTCGTCACAGAAGTATTTCAGAATTGGAGCTTGTGGTACCAGTTCTCAATATTTTACGCTTTTCCAGGCTGCAATTCAACAGCTGTCTCAATATTGCAGTTGGAGCCAACAGATTCCATAGAGATTTTCCTCAATATGTTGCCATTTTTTAAAACCTTTTGCCTTGCCTCTTTGCTATTCATGGCTTGATCATGGCTACCTTTTCATTAGAAACCTGACACTTGAGTCTTTCTCCTACAAATGTGTGAACTGAGGTTGTTTTAATGTCAGTGAGATGAATTTCTCTGAAAGCTCCAGTTTCTGTCCAAGCGCTTTCCCCCCACTCTTCCAAGCTGCACATCATGTGCTTGTTAGTCAGTTCGCCACAAAAATACCACAAATCTCATAGAGAAGACTGCTCTTTCCAGTCTTTCTGTTTTGCTTTCTAGGTTCAAGAAGGTATTATATTTATCGCCCATGTTATTGCAGGGTTTTTTGGTCCAGCCCCTGTTCCTTAGAGCTGGTCCACAAAAATTTGTCCTGCTCTGTATGCTCCCATTGTTAGTATTATTCTCCCCAAAATACTGTACTGTACTGAGACTAAGCCTCCTTTTTAGTTCTCCTTACCCCATAAAAATCCGTCTGGTGGAGAACTACACTGTGAAACTCTGAACCTTCTCTCCTGTCCTTTGGCATGGTTAGAGTTGCACTGTTCTCCTGCTTAAGATCTCTGTCCTGACTTTACCAACCCTAGTGCCAAAGGGTGTAGGAATCTTGCTTTGCACAATTAGGAATCATTACAAGTGCCTGCACTGATTTTAAAATTAAACCAGCAGTATCTTTTTCTTCGATAAATAGATTGATATTCTTTGAAGCTTTGCGTTCCTGCTGTTTTGCACGTCCCACAAAAAGGAGCCCCTTTCCATGCAGGAAGGACTCTCTGCAGCAGATCCATCACTGCCCAGGGGCAGAACATGCCTACAGATAATTATCTCTGGAAATCTTCCAGTCATATCCTTTGGACCAGTTCAACCATGTGGTTAGATATGTGGTATGTAGTAAAAAGAAAAATATACCTTTGCATTTGATACAACTTTAAAGTTCTACTATAGCATTGCATATATTTCTGGAATCAGATTTTATATAGGAACGAATGTTTATTTTGGTTACTACTGGGACATGAGGTATATTCTCTTTTTATCCATTACACTTTTCATGCAATCTGCAAGTAGAATCGTAGAATCATAGAACAGTTTGGGTTGGAAGGAACAGTAAAGCCCATCCAGTTCCAACCCGCCCTGCCATGGGCAGGGACACCTCCCACCAGACCAGGCTGCTCATGCCCCATCCAACCTGGCCTGGAACACCTCCAGTGATGGGGCAGCCACGACTTCCCTGGGCAACCGGTGCCAATGTCTCACCACCCTCATCATGAAGAATTTCTTCCTAATGTCTAATCTAAATCTCCCCCCTTCTAATTTAAAGCCATTCCCCTTCTTCCTATAATTCCATGCCCTTGTAAAACATCCCTCCCCAGCTTTCCTGTAACCCCCTTCAGCTACTGGAAGGCCGCTCTAAGGTCTCCCTGGAGCCTTCTCTTCTGCATTTATATTCTTCTGTTTCACTTGTACCATTAAGTTCTTTTGCTTTCTGAAAACAGCTTATGCAGCTTATCAAAATCTGGACGTTCAGAACTTTTTCTGAATTTCAGAACTATTTTTAGATCAATCATATACAGCTCACCGAGTGTCATCTTTGGTTTCAGGCAACCTTCTTTATTAATTCACTATACGTTAACAAAATCCATTAATGCCTTCTCTCCCAGCTATGACACTCATAAATGCTGTAGCTATTTTGCCTGCTGTAATAGTTTAACCCTAACAGGAAACTAAACACCACACAGTTGCTCATTTCCCCTCCCCCATGCGCAGTGGGATCGGGAAGAGAGCGGAAGAACGGTAAAACTCATGGGTTGAGACAAAGACAGTATAATAGGACAGCAAAAGGCAGATTATTTTGATGGTAATAACAACAACAACAATATATAGCAAATAAGTAATGCACAATACAATTGCTCATCACCCACTGACCGATGCGTAGCTCATTCCTGAGCAGCATTCACTGGCCCCCAGCCATCTCCCCCTGTTTACATACTGAGTGTGGTGTCGTATGTTATAGGACATCCCTTTGGCCACTTTGAGTTGGTTGTCCCAGCTGTGCCCTCTCCCAGCTTCCCATGAATCCCCCCAACTTTTTGCTGGGAGGGCAGCATGAGCAGCTGAAAAGTTCTTGACTGCTTAGCAACAACTAAAAACATCCATGTGTTATCAACATTATGTTCATCCCATATCCAAAATATAGCACTACACCAGCTACCAAAGAAAATAACCTCTATCCCAGCTGAAACCAGGACATATGCCTTAAAATTCTTTGTCCTGTGTGGATTAATCTCATCAGGCCCTCCTATTTTCCTGAGCACTGCTCAGCTGAAATAATTGCCTCTGTTCCTCACCCTCTTTCAGGCTCAGTTTACCCCTATAGTGCTTTTGGGTGAGCTGTCCTCAGCTGGTCAGTGCAGCACGGCTGCATAAAGGTGAAATCCTGAACATGTCTTTGGGATGATGTGACTCACCATTCCTCCAGTTCAACGTTCCCCATAGGCAGTATCCCCGTGTACTTCTGTGCTTTGGCTCAGGGGTGATGGTGCTGCCCGGAGACCTGTGTGAGGTGGAGGAGAGAGTCAGAACTACATCCCCCATGCCCTGGGTAAATAGTCCAGCCTTTAAACTAATGGACAAAGGGAGCAACTGCAACAGCCACTGTGTGCTCTGAGTGCTCTCCTCTCCTCCTTATAAACAGCTCAGCAAAAGGTTTTGTGCCAACTAACTTCATTCCATTTTTATTCTTGGCTCTTGCTTGAGCCAAGAAAGCAGATCACTGTACATCCCCTACCTGCAAGAAGGGAAAAATCGGTTAGTGGTGTCAAAGGGAACAATCTGGATGAGCTACAGAAAGATAAATGTCTCCTGTGACATCAGATGAAGTGCAGCTCTTGTGAACAGACCAAATCAGTGCAATATCTCTGAATGTCCAAACTCGATGATTCCTCCCCAGACCAGTCCACCCTGAAACGTTCCTATGCTGCATACAGCCCTCAATCAGCTTGATGACAGCACTGGCCATCCCTGGTGATGTCCTGGCTCTTGTCTAATTTTCCTGCCAGCTGTCACTGCTATAAAGTATTCTTTTCCAGTCTAAGCTCCATCCTTTTCCCCTTCGACTTCATCTGACTTTGTTCCGGTTCTGTCTATTGTTCTCCTTATGCAGGCAGTAATAATAATTCTGGTTTAACCTCCCATACCCTCTGCTAATGGAAGACACTCTATGAACTTTACCAAGGGTCAGCACCCTTATTTCTGTTTCACAATAGCTAAACTGAGCCATGAGGAGGTGAAGCGAATTGCTGGAGGCCATTAAGCTGACCTTTGACAGCTGTGGGACAAGAAGCCTGGTCCAATGAGATCTTGACAGTTGCCCTGACTACTTAGAAATCGTTCTTCCTTCCCATCTCACACACATGCAAACAATGCACCGATTGTGGGAATAGCAAATTAACCCCGGGATGAAGAAACCTTTCACAGCTGTTGTCAAAACCTGGCACTTCTCTGGCCACAACCATGCTCGTGCTGAAGCAATAGCTGAGTATATTAATGTCAAACGAAAGTGCCTGCTTGCCAAATGCTACATAAACAGCAGCAGGGAACTCTCCACCTCAGCTTTCATCAGATGTGGGCAGATAAGGTGGGGCCAGCAAGCTGCACACGGGCTTGGGGCTGACCACCACATTTGCCTCCCAGCTATGGACTGCATCACCTGGAGTTTAATCTTGCCCATGGAAGACATGTGCCTCATCTGCCGGATGCCTCCTTTTTCCACTCGATTCCTCCTTTCTGCCCAGCAGGAGCCAACTCTACCCCAAGCTCTGCCTCCTCCTGCCGCACTGGGGCTGCGGGGTCAATGGGCTGCGGTGGGATGCTGCTGACAAAGAAAAGCTCGCAGTGACCCACGCAGCCCGCATCTTCTCAGTGAGGCAGAGCAATGGGTTAAAAAATCATGAGGGATTTCTCTATGAGCCATGGAAAGGACTAAGAAAACGGAAACTAGCCTGAATTTAAACTGAAGGACCCCATTCTTCTGCCAAGCCACTGGGTTCCTTAATCAACTGGGGCCTTGTTTTGCAGTCAGTCATCAAAGGCTTTAGAAAGTCGTTCAGACAAATCTGTAACGGGAGAGCCACAAAGGATGTCTTTGCTGTGGCACACTCTACCTAGAATATGCAATGCTTGGGGACGGGGCTGCCCTCACTGGTGCTTCTGTACAGCTGGAGCACAATGCACAATGATGCTATAGGATAATTTCCCTGCTGAGCTCCTGCTTATTTAAATACACATTTAATTAAGGCAAGTCCTGTAGGAAATAGAGCCATGAGCTTTCCCAATGATGCTTTTCCTCCTTCCCAAAATAAAATCTTTGTTGAGGTCGGGAGTGGGTTTTGGGAGTGCTGCAGTCCACTCCAAGACGGACTTCTTTTTTGCTCATCAGCCCTGCAGTCCTGTTGCTTACTAGATTTCTGGCTTCTAAGGAAATACTTCATTCCATTTTTTTAAAGCTAAATCTAGTACTGTTTTCTATGATTTGTGATAACTACACTTTTATTTCTCATTACTATAGAATCAGGAGGAAAAAATACTCTGCTTAATATGAGAAATCTGATTATTCTGGGAAACTTTGAAGTTCTCTTCTGCAGTGGTATTCTTTGATGTTCTTATTAAATAAATAATGATGTTACATCTAAGGTTTATCTTGCAGGGCAAAACACACCATTATCCTCAGTGTAAAAAATCTATTCATTGTTAGCCACCATAAACATCAGCTGAAGCTGTGGTTCAGGAGTGCTTGAAGCTGATGTGCCCACATATCGGGCAACATAGTTTTTTTCACATTAACAGCTTGTGAAATAGCAAGGGGCACTGCAGACAGAGGTACTGCAATGGGGGGGAGGAGGGGAAGAGAGTAGATTGAAACAGAAAAGGCACGCCAGCAAAAAGAAACCAGCAGATGCTCCAAAGACAAACACAACAGATTAGAAACAGAATATGAGTCTTTTCATGAGATTTTTCAATCGCGGCCGTGGGCATTTTGCATGACGGTGGGAAATACAGTGACAGTTCTGGAACTGTGCTGAAATTAATAATAATAACTATCAGAATTTGCTGCAGGAGGAACTCATTAAAGACTTCAGCGATGGTACATGCAGTATATTACTGTGTAAAGCAGGCCACTTAAAATAATTTATGTGTTTACTTTATCTCATAATGGCTTTGACTGTCATGATTGCAGGATCTGGAGCCCAGAGCTGTTTGGTACCTGTACAGCTTTCTCATCAGGCCTCTGTGCCATTCACTCATCCCCCTCACTGTTCCTCGGCCAGGCTGGAAACTGCCTCATCTGCAGCTGAGTGTGTTGGTTTCTCCCCGGGTGGAGCTGTGCCACTGTGGGCAGAGGTAAAGGCAGGCTGACCGGGCTGAGCTGGGCAGAGAAGCTGCTGTAGTGCCCACAGCCTTAGTGGGAAGTCATGAATGAGCCTGCAGATCCCTTTTTTTATCATCTGATCTCACCAACAGCATCCTGGTATGGGGAAGGCCACACAAGCCTCACAATCCAGCATGCAGATTGTTTTGGGTGCCTGGTGCCGGGCTGGCAGGCAGGGTGCTTCCCCTGGAAATGCAGGGGGCTCCCAGTGCACCTGCCTGCGGTGAGCACCCACCCAGGCAAAGCCTTTACTTATGCTAGTCAGAAAACACCCCCAGCAGCACCCACTTAGTGAGCCACGCAAGGAGGAGGACAGGTGGGATTCACAGCAGTGCTGCAGGCTAGCGTGTAGAGCTGCCACGTGCCAACACCACGCATAGAGAGAACAGAAGGAGCAGGACAGAGATGCAGAAGCTTGAATGACAGCTCCCGTATTTTTTCCTGCCTTTATCCTCACCTTTATCTCCTGATTTCTCTAAGAGTATTTTTTTTTTCTCATTACAGATAAAGCCTATAAGGCTTCTCCATCCTCCCCCCACAGGTGCTAGATATTCTTCACACACCGGGAATGGCATTTCTTCCACTTCCCTCCTTATCCCTCACTTTCAGCTCCCACCTGCACTTCCCAAAACCTCCCTGAGTCGCTGCTCCTCTCAGCAGTCCTATAACACCTCTTGTTAAGGCTTTGCAGCAACACTCATCTGACAAGACTGGAAGAAGAAATCACCACAAGCTTCTCAATGCAGAGATGCCATCTCGTGCTTGGGAAAAGCAAGCCCCCATGCGACAGGCTGCCAGAAGCTGGGAACTTACCCTGGCAGTACGCTGCTCTTCCGTTTGTTTCCCAAAACAACCGTCTGTCTGCAGAAACTGGAGGTGATAATCCCGGGGAGTGTTTACATCTGGAATGGAAAAGCTGTGCTTAAATCCAAGCATAAGAAGTGGAATGGTGAAAGGGTGTTTACTTTGGATGCCGGTGGAGAGGGAGGAGGATGCTGTGGTTGTGTTCCCTTGCGGTGCTGTGCAAGCATTCTGCAGCCACCAGCCCTCTTCAAAACCTGCCACATCCCCAGCCCAAAACAGGAGCAATCAGCAGCTGTGATCAGTAATAAAGTGAATGGAAGAGAGAGTGTTTATGTAGAAAGCGGAGCTCCTTCCTGGCCTCCAGATTGTTGACCTGTATAAATGTATCATCAAATCACCTTTGCCTGGCTGATTTGTTCCAAGGGACACTTCCAAAAGAAGGCTGCTCTGTCTGCAGCCCTGCTCACCAGAGACTAAGCACAAAGTTCCAGGCATTGTATAGTTCTTGCATGAGGTCTCTAAGAGGATTTTCCAGCGGTTTTCTGGTTTTCAGTCTCCTGAGCTGCTGAAAGCAGTTCAGCCTCAAGCATTGTTCAAATTGGTTTCCCGGTAGTCCAGTTTCCTTTTGCTGAATCCTGTTTAACTGAAAGCTACCAGCCAGAGTAGGTTTTCTTCCTCTGTCCTACCAGATGAGGCCTCCAGTATTAGATTGTCTTACGCATAGTTATGGCCTGACACACACTGAACCTGTGATGCACAGAACGTCAGATGCTTTGTACTGGATGAACACCGTGATCCAAGTCAGCCTGTGGCTAAAGGATATCAATAAGTGACAAAAGGGAGAAGGCAGGAATATGGCATGGGAGATGCAGGATGTGGAGAGGCCCCCTTTGTTGGAAACAGCTTGCTTTTAAATTGGATTAAGCATTTAATAAACCTACACCCTTAATAAAACTGAATTTAGCTTCCAGGCCACTCAGTCATCACAGGTTGCATCATCCTTCCCAAAGGCCACTCCATAAACTGTGTGCCACAGCACACTGTCATCTCCAGCAATTCTGCTCTCCTTCTGTAGCCCATATGCCGGATGGACGCATTTCTGCACATCAACCCCAGTAGCGCAGGGCATGGTACCATTGTCCCAGTCCAGCCAAACTCTTGATCACGCCCGTAGCTTTATCCGGCTGTTTAGGCTGCGGTTCCATCACCGGTTAAGCAAACCTAAAGCCAATGTCACTCTGGTCCTCTCCTTTCCCTTGTACTGGCTGTGTGTTCCCTCCTCTCTGCCTTGCATTGACAGTGGCATTTATCTGACCCCTGGAGCTGAGTGGAGCTCTAGACTTCACTCTGGCAGAAAACTAATTCAGCAAGAAAAATTAGTTTATTTTTTTTTGTAGTTTAAGCAATCCTGAAACCACACCTATAACCCCGTAACTGCTCTGAACCCCCCATAAGACAATGTCAAAATCCAAGTTACTGTAAATGTAGGCTTCTCTTGCATTTTTCATTCTGTAAGATGTCAGTTGTGTTTCAGAACCACAGACAATTAAATTTCAGAAAACATAAGTAAATGAAGACTTTCTTCTCCAGAAGGTCTTTCTTTCTTTAGAACTCTGTTTCTAGCAATTTCTTCTTTAATAGATTTCCAGAAAACAAAAAGCTTGCTATGGTAAACTATGGTAAAAGAAAAAAGATAATTTTAGTTGAAGAAGCAAAAATCTTGAATAATTTCTCATACTCTTTTACTGGAATCCAATAAACACATTACCAAAGTAGTCTGTATATTTTGCCAGGCTAAGTTATCTTTGTGTCTATTAGAGGCATAGCATGAAGCAAAACAATTAAAAATTAACCTCCTACGTATAACTCAGCAGAGTTATAAAGTATCTAATTGAATAAACTAAATTTGACATGAATAAATAGCGACATTTCCATGTAATGTTGTCTTTTTGGCTTCCTGACAAAGAAAAGCTTAAGGAACTATGATTTTTGTTTCCTAAGGGCAAGTTCTTCTATTTTTATAAACTTAGCAATTAATACTAAAGTATGAGCATAAGCACTTTTAATTTATGAGCTGTATACTTTGAGCGAGTTTAACAGTTTAATCTTACGCATGTTGTTTTAAGAGTTTATTTTTGCTGTACAGCATAAGGCTGCTTAATGGAAAATACTGCATTAAAGCATAAAATCAGCCATATATGTGGAAAACGAGAAAAGAAATAATTAAGACACAATGAAATTAATAGTGTGCAGAGTTCCTATAATCGCAAGAGCACCATAAGCTTGAAGGCAAGCACAGCCCCAAACAGGAGCCTGCACCCATGTCACCCATAGGCAGAAGAACATCTGAAGATGAGAAGATCCTGTCTTTCACTAGCACTAAGATGAACAGGCTTCTTCCTGCCTGGCACTCTTCTTTTCCTTCTAAGGAGTAAAGCTCAATCCTTATCCAATATTTGGCATAGATCAAGTTTTGCACCCAATTCCCATCTCTGATAAAGCGCATTGTGCAGCACATCCCCTCCAAAGCACTTCTCCAGTAGTGGATCTGCCAGTTTGCATGAAGCAGGGAGTCAGACAGGAGGGGTTCCATGCCTTGGTTTAAGCTGACCTAGAAAAGACTTAACAACAACAACATTACTTGTCTATAAAAATACCACTCCTATTCATCTCAGAGAACAAGGAGTGGATTTTTACGAGACAAGCTGCAGAGCAAATCACTGCTGTCTATTATTCACAGCTGAAATACAATGTGACCTGCTGTAAGTGCTAGGGAGGGCATGGCTTTTCCCACCAAGCCCACATTCAGATCTGATAAGGATTGTCACGATGCCTATTTATCATGTGAAAAGTAGGCTTTTTCGGTTTTTAATATTGATGTTAGTCACAGATGGTCTGCTGGTTGCCATGCAGATGATAACGTTCTAGGGAGTTTCAGTTAATATTAAATGGAAAGTGGCTCAATTTACAAGTCTCTCTAGAAATGGCACACAAACCATCTTGAGAATCAATATTGACAATACTCTGAATGTGAAGCAAAAAACAAACACACACAGCACCAAGAAGCACATATCATGTAGCGACTCCAATAGCTGGTAAATGCTGCAATATCGTGCATCAGGAAAAGCAGGAAATTTCAAAGAAAGCAAAAATCAATTTTGGCCTATCCAACTTTGCCAAAAATAACTTCAGAGCCAATTCTTCATAACTGTATTAGATAGTGGATTGCAGAATGTCTATATAGAGCCACAAACTTTACTCGACTAATCCACATAGCAGTGTAGGTGAGCACCATGTGCAAGAGGGGTGCACACAAAGCACAGGCAGATGCAGGTCAGCTGAGATGTAGATAGTTTCCTAGGAGTTTCCAGGAGCCAGGAAGAGACCTCTCGCCTTCCCCTGGCAAGGCAACACAGGGCCAAGGGAAGCCCATGCCTGCATCATTGGATGTTGGGCTTTTTCTTCTGGATATTGGCCTATGGAAATATAACGAAACAAAGCAGCAGGCAAGGAGTTCTATTCCATAATTCCTACTCCCAACCCCCATCACATAACAAAAAAAAAAGTGATATTTTCTCACCCAGCTGCTTCAAGTTGGCATGAAGTGCTCATGACCACATGTGGGACCAAATAGCTCACACATCTCTCACCTTTCTCAATGGATTCTGACTTCTTAACCTGGTTATACAGTCAGTAATTCATGGAAAATTGTATCGTCTGAAGAATGATTTATACATAAGCCAAACTGACATCTCTAAGAGCATGCTGTGTTCTCTCAGTGAAGGCTTTCTTACCTCTATTTATTGAGGAAATACAAGATTTTTCAGGAAATATACAGTTTTATTAGCTCATTTTATATTACCAGTAGCCTGACTTCTGCTAAGTATTCAGCTAAAATAGATTTAATCACCTCATCAAAACAGAGGATCATTCGAATCCAGGCATGGCGTTCCAGACCAGGCAAGCATGGAGTCCTACACACCATCTGTAGGTGAGTCTCATCACAAAAACAGGATTTATTTAATTAAACAGTAGAGTGTGTGTGTGCAGGTAATTCAAAGAAAATAAAACCTTTTACTATGTTCTAAAAAAACTAAAGAAAGCAAAACCCGAGGCAGACCAAACTAGGAAAGCCACCCTATGGCTGGCTTGGAATTCAAATCAAGGGAAAGGTGCTTTTCCCCCAATAACTGCATGTAGTGTTCATCCCAGCAGAGCCCATCTTACGTCCTAAACTTCTCAGTGAAGGAAGGTGTTGAGATTTCAGACACAAGCAGAAGCTAAAACATGTTAAAAAACACTGAAAAACTTGCAATGCTGGGACAAATCCTAAATCAGGGCTACTGTTTAGCCTCAGCAATGCCACTGATCTCCATGTGGCTTCTCTCCTTCGGCTCAGGCTGGAATCAGGCAGCCCACTCAATTCCCAACGAGTGGGGCAGCATCTTCATTACCCATGTGTAAACAGAAAGAAGGGGCATCAGAAACTAACCTGGAACGTAGAAACAATTTGTGCATCACTTAGTACAATGAAGGAAAACAGAACATGAGTAATTGAAGTACTCCAGGGAGGGAAAACAGAGAACAAACTTGGCAAAGCTTAAGTAAAATATAAATGAGAATGGTTATGTGTTCCCTTATCTGCAGTCTCAGCTCTCCAGCCTGCTTAGGCAGGATCACCCCTTGTTACAGCAGGCGACTTTTCTGCAGTGAGAGGAGAAAAATCGTATGCCCAGCTCAATATCTCATTATTTAATACTTGAGAAATTCACTTAATTTTTAATTGGTTTTGTATTCTGCTGTTTTGGCTGGACTCAGAGCATTTTTTTCAAAGTGATTGTCACAGATTTAACTGTTCTAACAACAGTGAAGTGATTATAGCTATGAATTATCACATCAACTTTGTTGCCACAGAAATAAACTGCAGTGTTATGAATGCAAAACTGAAGAGCCTGCTGCAAAGGAAGATACTGCAGCCACAGCTTTAAGGAAGAGCTTTTTTGGTAATAAATGATGAACCAATTCCTCCGCAACTCCTGAACTCCAGGAGGTGATACAGAAGTCCTGCTTTGCATTTTTATAGAGCTGTGCATAATGTCTCAAATCACTTCAGAAACACAGTGCCTCCCACTTGATGGCTTGAGGTTAAACGGTACTTTTGTCATAGCAGGAAATCAGCTGGGACCTTTTGAAGAATCTTTGCTTTACAGCCCATTCCTCTGATGCTGAAAAACAGTCTCAGGAACACATAGTTGCCAAAAATGCATAAATAAATTAATTAATTTCTTTTGTAGCAATAATAGGCATACATGAGCATGACTAAGATACCTGGCAGCAGACCCATCCTTTCAGAAACTCCCCTTATGCAGGAGGATGTCTCCACTGGCCGTAACCTTTGAGCCTGTAGCCATGTGATGCCACAGAGAGATATAAGGGGGAATAAAGCCTGGTGAGATGGAGGGAGACAATTTAAAGGGAGAAAAGGGAAAAAAAAAACCCCCACAGTGTGGTTTATTTCCTCTTGTATGGCCAAGGCAAAACAGTCATGGTCGAAATCGCCTCACTTGCAATCAATTAAATACAAATTTTGATAAAAGCCTTCTCCTAATCTTGCTCAAAGGATCCAATTGCCCACTTGTATCGCCCCAGTCCAAGCGGGTCCTACGAGCCCCAGTGTCACACGTGCCAGGTTGGCCCCACCGGAGATGCTGTGTGCAGAGGCAGCGGCCATCAGGGAGCACACACTGGGAAAGACCTCTTTGGTGTTTGGGTTGAAGACATGGGTACTATGTCAGGAAGGAAAACGATATTGACTGCAGAGAAGCCCTGACACCTGTATGTGCTCGTTTGGGTCTTATGAAGCCCAACTCCAGGGTATGGGGGAGTAAGGAACTGTGGATACAGGTACTGCCTTGCACTATATGTTCACAGGGAGAGATGGGTTCATGACCTTTCCAAAGAGCATGGCTGTGCCAAGCAGGGGATGCGAGGACAGTGGAGCAAGAGAGGACACAATCCCATCACTCTCACCACAAACATTTTCCTTTAATTAACAGAGAAATAAATAAATGTGGTTGCAATAAACCTCATTTTTTTTTTCCTAATCTGTTTTTCCAGCCCCTCCAGAAGAATCAGAGTATCGGGCTTGCAGTGGCTTCTGTGTGCATCCGTAACTTATTTGGACCTAACCCACCTTTGCCAGCTGGGATTCTGCTCGGTTGGTTTGGGCTGCAAGTCGTCAGCCCTGACAGTTGCCCATGCTCTGCCTGCGTGGACACCAGGCTGCTGGCTCGCCCTGCCGACCAACCACATCCTGGGGAAAAGAGCCTCCCTGGAAGGTGTACAGGCAGGCACGATGGGACAGAGCCAGCAGGCTGGGCTGAACCCACCCTCCGCGCACGTCAGTAGCCACTGGGCATCAAGAAAAGAACATCTAGAGGACGCAGCGACAAGCTGTGGGCATTGCCAGAGCCCACTCTTCATCTGCTCTCTGGGTACACGCAAAAGACACTTTGCTTTCGTAGTCTCAGGCCAACTCATGTCACAAGCAGTCAATTAGCTTTTTAGAAGTTAAACAAACAGAGCAGGAGATTATAACTGATTAACTGAAGGGCAGGAAACATGAGAAGCTGGTACGCTAGAAAGAAAAGGTCTTGTGCTGGGATCTCTAGCAATTAGCAGCAACAAGATCTACAGAAATTTATGAGGGAAAAAAACCCCATCAAACCCTTCCTGTTTAAATGTTCTCTTTTCACATGTTTTGCTTGGAAGGCTAGCTTAAAACACAAACACAGGCAGGGGCTCAAAACCAGAATAGACTCATGGTCTGAGAAAGTCATAAATTCAGGTTGCAAATCAAATGAACATGGATCAATGCAAGCCTTTTTGGTTTTTTTTTTTTGTACTTTCTCCTCCTCAAATTGTATATTTTGTTAACAGCTGCCAGACTGACAGCCAATACTTTCCTCCAAGCACCTGGAAGAAGAGTTGATTACTGCTGGCAAATACTTCAGGTCTTCCCTGGAACACAATTGTAAACCAAAGCTCTAGAGAGTAAAAGGAAGACTTCCTTTCCTGTTACTGAACAGTGTGATTTAATAATAATTCAGCAATTTCAGCTCAACAATGGCTTACGTGACCTGTTTGTCAGCCTGCAGAGGAGCCGCTGTTGACTGTGCAGAAGCCTATCTGTTTTAGTTATACCGGTTCAGAAGTCTTCTCCACCTGGATCCTGGAGCAGCACAGAGTCTCCCCGATTCACATAATGAGGTCCTCAGGCAGCACTGAAACCCTGACCTAGATTTCAATGGCTCTCCAAGTTGTATTTATGCATCTTCAGCATGACTGTGTTTACTCTTTTAAATTGCAGATAAACTGCAAATTAAAGAGAACCCTGGGTCTTTTTTTTTTTTTTCCTTCTGTTTAAGTGCATTCATCTCTGCTTCGCTGTCTTGGCTTTGCCTTTCTTTGCCTTTGTTGGATATTTCAGAAGAAAACTTGAATCAAAATTAAGACCTGCTCAAACTGATTGCAAGCCTTAGTGTACACACTCAGAAAAACAGCACTAGCAGACAAGGAGTGATTTCACTGGGAAGGAGGATGGCAGGTCTGATCCCGACTGAACACACACAGCTCGTTAGTGTCAGGTTATTATTCTGCATTATGGTGTGGGAAGGCCCCAGGTGCAATTACAGCCCCAGATGCAGGACTCTGCGCATTGTTAAGGATGGTGCTTAAATTCCAAAACAAAGTTGAAGATGAGGCAATATCCTCCCATTTCCCTGATAGTAAATTGCAGAAAAAAACCAGAGTAAATCTGCTTATTAATACAAATTAACAGAGAATCACACGATGTCGTGAGTTGTAAGGGACTCGCAAGGATTATCGAGTCCAGCTCCTGTCCCTGCAAAGGACACCCCAACATACACACCGTGTGTCTGAGGGTTGGCCAAATGATTCATGAATATTGTCAAGCTTGGTGCTTTGACTGCTTCCCTGGGAGCTGCTCGAGTCCTCCACCACCCTCTGAGTGAAGAACCTTTTACTAATACCCAACCTAACCCTTCCCTGGCACATCTTCCTGCCATTCTCTCGGGTACCATCATTGGTTACCAGAGAGAAGTCACTGCTGCTTCTCCTCCTCCCTTTATGAGGAAGCTGTAGGCCAAGATAAGGTCTCCCCTCAGTCTCCTCTGAGCTGAACAGACTTGAGGCACTCCTCATATGACTTCCCTTCTAAACTCTTCAGCAACCTTGCGGCCTCCTCTGGACTCTCTCCAGTAGCTTTATGCCCTTGGCTCACAGGAGCTACTTGGCCCAATAGCTCTGGAAGTTCCACCAGCAGCGTTGCTGGGGTGTCCAGCCCCTGTCCCATGCAGGGGTATCACTTAGGCATTTGGACCTAGCTTCCAGCAATCCTCAGCAGCAGCCAGACTCTTCCCTAGCTGAGCTCACTGGCAGCAGGATTAGGCCTCTGCGGAGGATTTCGCAAAACTTTCAAACAGGGAGAATCTCTCATTCCCCTTCCAAAATCAATCATAGACTGGGAAGAAAAGTCAAAGCTTGACCACCTTCCATTCTGGCAGGATTGCTGTTTCTCTGCATGCACATCCTCACCACAGAAGCTGGTGGGGTTGTTATCACCCATTGACATCATATGGAAAACAAGCAGAGCCAGGGGCTCAAATTTCCACTGCTGGAAAGCACAGAGCCATTTTACCAGGCTACAGGAGAGCTACTTGGCTCCTCAAGCAGCGATCTTGTATTCGTTTAAAAACCTGCCTGTGGCCACTCTGGAGGTCCCTGGCAGGTCCCTGGCTGAGAACACTCTGGAGCAGGATGGGTGAGGGTAGAAGGCACGTGCTCTTTGGAGCCTGATGAAGCCCTGTTCACATTAAAAGGGAAATGAGTGGGTGACAATTAGTATGTTACATATTTTTGCCTATTTAGCTTTCCCACAATCCCACGATTTTTGCCTATTTAGCTTTCCCACAATCTCACCTCACTTATTTCAGCACAACACTGAACTGCCATTAATTTACACTTACCAGAAAAGAGAAAGAATGATAATGTTTTACTTCTTTACATAAGTATTTTCTATTTTAGTACCTGACATTGTGGATTTCCTTTGCAGCCAAGCACAGAGGTCCCAGCAAAGGCTGTTGATGCTTGCAATGGTAAAAATACATTTTCAACAACATTTTTAGCAATTCCTGTCCATATTAGTTATCTACAGAGCTATGAAGGCCCAGCTGCCTCCGGGATTGCTGTTGGGAACAGGAGCTTCCCAGCAGCCAGCCCTGCGATCACACAGGGTGGAGGCACAGGTCTCCACTGCAGCCCTAGGTGGGAGCCAGGGAAGAGCTCTGTCCTTCTCAGCCCATCAGCTTGCACTCTGATTAATCTTGCTGAGAAAACAAAACCTGACAGGGCTGAGACATGGAAAAGAATGGCAGAATCAAAGCTTTTTCTGCACTGAGAGTCGGGCAGTGCTTGGAGAGCTTCTAAAACTGAGACGGGAATGCAGCTCCACTTTGGACAGATGGGAAGCTGGAGATAAAGTTTGAACAGCCTTCTTTAAATCAAGAACTTTGTTTCCACCTCTGCTTCTGCTTTGTGTCAGGTACCACAGCCCTTTCCCCTTGCCTGTTCTTCGTGCACACCAGCGAAGACCCCGTGGAGCTGAACTCTGCCCCATCCTGCTCTCAGTGCCGTAAGGAGCCATGCCTGGGGACCAGTCCTGGAATGAAGCACTGCTCTGTGTGATGGGAAGCGAGAGAACCCATCTTCAGGCAAACAGGAGGTCCCATTTCCTTCCTCACTGTGGGCTGTGCAATCCCAAGCAGCCCCATGCTGGGGATCTGGCAACCACACGGCCTCTCAGCAGGTCAGGCCCCCCTCTTACCTGGCAGAAAGCTACCCTACCACAAAATGCTTTGGAGCGACACTGGCAGGGATGGGGAGTGTGAGGAGCCAGCCCACCCTCTCCTATCACGACACACAACTCTGCTGGACTAAGCAAATCCCTCATGCACTCCCTGCTGTATGAAATGCTGTAGGTCTGCTGTGAAGCCTCCCCCTCATGGGCATGGTGCTCCTCACCCGAGACCACATCTACCGCTCAGGCTGATAGCTGGCCAAAAGAGGAGCAGCAAAGCTTTGTCCAGGGAGGGGCGTTAGCTTTTCCTTCAACTACACAGTGAGAAAAGTTTGGAAACTTGTCCCCAGAACGAGGTGGGTATTGCATTTCTGTTGTTGTGCAGAGGCTTGTGCACGCGAGGCACTGCACGCAGCCATGGTTCCAGCAGGTGACTGGGACTTTTTCTACTCTGACCCTTTTCCCTTCAGATACATTCGTGAAACTGCCTCTATGGAAAGCCCATTGCTGGCCTCGCTCATGGAGCCTGACACTGCCTTGCTGTTTTCAGTCAGAGCCTTTGATAACCATTTTGCAGGGTCATCTCTCAAGAACTCGCATCAGTATCCTCCTCTGTCCATTGTCAATCTCCAAATCATGACTGTAATATGGTATGCTTCGTTAAATGAGAAACTCTTTTTCCAGCCACCCTGATGGCACTATCATGCTTTGCTGTGATGGTCATGATTGTGTAGGTTTTAGTGCCCTTTAAATCCTGCGTTTGGGCTTACCTCCACCGGTGTGACCTGCCGTTGAGACCGTTTGGTTCATCACCCACTCAGTCTCACTCTTCTCGGCTCCAGTCTGTTCCTCTGCTCCTCCATATGGTACAAACCATGGTTACAATGCTGATTAAAGGAGCTTTAAAATTTCTCTTGTTCAACTTACATCTTCAAAGGTCTCTGAAAAATGTAAATCCGTGTTTTGGGATTCAAAGTTCTCTTCTGAAACAGCTACTCTTCGAGCACATGCAACAAAGGCAAAGAAACAGGAGGCTGGACTCACTGGTGAGGTGTGGGAATTCATCTTCCCTCCTTTGTTGAGTGGCAGGGGCAGTGGGTGGTGGGGCAGTGGGTGGGATACGAGGATCAGCCTGTGACCACAGGCATGGTCCAAGTGAAACACCAGGCTGCCAGCAAGGGGCAGGAGCCACGTTTCCTCACGTGGCTAAAGACAGGAGTGAAAGGCTGATGACAGGAAGGGTTGGGGGCTCATCGAGCAGTAGGATGAGCCTAATTGGCTGCGTAGCTGTAGCGAGGGAGGAGACCATGAGATGACTATGCCTCCTGGGGGATGCATATGCATTGTGGGCTTAATTGTTGCCAGCATTTTGTGATGTGCCCCTGGGAAGATGAGTGACCAGTATAAATACAAATTAATACAGTAAATACGATGTGGATGCTTAAGTCACTAGCTTTCAGATGGATGGCTGCTGCAGGGCCCCATTGCCTCCACAGAGGGTGGGATAGGGATGCAGGAAAGAAAAGGCCATTTCCTGCCCGTCATTTTCCATGTCACACAAACACAAGTCTTTTATTTATTTAATTTGGAATGGCACCGGAGGGCCACAAGATCAATAATGGACGATAATGAGCTAAAACTGCTGAGCAGGGCTTAGCTGCATTTTAATTACAACCCCGGTACATGTACAGAGTTAGTGAGGTGTGCCCAGGGAGTGGTGCGTAGTGCTCTGGCAACCTCCTCATGAAGGGCCTTCTCCCACTGCCTCCTCCAGGCAGCCTTCCCTTGGCCAGGAGCTCCTGCCAGTGGTCGGTGCCCATCCCAGCAGGGCTGCATGCCCTCACTGGTCCTGGCAAGTCCATCATTGGTGAACTCAGCCTTCGAATTAGCAGCGCTTTGGAAAAGAAATATGAATAAACAACAAACTACCAACTGACAACATCTGCAAATGCCCTGAAGGTGTTACTGGATCTTTGCATAGAATTATAGAATGGTTTAGGTTGGAAGGGATCTTAAAGCCCATCCAGTTCCAACACCCCTGCCGTGGGCAGGGATATCTTCCACTATGCCAAGTTGCTCAAAGCCTCATCCAAACTGGCCTTGAACACTTCCAAAAATGGGGCATCCACAACTTCTCTGTGCAACCTGTGCCAGTGCTTCACCACCCTCATAATTTCTTCTTTATATCTAATCTAAACCTACCTTCTTTCTGTTTAAACCTATTATCCACTGTCCTATCAACCCACACCTTTGTAAAAAGTCCTTCTCCAGCTTTCCTGTAGTCCAGTTCAGGCACTGGAAAGCTGCTATAAGACCTCCCCAGAGCCTTCTTTTCTCCAGGCTGAACAACCTCAACTCTCTCAGCCTGTCCTCATAGCAGAGGTTTTGCCATTCCTCTGATCATCTTTGTGGCCCTCCTCTGGATTCGTTCCAACAGGTCCATATCCTTGTATTGGAGGCCCCAGAGCTGGACGTAGTACTCCAGGAAGTGTCTCACTAGAGCGGAGTAAAAAGGGAGAATTGCCTTCCTCGCCCTGCTGGCCACACTTCTTTTGATACAGCCCAGGATATGATTGGGTTTCTGGGCTACAAGTGCACATTGCCAGCTCGTGCTGATCCTCTCGTCCACCAGTACCCGTAAGTCCTTCTCTTCAGGGCTGCTCTCCGTCCAATCTCCACCCAGCCTGTCTTTGTGCTTGGGATTGTACAGACCCAGGTGCAGGACCTTGCATCGGTCTTGTTGGACTTCATGAGGGTCACACAGGCCCACCTCTCAAGCCTGTCAAGGTCCGTCTGGATGTCATCCCTTCCCTTCAGCACGTTGACCACACCACACAGCTTGGTGTCATCAGCGGAGGGTGCACCCAGTCCCAATGTCCATGTCTGTGACAAAGATGCTAAACACCACTGCTCCCAATACTGATCGCCACTCATCACCAACGTCTACTTGGACGTTGAGCCATTGACCACAACTCTTGGAATCACAGAATCACAAGGTTGGAAAGGACCCATTGGATCATCGAGTCCAACCATTCCTAACACTCCCTAAACCATGTCCCTAAGCACTTCATCCACCCGTTCCTTAAACACCTCCAGGGAATGTGACCATCCAGCCAATTACTTATCCACTAAATGATCCATCCATCAAATTTGTGTGTCTCCAATTTAGAGAGAAGGATGTCATGTGGGACAGTGTCAAATGCTTTGCACAAGTCTATTTTTATGTTCTTCTAAATTAGCTTCACAGAAAATCATTTGGTGATGCCAATACTGCCAGCCCAGGAGCTGTAGATCATCCTTTATGGGCACATAAATACGTGCTTCATTCTCTGTCACTTTTAGTATCAGCAATGATTTCACACACAGCTGTAGATCAGCTCCCTTCTGATCACAATCTGCCACCCTTTCTAGCCATTCAAATTTATAGCAACATTAATAGTTCAAAAATAATAGTGTTTACTGCGTACTAGATTTCAATAAATAATGAGGAAGTAACAGTTCCCAACAAAGACTCCAGAAAGCAACAAAGTTGGACTGAAAATAAGCTTTTTCACCTCGATTAACACATCCTTGTCTATTGGCAGAAAGTTTCCGTTGCAGCTGTGAGAAAATAATTCCATGGATTATGTCACATTGATTCAAAGTGAAATTCAAAGCCAAAGAGAAAGAAGAAAAGCATTCCCTATGTTCTTACAGAAAATATCACCGCTTCAATTAGGTGCTACAGATGCTTGGAGTAAACATATTTTCCACTGGTTTTCTCAGAACCATACCCATTTAAATCTCTAATATTCTTCTGCATGTTCATTTTTCATCCCAGTTTAGTACCACGCCTCTGGGTGTTAGTGGTTAAGGGGATGCTGCCAAGCAACGCAAGCCAAGAAAAACTGGGATAAGAAGGGAAAATATGGCCTTTATATAGTAAATAAACTTTTCAGCCTTAGTGTTAAGGCTCCTGTCAGCATAAGTCTGAGGGGGAAAAAAATAACTCAGTGCTAGTTGTACCTTTCATTTTTTGGACCATGTGAAACTCCAGTTCTCAGTCTGCTCCCAATCCAATGGAAATAATGCACACAACTAAGCATTCAAGTCTCTAATAAATCTCATCTTTGCATGAAATCACTGGGATTCAGAGTGAAAACAAAGCTAGATAAGACTTCAATATTTCAGGAAATACTGCTTGGGTTTTGGTTTTTTTTTTTTTCCAGGAAGAAATTCAGTTCTAGAGAATTTAAATACACTGTTGATATCATGAGCAGATAGTGGTAAATTCAGAATTGAGACCTTGAGCATCTGTAAGTAGTTGTTGTGAACTGGACTTTAATACATGTAATGCTTCTATGGATCTCTTCAAAATAACATAAAGGATAGCAGCCTTATCGCCAGAATAAACCAGGGGCATCCTAAATTTGAACCTCCTCACCTACAAAAGTCCCTCCTAGGAGTGGTGATGGTCAGGGTAGCCTAGAGATGGGGATGTTGACGGAGATGCACCTTCCTCCCTGGCTGCAGCTTTACCTTCACAGGGCACCTGTGATGAGAAGCTGGAACTGAGCTGGAACTGTAGTCCGTCACTGCTACAGAGAATCCAACTGCTTGGTCCTTGCAGCACTCATCTTGACCCTATTTGTGGAGCTGAGTACTCCTGAATGTGCTGTGCTGTTCTTCATGTACACCAACAGAAAATCTTCATCCCAAGTCATTACTGTACATATCCTTCCCTTGCAAAAGCCTGTGCAAGGGAGAAAGAGGGGAAGAAATCACCAGGTTTATAGAAGTTCTAAACGCAGCTTATTTTAGAGCTAAAAAATCCTGGCAGATGGTACCCAACATCTGGGAGAATGTTAATGCGCAGATATAAGATTTGTTTTCTTTATTTCTCTTTATTTGGACCCTATTTGGTTACAATGCGCTATAAGAGCTATTACCTAGGTTTGCCTCTTAAATAAATCTCAAAGCAACGTTTATAAACATTACAGCTTCTCAGTTATTACTGTAGTGCAGGGCTGAATTCGTATCAGTGATGGTATGCATAAATATGTCATGTAGAAGAATATCTGCAGTGCTTTACCAAAGCAACCGCTGAGAATTTCTTTGTAAAAGAGATGGCTAAGAAGGAATAAAAAATAAGATTATTTTAGGATACCCCGTGAAAACAAATAGTTTAACCTCGCAGCAATAAATGTAGGAACAGCTCCGTTAATCATGTAAAAAATCCCAAAGTGATATAAGTTCACTCTTTGGGGCGCAGAAACCATCTTTCTTTATTTCTCTTTGACAGCAGCAGGCACAGCAGGGAGCACGAGTCCTGGCATGCACTCCTAAGCCCTGCAATAACTGCTTTACAGTGTTCCAGAGATTCAAGCTCTGCCCACGGTCTCAGGGGAGCAGAACGGAAAGGCTGCTGAATCCATGTTCCCTGAGCCTCTCCCAGCTGGTCCCCAGGGAGCTGCCAGTGTTCCACTGACAAGCAGTCCTGAAGGGACGCTGGGCTCCTGCCTGGAAAGCCTTGCCTACCCCAGCGTGTCGAGGCTTGCTGGGGTGCAGCAACACGACGTGCTTCCCACCCAGCCCTTGCCCTTTCCTGTTATTAGCTCCATTTTCAGAGTCGTTGGGGAAATCTGGGTTTTCCACTGCTGCTGCGGCTCACCCTCAGCCCCCCAGGATGCCATACGGATTTTGCTTTTCATCAACTGCTCAGGAAAAGCACAGGTCCTCCTTGTTTAGGATAGCAGGTCAAGTCTATTCCCAGCTGAAATATTGCAGGAGAAAATGATCAAAAGAAGGATAGCTTCTTCCCAGCCCCAGCGCTGCAGCAAGAGTCCTCTGTGCCAGCTTTCCTGGGGCTGAGGGAAGTGAGCAGCTCTACTTAGTTTGCTAATTAACAGCTGGGGCAGAAAGGGCTGTCTACATCAGTTGTACACCTGAAAAGCCTAGAAAATATTCCCATCAGAGGCATAGGAGTAAGAGAGCTGGGGATGCATGTCTTTTAAAGCCCGGATCTCTCCTTAACAACTCTCTTTTCTTCTGCCATAAACACAGATGAGAGTAGACAGGCGATGGGAGGATGTGGGTAAACACAACATGCCACAGAGCCTGTGGATGGCCCAGCTGTTACCAGAAATGTAGATAGAATGGGAATATTTTCTTCAAACCAAGTAAAATCTAATTGTAATGATTTGTTTCCACAGCCCAAGCCCTTTCACGCTGCATCAGCAGTTACTGCTCCAACCTCTTGCCTTCCTCACCACTACCTCCAGCTCCCAAGGTTCATCGTGGAGAGACTTCAGGTTTCTTCCCATCCAGTAGAGATCATGGTGTGCCCTGCAGGCTGTCCCTCCTTGTCCCAAGCCTGGCTGCTGCCTCACCCCACCACTCCACGTTAGTCTTGAGCCACAGCTTTCAGATTTGGATGGGGAGGGCCCGTCACGCACAAAAAGGCTCATGAATTATAGGACTGGCATTAATTCCAAAACATCTGGAAATCAAGTTGCCATAATATATATCTAATTTCAGACACCTGAGTTTGAAAGGGTTAATTTACCAAGTTATTGTTTCCTTATTCTATTGCTAATCCACCAATTAATTAAATATCATATAAACACACTGAAAAAAAACCCCAAACCTCCAAAACAATCCCCAAAATCAAATATAAGGATTTACCTTGCAGGAAAGGCTAGCAGGTTATCTGGGATACTGTGGGAGGACTCTGCCAGCAGAGTGCTGGCTCTGTTTTCAGCATCTTGGTAAATGACAAGCACAGAACCACTCAAAGTCTGAAAGAGGGGAGATTTAGATGAGATATTAGGAAGAAATGTTTTCCTGTGAGGGTGGTGAGGCACTGGCCCAGGTTGCCCAGGGAAATTGTGGATGCCCCATCCCAGGAGGTGTTCAAGGCCAGGTTGGATGAAGCTTTGAGCAGCTTAATCCAGTGGGAGGTGTCCCTGCCCACGGCAGGGGTTGGAACGAGATGGACTTTAAAGCCCTTTCCAACCCAAACTATTCTATGATTCTAAAGATGGGCGCTTACAGCAGTACAGCATCCAACAGCCTTCACCCGCTTGCAGAACACCTCGTTGGTGTTTTATAAGAAGAGGTTTACAGACACCAATACACAGAGAGGACTCCTATTAACCACCAGCACCTTGGATCACAGGCATCCTTCCTGTACATCAAAGTTACAAATTCCTCAAGTTAAGCAAAAAGCCAAACTCTGCGGAGAAGCACATGTTTTACAAGCACACTATGAAGTAATACTGGAAAAGAAAGGACAGACTCATTCCTGGCCCCACCCTTACTTCCATTCATCATGAAAAAGTACATTTCTGCCCTTATGTTTTTGGTAGCTGTTTGAGATACCCTTCCTGTCACCTTCTAACAGAGCAGATCTCTCCCAATCACAGCATCTGTCTCACTTACTGTCAGCTTGGAGACTTTTCTGTGGATTCCCAGTATCTGGTCCCAGCAGCCGGGTCTGGTGGGGAGAGGAGCAGCCACCCAGAGTCACACACTGGGGCTCCCTCAGGAGCACTGCCGTTCCAGAGGATGCTGCTAGCTGCAAGAAGCTAAGTGAGGGTTTTTTTACCTTCCATGGCCAGAATGGGACATTTCTCTCCAGTGAGGTCAGGTGTTCTCCAGAAACATTCCATAACCTTTGGCCAACCAAATAGTTGTATGTGAGGAGAACAGAGGAAAGAGCCCAAATTCACCTTTGCAAAGAGCATGGCTGATGCAATAAAATGAGAGTGCTTTTAATAGCAAAACCATGTTTTCTTTGGCCTACCTGCAACCTAGAGCTCTCCAGGTGCTCAAGCTTAAACTAGTCCTATAGATCTCCAGAGGCATTAATTATCTAACAGGCACAAAAGGAGGCCTGAGGAAATGATTCTTCCTTCCTCCTATTCAGAGTGTGGGTACAGCTAACCCTGGCTCTTGGATCACAGAGGGATTTTTCATCTGCTCTGGAAGCATGGCTTTTATTTTTCCCTTCATTTCCTTCCTGCTAAAGACCTTCTTGGAGCATAAAGCCTTGAAGCTTATCCATGCTCTCTTAGCAGGAGTGCAGCTTTGGGTGAGCCCAGTTTGAGATCAGCTGCCTGAAGGGGGACAGGTTGCCCTCAGAGGTGCAGTTGGAGCCCGTCAAAAACTTGAGCCAGCAGCTCCTTAGTTCAATTCTTTATCTGATTGTCAGGAAAGGTGCATGGGGTAGAACTGCTCATTTCTCAACACCAGGTAAATGCAGCCTGTCGGGAAGCAGGGAAGATGCCACAGGGTCTAACGCACCGATGGCCCCACCAAGCTGCAGTGTCTCTCCGCGAAGGAGATGATCTCTTTCACTGCCACACTGCCCATGCACTCAGACCCCAGGGCCATGGGCTGGTGATCCAAGTCATCCTGGCTTGGCTGATTAGAAATAGAAGCAATTCATCTCCTGCCTAAATTTGCAGTGAATGCTTCCTGTTGGGATAAATGAACTGCTGCAAGGGATCGTCCTGGGAAATTAACAGCTATAACGATTTCCAGAAGCTGATGATGGTGCATGCTGTTCCCAGGGCAGTTGACTCAGTGGATTCATTTTGTCACAGTGTTTTGTCCTCAGTCTCAGACACCACAGCCCCCCCTCAAAATACCTTTTGCCTTAGCTTTTGCCACACAGCGTGCTGGCTTTACAGCTAGTGTGAGGCAGACACTGCCGGGAAGGAGCAGGGGAAGTCGTTCTTATTGCCTGGTGAGATAGAGACATCCCTGCACACATATCAATAGTAAGTTGGCATTGGCTTCCACCAGGCTCATCAGTGAACACTGTCTGTGTTTTTTCACAACGATTTGTACAAGTTGGAAGTACTTTAACTCAGTTAATTAAAAAAAAAAAACCACACAACCCACCAAAAACAAAAAAGAAAGAAAGAAAAAAAGTCTATCAAAAATGATCCAAAAGAGTCTTTTCTTATACTCATTTTTTTTAGACTGTATTGAGAAATATTTTCTTCACACTTAACTAGGGTGGAAACAATGTAGATTTGAGAAGGAGCCCTTACTTCAAGCTAAGACATACTGCAAGAGACCAGCTTTGCAAAAGGACAGAGCTAAAGTAGGGCAGAATAAAAGAGGCAAAAGGGACTCATGTTCCTCATCTATCACAGAATTTTATAAGGCACTGTAAAATGCAGTTAGTTTTAAGAGCTGGCTACAACTGATCTTCCTAAGGAAGCAATCAGTAGGGGTTCAGCTTTATGGTAATCCTCCACACAGAAACAGTTTATTTGCTGTGCAAAAGTGTATTTGTACTCAGCACTTCATTTCTGTACAAACCTCCAAGTGAGGCGTGAACGGGGTGATGTCAGGAGCTTTCTGCTTGCCCACTGGATCAAGTCTGGTTTATCTGGCATAACCCAGGCATACGATACCTATTAAGGCAAAATAATCCCACTACATCATAGAATTGTTAAGGTTGGAAAGGACATCGAAGATCATCAAGTCCAACCATCAACACAATACCTACATGTCCACTCAACCATGTCCGAGTGTGCCACATCTACACAGTTTTTGAACACCTCCAGGGATGGTGACTCCACCAGTTTCCTGGGCAGCTGGTTCCAATGCTTCACCACTCTGTCAGCAAAGAAGTTTTTTCTAATATCCAATCTAAACCTCCCCTCACGCAACTTGATGCTGTTATGTAGCTCCTCCAAGCTGTAAGGAACAACTTACGCAGTCATTTTGGAATACCTCAGTGCTGTAAGGCCCCCGTGAATCCTCACAATGTCAACACCCAACAGAAAAACAACCAAGATGAACTACAGGAAAACAATAAAGAATCATTTCATACTTTTAGCACTCAGCAGAAAAGTTCAGTCTTTACCTACTGCCCAGCAGCAGCCCTGTGACACAGAGAACAAGGTAGGATGCCAATACTTAGTCCCACACCTTTCCAAGTAAACCTGTGATGTTCTGGTTCCTTCCCTCTTCCAACCCCAAGTTTAGCACTGGCGTCTCACTTCTCCCATGCCCCTGTTGCCTAATCATGCAACCTTGAGATGCAGGCGAGATGCTTTCCACCCCAATCAGGGTCTGCAGCCAGCTGAAAGTCCCTGGCAAGACTATTTTCATGGGGCTACGCACACAGATGCTGATTAAATACAACTTATTGCTGTTACGCTCTGCAAAGTGAAGTCAGAGCTATCGCTGTTGTCCTCAGCCGGTATATTGAACTGCTAGATCTTTCAGATGCATTTATTCGCTCTTCATTTAAAATAACAGTGCTTTCTTCAAGGTAGAGCTGACGACAGAAGAAGAACAATCTGCCCTGGCCATTTCTACTACAGTCCTTCCCAACTATTCTGACTCGGGCTTCGGCTCTCTCTGGTGCCTCTCTGTATCGGTACTATCAAACCCAAATTACCAGACCTTAAGATGGGCCATGGGTGGCAGTTACAGACTGGCTGTTTTCTGCCATTTGAATCTCCATTTGGGTTTGCCCTTAAACCGGAACACAAAAGGTTGTGTTTTTGCAACCTCCTGTGAAGTGTGGGAGTTCAGAACATTCTTGGCTCAAATATTTCTTGCGAGGAATCAGCTGCATGAACCTGCTCAGGTGAGTGGCTGTGAAACTGGGCTGAGGGCCACGCTCCCCACTGCACACGCGTGACCAACTCCTGACAGAGCACCTACCCCACAGTGAGTTGTGGTCACAGGACAGCATTAAGCTACTGTGGTTTAGCCAGAACGCCGGCACAGAGCTGCTGTTGTAAAAGCAGACAAATATCAATGTTTCATCAGCATTTCCCAGAGGAAATGTCTCCTCCTGATTTCCTTGATGGACAACTCAATTTCTCAGCTCCCCCGAATCAAGGCTGGGATTTTTCTTTTTTTTTTCCCAAAAATAAAAGGAAGAAACTTTTTTTTTTTTTTTTTTACTGTAACCATGTATTTCTCTCAGGAAATACTGAGAGTAGTCTCCTAACCAGCTCAGCTTAAGCCATCTTCTGCACAGCATCTACCACCAAGAGAGGCTTTCCATTCAAGAGGTGTCTTCTTCCCAGCCTGGTACACTACACCATGTTGCTTTGTTATCACTAGAATTTCAACTGAGAAAAAGCAGAGGAGGCCTGTTACACAAGCATATGGGTTTTTCACTATGACCAAGGAAGTTCATGACCACACTCAGAGCAGGAAAAGTACAGAAGTTTCTCAGAATTTTTGCAAAACTTGTTAAAAATAATAATAAAAAAAATTATATACACTGAGTTTTGCTGCTTATTCAGTTTAGTCACCAGAAACCAGATGTTTTCAGGCTGTTAGAGAGTTCAACAGCAAGTTCAGTTCACTGTCAGCTATGACTCTGAAATAGAGCCATAAAAATATAAGTGCTATATGAAAGACCTTATTTTTGTAGATTAGGTGATGACTTGTACAGAAATACCTGCCACAGCTACAAGCAGATCATTTGGAAGTATGGAAGGCAAAAGGAAGGAGATACGGTGATTACTCAGAAGCTACAGATGGCCCTTTTATAAAATAACAGACTTGTAAGAAAGATCTAATTAAAAGGCTGTTTGTACAACAGCAGTTTAGGAAACTTGTAAGCTGGAAAATACTTGAAAATTTAAAAGGTTTGTTGCTAAATCATAGATATTGGGCCAAAAATAAAAAATAAAAGAGTTATTACTGATAACTCCTCTGGGAAGCTAGGGCTTATATACATCTATAAGCCTACCTTGTGCTGCTACACACATCTTGTCCTGGTAAGGTTGGATAGGACCTTGAGCAACCCGGTCCACTGGGAGGTGTCCCTGCCCATGGCAGGGAGGTTGGAACTGGAGGGGTTAGAGGTCCCTTCCAACGCGAACCATTCTATGATTCTATAATTAAGTGCATGGACAGGAAACTGCCAAAACTGTAACCAGCCAGAACATAACACGTATCTTGAAAGAAAGGTGATTTTAGAAGTCAGAAGGGAAATCATGGTAAGTATCTCCTTTTGGAGCAGGCTGCAACAATGCTAGAAAGCCTGGAAGCTGAGCTTTGCACTGAGATCTTTGATAAATAAAAGCATAACACAGCAGAAAGCAAAACCTGCACAGACAAGGTACTCTCAGTCGTCACATGTGGTGAAAGCTGCACAAACTCGATTGTAGCACACAGAGCCTCCTCAGCCCAAATCTACAGGACGTTTCCTCGACCTACCCCTAAAAACCGAATGTGCAGAACACTGGTTTTGCAATATGTTGGTTGTGCTTATTAAAATCCTTTCCATAACACACACAGAGATACCACCTTCTGTCATGGCCCGAAACCCACTTCAAATGACAGTTTCCTCAAAAATCAAACAAAAATTTATATTGAGCTGAAAGATGATGACAGTCTTCAGCGGGATTAAGCAATTTCTCTCAGCATTTTTGTGGGTTTAAATAAACCCAGAGCTTACAGGCAGAAAGGAAAGAACCACCCCCACATTTTCCACTTTAAAAAAAGAAAAAAGAGTGAAGAAACATTCTGAAAGAACTATAGAAGGTAAACACGCTGGTTAGCTATGACGTCCTGTAGTCTTGACCTCCCACCAGCAACCCTCTGTTATTCTCATTCAAATCAATCGCTGATTTGGTTGTCTTCTCACCCAGCCGCTCCAGCTGTTTTGGAATGTTTCTGCTTTCCAAGCTTGCAAAAGGAGAGCACACACAGGGTGGAAAGTAATACACATAAAGAAACAGTGAAGCCTTTGGCTCTAATGAGCACCAAGAGAATCACCAAACCTGCAGCGCTCTTCAACAAGTTGCTTCGATTCAGTGCCGAGGGTGGCCCAGGGCAATCCCTCGAGGAGGGAATTAGAGCCCTTAGGCCAGGCTTGGGTGAAGCTGGGCAGGTACAGAATGGGGGGAGAAAAATAACATAGAGGTCTTAAGTAGTCAGATGGAATGATTGCACCAACTTCATAATGGGAATCTCAAGTTAAAGCATCTCACCTGCTGCTTCAGGAGCACTATAGAGCCCTCTGGATGGCAGAGCTCGTTATTTTGAATGCACATCACAAACGATTGCTAAGAGAATAAACCTGAATCATGCTGGATGCTTCTGTTAAAACAGTAAGATAAAAAAAAATGCAGTCGTCTGACATGAAAAACCACATTGTAAAATTAGAGATGAAGCCTGCCAGGATGGATTTAGCTGCATTTATGAAGGGCCCTTCAGTGATGTGGGTATGATCCAAAAAAATTAAACAACATACTTGATTGCTGGAGGAAGGGCCAAAGATGAATTGAAGTTCACAGAGAAGCCTGTGCATTTTCACGTAGAACATGAAGGTGAAGGTGTTAATGGTAAATACACCCTGTATGCACGTTAAGATTTATGATGTATTTTTATTGTATATATTATAATACACGTGTTTGTGCAGAAAAATCATGTACCAAAATTCGTATTGCTATTTGGGCCTTGCCATTCTCAGAAGTGTTTTAGTTCTGAAACACAACCTCCATGCTCCGAGTCCCCTCGCTACCATCACCCAGTGATGCAGGTGGTGGGAACGCCGCCTGGAGCCTGGCCAGCCCACTTCCTCCAGCCACACCATGAATAACTCCGCCATCGCCAAGCTTTACAAGCGCCAAGACATTAGCAGCAGAGATGTTAGGGCCACATTTTGTTTTTTTCATCACCCTTTCTTGGTGACAAGTTTGTGGGCCACATTCATATTGCAAACAGGAGATACTGCCACCTGAGATAAGTCTCACCCCAAATGATGCTCGTATACAACACATGATTCAGCAAGTTAATGCAGCTAGTCTTATTGGAAGAGTATCTGTAAAACCATGTCTTGATAGATTAATCCTCACTAGAACCCGAAAATTAATAACTTTCTAATGACTCAAACAGTAAATCAATGAATTCTAGAATATTAAATCTGAAACATAGTAAAAAGAGTGAGGTAAACAGCAATATCTCTTCTGCAGACAAGAAAAGAAGTCTACCAAGATTTTCTAAACAAGGCCAGGAAGTCAGATTTAACTTCTCGCTTAAATAAGCAATAGAAGAGGAACCAAATATACTTGTAACCGATTTATTACAGTTATTAGCTGCTTTGTACATGATCACCAAAGTGGAAAGTACCAAAGGCCAACAGTTTTTCCAGGGTGTTCTGCATTATTCGATACTTAGACTGAGAGCCATTGAACATATTACCACACACAAACATCTCCTACAAGCACCGTTCCTCACTGTAAATGCCTGGCTTCTGCTCCAGCTGAAAGCCGACCAGATGCCAGAGCCTGAGAGGCTTGGGGACTGCCGAGCGCTGCTCCAGCAAGCTGGGGCGGCAGCCAAGCCACACAGAAAAGGACAAGTCAGGTAACGTGTTACAGCAGCTATTTTTCTGTTTATGCTTTTTCTGACTCCAAATAAGTATATAAACCAAAATGCAAGAGTGAAGCGCATCTGAGTGTACGCGAGGTCAGGCATGGAGAGGGAGGGAGGCAGGAGCTGCGCTACAGAAAGGCTGAGTCACGGCGGTGCTGGGATTAGGGTCAGTGGTGACAGGGCATGCGATGGGGTAGGGAAAGGTTTGGAGCACAAACACCCACACCCAGCCTGACAACACCCAGGGAGAGGAGGGAGACACCAAGCAGCTCCAGGGAAGAAAAGTGCCCCAAGTGGCACGTGAGCCACTCCGCCAGTCGTGGGTCTGGCCACACAGCAGTGGGGATGCGCTTTGAGTTTCCCAGTAAAGGCGGAACATCTGGTCCATTATTTGCAATCAAAAATAAGCAAGCCATACCAGCTCCTTCAAGGACACTGCTGTTCAGACTGTTTTTCTGCACAGCATACTGAACTGATTTAGAGGGCGAGAGAAACTGGGTTTGGCAACTCGATTGTTTTGGGGTTTTGGCAATGTGACAAAACTTCCTGATGAGATGGATACATGTAAAGCCCTTTCCCTTGCTGCTCTCTTCAACTCAGGCATCTGCAAGCACTTCTCTTTGGGTCATCTGGAAGTGACATTTGGAATAAGTTAGATTTTAAGTAGAGCACAACCTCTGCCAATAACAGACATGAGATGGTTGTTATCTGCATCTGAAGGGCCAGTTCTCTCTTAGTTCCCTGTGGAGAAATATTCAACAGATAAATCTTAGTAGGTAACAAAAATATGTGGGGTTCACCAGCTTGGACAGTAATTTACCCATCATTGTAGCAATCGTTACTTTATCCTCTGCTAACATAGTTAGGCCAAGGAACTGAAGAGGATAAATTGCTCTGTTGAAATACCTAGTGCAAAATGGCTAACTAAATGAACACCAAGACAAATATTCCATATATTTTGCTTGTGGTAATGTATTTATCATCCTGATTTTGCTTGGCTCTGATTTCTGATTATGTATAATCCAAGTGACAAAATGTACAATAATAATAAGCAACTTGCACACAGAGAAAAAGTACTCCCAGGGGTTTCATGCCTGTCTCTGCTCCTTTGAAATGGTGAAAGGGCTCCAAGTTGTGACTGTAAGAAAAAACAGGCAAACAGAGGCTGGTCCTCATCCAAACTGTGATGAGCACTGCTCCACCATGCCTTGATCTCTGTTTGGGAGGAAGCTAATAAATCATTCCGCGGAGGCTGCTCAAGGCCAGCCCACGTTGCACGAGCAGAGCCAGGCGGTGAGGCAGAGGACAGGGCTGCTTGCCAGAGCTGCTGTCCTCACCGAGCATCACAACGCTCCTGGTGCTGCCACAGCCCTCACCTTCCTCAGCAAAAAAAACATATGAAGGCATAGCATCAGCAGAGGTCCGTGGTAGTCAGTGGAGCTGTGCTGCTCTGGAGCTGCTGAAGTTATGAAGAGTCACAGTTTCAAAAGCTTTAAACAGAATTACAATAAAGAACCATTGCCCCACCCTTGATACGTTACTGGTAAGCAGACCTGACTCTAGCAATCGTACCAGCATCTCCTACCTTTCCAGGTAGGTATTCTGCTGTATTCAAGCAAAACTGCCCTTTCATTTACCATTATCCAAACTGTGCCCAGGACAATCCCATTCTGTAACGCAGGCAGGACCCACCCTTCCAGGATTCAGGGGTATGGAAAGCATCAGTTTAAACTCACATCATAGCAATGATTTTGAAAGATGCATTGAGCGCACAGGCACAGCCGTCTGCCGTGTATGTGTGTGTGGATTGAAGACTCTCTGTAAGATGCCAAAGAACTCCCGATCCATGAGCGATTCCTGTGGCAAAGCCTTTGCAAGGCAGAGAATATTCCCATTCATTTACCTCCCTCTGTAAATTGGCAAAAGCTACCTCCTGCTGCTCAGGTCTCAGCAAATCTCCAGGGCAGAGGTTTTATTTCTTCTGAGGAGCCTACACACCTATAACGCGCAGTGCTCTTTCCTTTAACGAGATTCAAAACCTCAGTGCCAGCAAACATGAAAAGACACTGGCATCATGCATGCAACTTGGTATGCAGCCCTAGTCTCGTCCCTATCACTGTGTGCCTCTCTGTTCCAGTCCCAGGAGAAATATGCTGATTTTTCTCAGAAATACCTCCTCTGTCAGGCCTCAGCTTCTACTTGTGCTGCTGAGGGTGCAGAAGTATTTCTGCATCATGACAGAGTCTTACCTCTGCCTTTTTGTCTCAGAAGTATATGGAATTATACCCCAAAATATATATTTTGGCATCAAAACTAGGACAGATGTAGAAATATCTGCATAATATAAGATTTAAAACTGAGAGAAAACATACTTGAAATAAAATGAAACTGTTAATTTTCTACAACTGTAATTCCCTCCTTGCATTTAAGACAGCATTTAACCTCGAGTGAAATTACTGTAGCTTTCTATTTAATGGTTTTGCGGAGAATTAAAGATATAGGTTTGATGCTCCACGCAATGCAACAGTGCGGGATATTCCCTCTCCCTCACAAAACCAGGCTGTTTTCCCTAAAAGCTGTGAAACGACCACACACAAAGCCTAAGTTCAGGCACAAGAATGGATTTTTTAAGTTCAGACCAAGGTCCCAAGACAGGGAAAGCAGAAGCCGCTGCTGAAAAACGGAGCTGGTGTCAGAAAACAGGTGACACATTGAGCTGCTAGTAGGCAGCTAAACGTTATTACGAGGCCTTGCAGCCTTGTGTGGGTCACAGTTACAAAGAACAGTAGTCCCATGAGCTGACAGGACATTAATCTCTGCAACTGTAATTGAGTTTCCTCACTCCAGTGCTGACTATCGTACATTTAGCACTTGGGACTGCAGAGCACACAAACCGTTACTCTGGCAAAGCAAGCAAGCAGCTCATGATCTTCAGGGTCATAGAAGGACCACAGTTGTGTTTTTAGACGTCTTCACAGTTTTCATAGTTGCTGCTCTTGCAGGATATCATGAGCAAAACTGAGCTAAATATTTCCCCCTCCATCAGAAAGAATTTAGTGGTGGCTTCACCCAGCAGCCCTGTGGTAGAAATCGATGAGGAGGAGGATGACAAACTTACTGCAGAACAGCTGGGGAAAGGGAGGAGGAGATGAAGACAGATAAAGAAGATGCCTCTTAACATTTTAAAGCATAGTTCTGCTGTACAAGAGGACTCAGTGCAGCAGTGTTGGGGTTTGACACTGCCTTCTGTGGTGTCACGGTAAATTTTCTCACTGTGCAAGCAATAAGAAAATGTAGCAACAATAAAGAGTCAAGCACAAATTTTCCAGGCTTACACACCATTACCACTGCTGAAATATATATATAACACATGAACTCAGGCAGTGATTAAAAATCTTCCTTCCCAACAGCCCTTGGTCGTATTCAGGAGTCCACAGTGAGTGCAGGTGGTGTATCTGCAGTACAGAGAAGCATGGACACATCGCGCTCTAAACTTGCTTATCTAACTGATTGCAGCAGCACATGCCGAAGGCCCTTTCCTGCCTGGGTATCCGAGAGCGCATGCAGTCAGTAAAACAAGCATCCTGAAAGGAGCTCAAAGGGAGACATTTTTTAAAGCTGTTCTCTTGACTACTAATCTGTGGCTGCCTTCTAACGAAAAGAAGGTACTTAGAACCATAGAATGGTTTGGGTTGGAAGGAACCTTCAAGCCCATCCAGTTCCATCCCCCCACCATGGGCAGGGACACCTCCCACTGGCTCAGGCTGCTCAAAGCCCCATCCAACCTGGCCTTGAACACCTCCAGGGATGGAGCAGCCACGACTTCACTGGGCAACCTGGGCCAGTGCATCACCGCTCTCACAGGAAAACATTTCTTCGTAATACCTAACCTAAATTTCCTGTCTTTCAGCTTAAAACCATACCCCCTCACCCTACCCCTGCAATCCCTGATAAAGAACCCTCCCCTTCCTACTCTGGATGAGCATGAGGGACAGGGCATAACAAACATTTATTTTTAAATACATTGTAAGTTTTATATGTGTTTGGAGTAGAAGGAAGCATGCCTGGCAGACAGCAGGACAAGAACCACACCAAGGAAAACAGAACAATGTTGAAATTAGGTACGAGGAGAGGGAGAAGAGAAATCTTGATTTTCTGCAGTTTAAAGGTGCTTGGCCCAAAATCTACAAGGCTGAGAACAAGAAAATAGTAGTTATTTTCCAAAATGCTTATTTCAAAGTATTCATCGTCACAATTCATGCAACACATTTACATCAATCTGCTTTGCTTTGCTTTTTCTTGGAGACTTGGTATTTAAAATGTTTATCAGAGACTAAAAAACATCCTTTGAGGAATAGACTTGCTAGTGTTTCTGGCTGCGCATACACAGCCTATAGTTTTGAAAGGCTGAGTTTTCACGGCATTTTGGTTTTTTTCTCTAAAAAGAAATTTAAAAAAGACTTACATCTTAATTGTTGAAACTGTATTTCCTCTGAGCCCCTTGCCACCCCCTTCCCCATCCCACACCATTATTAAGAAAAAAAGCAAGAGTTGCAAGTTGAGAGTTTGGCTTTTCAGTGACCAAGGCTGGAAGGATTTCAAGGGCTTCCAACTTCAAAACCCTGGTGATCCCTAAGTGCCATATCAACACAAGCTGCAGGTTCTGATTTTAAGCAGAGTGCCTAGCATGTGTTGTCCCTAAACAGGGCAATACTACTCCTTTTCATAAAGACTGCATTAAGAAACAAGCTTGGAAGCTTAACCTTAAAAGAAAAACACAGCCTCAAGGGATCTGGTACATGAAGCCATGCTGTGAGCTGCTCCCCATGTTCCACCCACAGGCCTCCAGGAGGGGTGGAATCATAGAATGATAAGGTTGGAAAAGACCATTGAAATCATCAATTCCAACTGTACCTGTCCACTACTAAATCATATCCCTAAGCACTTAATCTACCTGCCTTTTAAACACCTCCAGGGATGGTGACTCAACTACTTCTCTGGGCAGCCTCTGCCAGTGCCTGATAACCCTTTCTGCTGAGAAATTTTTCCTAATGTCCAGTCTAAACTTCCCTTGACGCAGCTTAAGACCATTCCCTCTTGTCCTAGGGAGAAGAACAACACCAGGGCAGACAAAGAGCCTGGAGGCAGAGACTGCTTTGCCAACCACAGCCTGGAAAACTTTTCTATCTAATACTTTAATTTCTAATTTCTTAGAGGACCACTGCTAAATGGCAGTTAGATTTATGCACACCGCAGCTCCTAATGCATTTTTGCAAGTGTAATTTACTCATTTTTCAGCTGACCTACTTCCAGTCAGGCTTGATATTAAAGAAATTCTCCAACAGACACTAAAAGCTCTGCACCATATACCAAATTCTTATTTGTGTGTGCCCTTCCTGAAAAGCCAGAATTAGAAGGTGAAATGTGATAGTATTTTACTTTAATCTAACTCCTGTTGAAGTCGGAGCTGAGCTCGACTGTCAGCCTTGGCCACTGGTGCTGTGCAAGCGGGATGCTCCGGCTGACAGCCCTGTGCCTTGGCCAGTTGCTTCCTCGCTGTGCAAGGACACTCAGGCACTGTAGCTACCAACTGCCTAACGGTTTCTTTCCCTTTCAGGTGCTTGCAAAGCTGCACAACTGAAATCAATCACATCGAGATTTTTTTTCCAAGCCAGGTGTTTGCCTGAGGCTGAGTTTTTCAAGGAGGTTTTAGCAGGAATATTTTTATCAGGAAGGGGAAGGGAAAATAAATTGTTTTGACTCTGTTAAAACCTTACAGGAATATATGAAGATGTGGAGCCATGCTTTGACACAGTGGAGGGGTGGTCCCAGCTGACTTCAAGTGCTTCTGTGAGTACCTGCTTCCATTGGAGTATGTCCTATGCCTTTGAAGAAAAACACCCTGTCACACACAGCTGGCACCAGGCTGCAGGATGGGGGATGAAATGATGAGTTAGGAGGAGAAATTAGGGATACAGAGATAAGCAGGAAAGCAGCACAGGGATATCAGGCGGGACAAGTGGACTTGGGAGGAGCTGTTATCACTGCAAGTCTCCCTAAACACAGAGCCATTTTCAGAAATCGTCTGTCTCGCAACTGCCCACAACATCTCGGGGAGAAGGCAGCATCCCACCCCTCCCAGCCACTGCCGGCAGAAGAAACACTGGGAGCCTTCTGCTGCTGCTTACTCCAGGACCTTGCTGAAGGGCGGTGCGAAGAAGCAAATACAAGAAGCACATGAACTGCATTTCAGCCTGTGGGAGCAACAGCTCAGGAAGGGAACAGAGATCTGGGGAGCCACTAAGGTGCCAGGAGCTGGAGGAGAGCCTGCTGGACCCTTCCTTTGGAAACTCAGCTCAGCCTCTCCAGAGCCACAGGCTCTCTCTGGCTTCTGCCTGGTGCTGGCAACTGAACCGCATCAGCTTGGAGCTGGAAAGCGAGGCACGGAACACGTGCTCACTCCCCCGTCGGACTTTCCATCTGCACTGCCATGAGATCTGCCGGTACGCAGCATCGCCAGCTCCCATTAGCAGCAGCATGCTGCCGGCAGAGACAAATCAGGAGCTTTTGTGCAGGGAGGGCAGCTTTGCTCGACCCTTACTTGAAGGCTGTTCAAAAGCTGCAGGCAATCAGCCCAGCAGCGAGAAAAGTCCTTCGTAAGGGTTGCACTATCATGCAAGCAGAGCAAAGGCCCCGCTGCCTCTTCTTGACTTTACCACGGAGGTGACAGCAGCTCATCTTGGCATCCTCCTGCGCTTTGTCCGTGTCCCTCAGCAATTCTGGCATTTACTTGAAGCACAAGAAATAAGCCAAAACCACCAGTGGCATCTGAGGTCAAGGCCTACATGAGGTCGTAGGGCTGCCTCCCATGCCCAAATGTGCTTATATCACTTAGTGCTTTTATACTAAGTATGGCATAACTTGACTAACGGACTTGAGGAGCTCTACGCAGACAGACATACTCTGGGCAGAGCTTGCTGCCTGCCTACAATAGCAGCTCCATGCCTATAATTTAATTTCAGTAAATCTAGAAATCTTTGGGCCCAAAGAATCAGTGCAGGGAGGTTCACATCAGCAGTTCATCCTCATTGGAGACCTGCGTTCTAGCTCCCAACCCGCTTCACAGCCCTTTGCTGACCACTTCTGCTGGCATCTCTTGTGCACTGAAATTCTGGCAGCAGTCAAATTCTCCCTTCAAAGCTTCAATGTTACAAGATCAGCCCCGTGAGACAGCAGAGCTGCGTCTGTGCTCACAACTCAAAGGAAATTGCTTGTGCTGGACTGTGTTCCGCAGGGTATAGCGAGGGGATGGCATGGCACAGCAAGCCTGTGTGAACAACTGCTGCAGCAAGTAGATGGACACAGCTCTTGCTATGGGACCATGAAGCACGCTGACAGACTGGGACTGTGATATAACCAAGGGCTGGCTGGCAGCTGGTGAGGGCACAGAGATGTCCCCACCCAGCCGAGCTCTTGCTGATCCCAAGTCTAAGCCACCAGCTGCAATTTCAGCATAGGAAACACCACACTGGCCAGTCGTTTCCACTACACACTGGTGGATGCATGGGAACACCTTCACTGAGACCCGCTCCTCCTCTCGCACAGCACAGCTCCCACCATGTACCCAGAGTGGTGACCACCAGCAGAGCCAGTGCCCACCTCCTTGCTGCGGCCACCAGGCTTGCTCGCTCCCAGGGGGCTGCTTTCTGCTCAGGCCCTGCTCCTGGCCGCTCATGTTCCAACCATGGCAAGTCAAAAATCATAGGCAAAAAAGCTCATCTGCAGTAAGCTGGGCTATTGTGCAACAGCCTGTGTACGATTCTGAACAAAGAATATGTTGTCGTTTTTGAATTTATGGGGTATTAGCATGGGAAAGCAGCTTAAAGCTGACATAACTACCCCAAAAAACATGTTGTTTAGTTCTCCCATCAAGCTTAATAAAATAATATTTGTATCAAAGTTAATTTATTATGAAGCGTATGACACAATGATAGTTCTCAAAGGATACAACCTGCCAAATTCTTTCCAGAGAAGTTGCTATGTTTTCAACAAACCATGTCTGGAGAGCAAGCCGTCAAGCCGTGAACAACAGTCTGCAAGGGTACTCACCCCCCAGCTGCCTGTAAAATGCCAACTGCTCCCATGGTTGATTAACAGCACGTGGGATGGAGATAACCTGATGGAGTTTCAGCGACAGCGTGCACAACGGCAAAGGATCCTATAATTCAGCAAAGCACGAAGTAGTGAAGCTTTGGTAGCGTGGGGCACACAGGACATCCGTATACTGCTGAGAGAGGAGAAATGCCAGAGAGGTGTTCGTCTCCAGGGTCTTCTCAGGCTCTGAAGACAGCACCTGAAGAGAGCTGGGGGAAAACCAGCTTATCTCTAAACTCAGAGAGAGGGAAGAAGGCAGAGCAGCTGCTTCTTGTTTGAGTGGTTTGACAGGCTCCACAGCATCAGTCGGTGGCTCTGGGCTGCAACACAGCACTGGTAAACCACATGCCCGAAGGGACAAAAGATACATGGCTTCCTAAGACAGCACAGAGAAAGCAGTGGAGCGGCAGGACTTTGCGGAGGTCTGCAGGGGAACCTGCCTCTTCCTGCCCAGCTGAGCACTGGCAGAGCTGTTTAAGTATCCCTAAACCCCTGTAAAAAGTCTTTTTAAAAAGCCTTCTTTAAAAGTCACAATATTCAGACTTACCTTTATCAAAAAGAGGTCCAAAGGGATGTTTGCAGCCCACTACAAGGAAGGGCAATGGATGCTTGGTAAATTTACAAGCATGTTTCCGCACTGTATTTCAATAGATGTTGTTCCAAGTTCTTCACAAAATGATGGGAGGTTTACAATAACCCTGCGAGCCTGTTTATTCCAGGAGGGTTCCTCCCAGCTTATCCTTGGAGAGATGAGAGAGAAATTCTTCTCACTGAAAGATTGTTACCGCAAATTCACATAATCCCACTTTTAATCAAATTAGAATTTAAATGTAAATTCCACTTCATGCTTTTAGTAAAACATTGGTATAATATACTTTGCTATTAAAACTCAATGCTCATAAATGCCATTTAACAAAGCAGAAAAAAAAAAATACAGTTCAGAATTCAGGCAGGTATTTCATCTATATCGTTTTCTTAAAAAAGATGAATTTTATATAATATTAGAATGTTACATAGTAGTTGCGGACTCCCAAAAAGGAAAGTATTGCCAAATAAAGTACACAGAGATATTGAAGTCTGAATTTTTTCCTTCTGGAAGATAAACCTATACCATGAATATCTGCTAACAGTCTTCCTTGAGGAATGTGTTTACAAGCAATTGCTTTGAAACCCTCACTCCTGTGAAGTTTTAGGAACCTAATTGATTTGCTCCTCGCTGGCGAAGATGTGAAAGCTGGAATATTGACAGGAACATCAAGAGAGCTGAAATGCATTAGCATAAAGTTCACATCAAACGAGAGGAGAAAAGAGAAATAAATCCACTCAGAAGTTTCAGCGGTCTTAGTAAAAGCTAAGACGTTCAAACCACCGCTCGCACCAGGATGCGCTATTAGCTGCAGAGATGATAGGGCACTCCATCAGCTGTTGTGTCATAGCAGACATGATGATCTGGCTCATTATTCTCGCTAAATTATGCACGTGTGATGAGGGGGGTCAGGAGTAAGATCAGAAATCATTCCAGTTCATCGTGTGTCAGATCACTGGAAAAATCTGCATTAGATATCACAGGCAGTGTGTGGGCATTATCTGTACAGAGGTATTCCCATTTCACTTGTGGCTGTCCTGCAAGTGACTAGTAGGAAAGGATCAGAGCGGTGCATCAGTGTCTTCTCTAGTGAGCTGCAGAGTTAAAAGACCTCAGTATTTATTCCACATGATCTCAATGATCCAAAGGCTTGTAATAAACAGAAACAAACAAATGCTTTGGGGTCCAGGATAGCAAGATTCCTCCCTCTGAGCAGCAGGACTGCCAACTGCACCCACCTGCGTGCAAGCAAGAGGAGGGCTGAATTCTTCTGTCATTTGGCATCTTCCCATCAGTGTGTGTGAAGGAAAGGCACACGGTAATGCTGGACTGGTTGGTCCTCTGCACGGCCCCTCAGTGGAGTACAGGGAAAGCTTATAAGGTGGGTGCTGGAGGGAAACCCCCCCCCCGAAATATACACATGCATTTGTTCTGTCATATAAAAATGCACAAGCATTCAAATCCCTGAAACAGCCTGACAGAAACACTCTTGCTTCTCAGCCATGCTTCACTTCGCATTGAGAGATGCAGGGATTTTCATACTAAACCGGCTATTCCAGTTCCTCTGAAGATAAACCCAAAATAGATTATAATATTTTAATTCATATGCAAGCCCATCCCACAGTGGGAATTCCTCCTTTTGGAGATGGCTTATTTGGTGGCTGGGTATTTAGTGTTAAAAAGACTGATCGCTGGTGGAGCTGTTCTCAAAAGTCTGGGATGGGGTGACTCTTAGCAGAGGCACCTCAGGAGCCCCGAGCAGGCTGGGTGGCAGCCCTCAGCACTTGGGAAGCAATGCTATCTCCTCCACCCCCTATCCATGTCAGGTAGCCACAGGCAGCTCAGCCGCCCACACGGCTTATGGCCTCGTGCGGGGCTGGGTGGTAGCACAGCTCTTCTCTCACATGTGTAGCCCCGGCTGCCCGGCAGCTGTGCTAAAGAGAACCAAGGGCAGAAGGAAAGAGAGATTATTAGAGGTTTTTAATTCCATTTTCCAACACAGAGACACAAGACCACACAGGCAGACTGTCCTGACACCACTGGTGCTCAGGCAAAGCACAAAACACAGTAGATGGACCATAGAGAACACCAACCAGCAGTCAGTGGAAAGTCATTTTGTTACCCTCCAGCATTTTTTCCCAGCCTAGCAGAATACTGGCAACGTCTGCTTGCAAGCAGCCTCACACAGCAGAAACACCGCATCTGAATAAACACGCTCGCAGAGGTGGAGCCATCGGCACTGGCAAACCACCACCGCGCACCAGGCTGCTGCCGTGGCATGGGCTGACCTCATGGGCAGCACCATCGATCCCAGGAGATGCCTGGGAACCAGAGAACAGCCTTGCTCAGCCACTGGGAAACCCGCCAGCAGCCCCCAGGAGTTCTGCTCACCCCTCAGGGATTGAGGACAGCAGCTAAGTGCTCTTTATCAGCGCTGGGAAGATACGACAGGATGAGAGCAGAATAACAAAAGCACTGAGACATGATTTATGGAGAAGAAAATAAACTTAGTTTCCAAGAGCATTTAAGTTTCAGAGGCCAGCCAAGACTTCTTTCTGAAAAAAGTCTGCTTCACTGAAATGCTCTTTTCTGCAGGGAATTTTCTGTGTTGTGCTTAGACGGTGTTATAACAATAAACAGGCATCTCTGCCTTAAGGGACTGCAGACACTGCCAAAGCAGGCAACATTTTAAACCTACAATAACCTTTAACTAATTGCAGAAGTCAAGCCAGACATCCCAAACAGGCAGAGAGCTGGGGTTTGGGCAGGCTGGGAGTGCACTTCAAGGAACAGTGACACAGCATGGGCTTTTACCCAGGCAGCACTGCCAACTGGCTTATGGAGAAACTTTACATCACCGTAAAGCCCAGAAATTGCCTTCAAAAAGCTAATCATCTCATACAGTTAACAGTTTAGGAATTGAAGCCAATGTGTAATTTCCCAGTCTCCCTGGCAAACTGTGGAGACCAAAGGGAATGTGGAGGCGCAGTCCCCAACTTGGAGACAGGCACTTCTCCTCTGAGCCGCCGGGGATGCTCAGTGGGAACTTGTTTCAGATGGGGGGAAGGCTGATGCACCACAGCACACTTGCTGAAAAACGTTAAAAGCTGTGCCAGAAAACAAGAAATTAAATGACATTTTCTAATTAATTCTCCCCCTCCTCAGACAATCAAGGTTAGTGGAGAGGGGATGTGTTTGGGAAGCTTCTGAGCTGTGCTGACTAGTTGTTTGCTGTTTTTCACTAATGAATATCAATGATAGCTCATTGACTATCACCCCCTTATGGGGTGATGGGGCTAAGAGCATCAGGACAGCTATTGGTATACTTTAAGTTGGACCAAAAGTTCATTCCTACTCCAAGTATCTGTAAGTGGGATAATTTCAAACAGGGACATCAAAGCAGATGTCTTTGGCAGAGCCTAGGAATGGGCAGTGGTTACTGTCCAAAGCCACATGGCTGGAAGGACACCTAGTCTCCCTTCAGGGTCCACATAGCAGCACTCAGGCAAGACCCTACCACAAAGCCTGACCCACTCCAATCCTTCCCAAAGCCTTTAGGGGTCTGTAAACTGAGGACTGGAGATGTGGGCTGGTGAGAACCTCATGAGGTTCAACAAGGCCAAGTGTAAGGTCCTACACCTGGGTCGAGGCAATCCCCATTTTCAGTACACAATGGGGGATGACGTGCTTGAGAGCAGCCCTGCAGAGAAGGACTTGGGGGTGCTGGGTGATGAGAAGCTCAACATGAGCCGGCAACGTGTGTTCCCAGCCCAGAAGGCCAACCGTATCCTGGGCTGCATCAGAAGCAGTGTGGCCAGCAGGGCGAGGGAGGGGATTCTGCCCTTCTACTCCTCTCTTGTGAGACCCCACCTGGAGTCCTATGTCCAGTTCTGGAATCCTCAACATCAGAAGGAGATGGAGCTGTTGGAATGAGTCCAGAGGAGGCCACAGAGGTGATCAGAGGGCTGGAGCACCTCCCATACGAGGACAGGCTGAGAGAGTTGGGCTTGTTCGTCCTGGAGAAGAGAAGGCTCAGAGGAGATCTTATAGTGACCTTCCAGTACCTAAAGGGACTACAGGAAAGCTGGAAAGGGGCTATTTGTAAAGGCTTGTGGGGATGGGACGAGGAGGAGCGAGTATAAACTGCAGAGGGGCAGATTTAGACTGGACATCAGGAAGAATTTCTTCACTATGAGAGTGGTGAGGCACTGGCACAGGTTGCCCAGGGAAGCTGTGGCTGCCCCATCCCTGGAGGTGTTCAAGGCCAGGTTGGATGGGGCCTTGGGCAGCCTGAGCCAGTGGGAGGTGTCCCTGCCCATGGCAGGGGGGTTGGAACTGGATGGGCTTTAAGGTCTCTTCCAACCCCAACTATTCTATGATTCTATGACCTTTTGCCTGGCCCATGTCCTAGAGTGATCAGGCAGTTTATTTTAAGCTGAGTTAATTTTTAGAGTTGCTGCTTATGGGCGAAGAGGATTTAATATGAAATCCTACACTGTTTTTAAAACAATGATTAAATTAACAGCACCCTCCCCCAGCCTGGTCCATAAAGCATTCCCTGGAGATGCTCAATTGAAAGGATCTGGAACTCATCACGGTACCATCTGCCTCTCTCCAAGAGGTGATCAATCATCCTGAAAGTTTAAACACCCACAGTGCCTTAATCTGTTGTAGTGTTCAAATCAACCTATTTTAAACAGTGAAAGGGAGGACATGCAGTCCCCTCATGGTGCAGCGGTCAAGCCCCTGTTTTCATGCCTGCCAAGTTATAAAACATCAATGTTTCCTAATTTTCACAGGCAGAGACAGAGATCCTTCTTAGGGAAGGCACACGGAAAGAAGTGGAGAGCTGTGTGTGACACAGCTCATAATTGCCCCCTCACAGGGACAAGGGAGCAGCGTGCATCCCAGCGTGCATGCCTGAGGAGGGAAGGGCTCTCCCCAAATATGCTTTCCCTCTGCCCACATGCAGGACCTTTACCTGGAAGTAGATAGTGGTAAAAGTAATGCCTCATCCTACCACAGTTAACATCAGGAGTGCACAAAGTCCTCCCGCCCCATAGGATACAGGTAAATTCAGAAGTCAAATTTCAGTTCTACAAAAGCCATGGAAACCAAACAGACACAGATGGCTCCAATCCCCTTTGCTAGGAGCAGATGAGAGGCTGGGCCAGGCTTATGAGATAGCTTTATCTGTCCCAGAGGAACACTGAAAATCAATAGATCGGGTACATGGTGATGACTTTTCACTTGTGCTGTCAGCAAGCTTTTGTATTGCAAAATTCTGGTGGTTTGGTCCACACCAAATCACCGCCCAAGAGCAAGAGTGGCTACTGAGGTCAGCTTGCCCTGCAGCAGCTCAGTGCACGGGCTGGGCACTGCTGAGAAAGGTGGCAGGGGACACAGCTCTGGTCCCCTCAAGTCCCTGCTGCTCGACACAGTCTTGTGTGTCCAAGAGGTAACACCTGGCCTTTTGGCGACAAGGTGGTACACAGAGGCCAAGGGATGCAAAAGAGCTTGCCAGGAAAGCAACAACCAGCCTTTTAAATCCTGCTAGGATCAATATCAACAATGGCACATTGGTTCTACAGTTGGGATTTAGGAGTGCAAGCTCTCAGTACTGGTACTGTTATGTGAACTACTGGAGGAAAAAAATGGTACAAAGCATTTACTATCATTTCTGTTCCTAGCCGATGAGTAGGTAGTCTATTAAGAGACTTGAATTGAATGTAGGATTTCTTCTAATAACCCGGGATGAGACATGCTGTCATCATTGGCTTGGAACAAGCCCTGCTCAATAACAACAACAAAAAATAATAATAAAAAACCCCCCACTGTTTGCTCAGATTGGCAATAAATTGTTCATTTTCTTAGACAAGAACACTGAGTAGTCCACAAGTTCATGATTCATTCTCCACCATGAAGATCTCCACCCCACGATTCTCTAACAGATGGCTATTTATTGACCTGCTAAACCTTTCCTTATCTTACCTGGAGACAGCAGCCAACTTCATTGTGTGGATCTTCATCTATAGGAAGAAACACATGGGAGGGTTCTGAGGGTTCTGCACGTCACTTCGCAGTTTGAGCTTCTGGGCATGGCTCTCCTGCACTGGAAATAAGCCGTAGCCATGAAAGTTGCAATTCTGGAAAACACATGGTGGTTCAGAAAAGCATATATATAACCCCCCAAATCATCTGTATCCGTGTTTAATAGAAGAGGAAGTAATTTAAGGCACTGTTTGGTTTGCATATATGGTATCTCAGAGTTTAAGAACCCCTTAGAAGGGCGAAGGACAATGCAGGTGTGCTTACAGACCCAGGACTCACAGAGGATACAGATAAGCTTTCCACTGACTCTTCTGAGCTTCGCTAAAGTAGGGTGTAAAAGATGCGAATGTGTTGGACAGGAGAGGGGGTAGAATAACGTGGAAATATTTGAGGATTTTTCTAGATGAGTAATTTAATTTGGAAAGTTGTAGGACAAATTTATGCATTGGAATTTTGGGCTAAAACATCCTCTTTCACTGTACATGTCCAGGAGGCACCTACGCAGTGGACAATTGTCGAAGGGGCACCGAGCCACACTATCATGTCAAAGATGCTACAGTACACACCACAGGAGAAGTGAAAACAGAATAAATCTGACAAATGCCCTGCATTTATGGATTAAAAGGGAAATTTCCTTGACAAGCTCTAAGCCCAAGCAAATTGCACTGTGCTGCTATATGCTGATGAGGACACAACTGAGGCATGAAATGCAGCATCTGTCCCAGGCTTCTCAGTCTTGATTCAGCTGAGGATCACTCAGTACTGGCCATTAGGCAGATCAGACTCTAACAGAGTTGAATCCAAATCTGGATGTGAATCCTCTTACAGAGCTACTTCCACTAGCCCGAGAACTGCTGGGTGAAAAAGGATTTTCAGAAACATTTACCTGCATGAAAACTCATTGTCACTGGAAGCCAAAGATAGTGATTGTCCCCATGCCACTGACCAGTCAGCTCCACTCTTCTTGATTAGAAACGAGAAGGAAAACCGTGAGACCTGTTGCTTCTCTGGACTTCATCCACAACCCTGTGGAGCATAGCTTGGAGACAAATCTCATGATGTAAATGGCTTTCATGAGATAAAGCCATGTTAAGATCAGTCAAGACTGATAATTAAGAGCCACAGCAATTCATCACTACACAAAATAATGTACTTACAGTACATGCTTTGGGAAAGAGCACAAAGGGCCAAAATTTAATTTTCCTTAAGTCAGCACATAAAATCATTTGCTAATGCCTGAAACACAGCTGCCCCTGTGATGCTCACCGAGATGTCTCCGGAGAGAAGAGGGAGAGAAATTTATTCAAGACGTAATGCAAGTAGCGTGAGCTAAGCTTTCTCAATTCCCTCTTTCCCCAGCCTAGGCTTCACTCCAGTGTCACTCACGGTGGTGGGTTTTTACTGATGTCTACATCTGACACGTTTTCAAAGCCCAGAAGTGAACAGCACTCAAAACATAGTGAGAGCCGCTTGAGAACTGCTTTCTAATATTTATACAAACAACATTGGAGCTTTGAAAACATCTGAAAGCCCCCACAGCCCATGGAGGCACTCCATCACACCTATGAGCTTTGGGTTTGGCCCAGAGCACAGGAAAAGCCTGAACTTGTGAAACAAGGGTTAGGCAGCTTGGACTAAACATCTGGTCATCGTCATCGTGGAAAGCAGCACTCTGAGATGGGCATTGACAATCTTGGCCTTGAACAATTGCTGTTTCTTGTGAAATGCATAATTCAAAAGTTTTCTTTCTGCAAGGCTGTTTATTGGCTTCCGTTATTGCTTCCATTGGTTTCCTTTTCTCACACCCAGCTTGAGGAAGAAGCACTAATAGCATCCAGCGGACACCTTCACAGATACCCATTGCATGCTTTACTCTGTCAGCAGCAATTGCACTGCAGTCTGCCCCGCAGAGACAGCTCTGCCACGGGCTGGAAACCATCCTGCTCGTGCAGCCTCGCTGTTCCTGGGTCTCTCTGGGCTGTTTGCAGCACACTCAGATCAGCTTCACGGGATTAAAAAAAATACCCGCTTCCAATTGCGATGATAATGCCTGCAGAGTTCACTATTATAAAGAAAATATAGGTCAGCAATTGCAAACTTGACTCTGCTTGACAGCAGGGCCTCCCTAGCACCTCCTGAAACCGATCCGCTCTTGTCAGAGGAGCCGCCTTTGAGGCAGCCAAGTTGGAAAAACGTTGGCCAGAAATGTGTGAATTAGTCAGTAACTCTGTGAGTAACAGGAAGGGAGGTATTATGACCCAGACAACGGCTGCCTCGTCACACAGGCTGTGGAGCTCCGCAGAAAATGTTAAGCATGTTATTCATCCTGCCACTCACTGGGGAAACACACTTTCACTGCAAGGCACTGGGGGACAGCATCCATCTCTCCTTGCCGTGTCCATATTGCGCCTGTGCTGGGACCCCTCAAATACTGCCACGGGACAAATGGGGAGTGGGAGCTGTACTGATGCTATGTCACCATACATTCCCAAAGCATGTAGGAAGAGGCAATCTCCGGGTCTTCTTTGAAGGGACAGAGAGGATTATTTAATGAAACTGCATGGGGTAACATCCTGTGAAACCTGGCTTCCTTGATAAAACAACTCGCTAACAGCCTGTGCGTACGTGCAGCGCAGTGCCCTGGTGCAGTCTCCGAGCGAGCTCAGCCTGTGTCAGCGTTGCTCCGGAGCAGAGAGCCCCGTGTGACACTGGCTGGGCTGGGATTCCTCAGGCATGGAGAGGTTTGTTGATACAACCAGAGCCCTCCCTCAGACCTCATTTGGGTGTCTGCATGGTGCAGGTTCCACTAAATCATGCAGACCGTAAGAGCCAACCGTACTCAAACCTTGCAAAGGGAGATGCATAGGCTTACCCGCGTCTCTGGAGAGCATTGTTGTGCGCATCAGGGTCCTTCACGTACTTTGCACTGAGCTTGGAGGGACTCAGAGTAGAAATACTTGAGCATGCGCTTTCCTAAACGAAGGCTGCAGTTCCAGATTTTTTCTCTGTGTCTCAAGCAATTGGGTTAATAAACCAAAATAAGCACGCAGAAGATTCATGTTCAAGAAGGATTGAACACATCAGCGGGTTTACTAGAAATAGTAGGCCCAGATACAGTGTTTGACCCCTCTTTTGCCAAATACACAGAGGACATCCGCAGAGTCAAGCAAAACTATGTAGCAAATTGGATCAAGATGATTCTGACCATGTTTATGGGTTCTTAAGATCCTTTGTTCAGATGGAAAATAAGCAAATTAATACACAAGTCTTATGAAGTTGGGTTATGCATCCATTTATAGGGGATCTTTTATGCCTGTAGATGAACACCTCACAGATTACTTTGTTTAAGAGAGCATAGGACAAAGAATAGCAGTGTTTCCACAGGACGAAGTTCACTGTTGTCAGTAGGTTAGATTCAATGCACAAATATAATAAAAATTAAGTTGTGCTGTGTTTTATTCAACAACACTGTAAGAATAATTCAGTAGAGATGACAAATAGCAAGTTTATGCCTGTTCAGCCCTAGATAATAAAATTTCAATATTCACCCATCCTGTAATTAGTAAGTCAGAGCCCTGATAAATGAAGAGCTTTACAAACATACAGCAGAAGACCCAGTTCTTGCCAAGAGAAGTCACACTGACAAGAGCACACTGGAGCCTGGCTGATTTAGGTTATAAGCCACCTATGGCAAATTTCAATGAAAGTAAGGATCTCCACCAAAATTTCTCTTACCATTTCCTCTACCCACCTAGATCCCTGTTATTCCAGGTCAAACCAAGTCAAACCAAGTCTTGAGTCAAACCAAAAACTCTAGAGTAAGTCGCTGCATATCCCATAACTCTGATTTGAGGTAATGACCATCACACCCTCCGAACACAGGCTAAGAGAAATGGTATTTATTTAGCTTGTACGAACATTTGACCTTCCACGTAACACAGATGAGGTTTTAAAAGGTCCAACCATATCTCATTTAACATTTCCATCACTCACTCTCAGCTGTTTGCCTTCACGGATGGCCCGTTCCAGCTTTGCTGCTTGAGCATGTCCCTCAGGGAGCACACCACTGCAGGTAGCTCTCTCAGGGAGCTCCTCCACCAGGCGAGGAGGAACCGCTGGCTGCTGCTGACAGCAGAGGCTTTTGAAAGATGATGGGCTAAATTCAGTTGTTGTTGCTGAGCTTATGCCACTGAGATCTTATCACTGAGAAGCACACATGGAAGAGATTTGAACAAATACAGACAGAGAAAGCAGAGGAGAACATTAAAGTGCGGCAATGCCTTGTCTCTTGATAAATACTAAGGCTGTAGTGGTGTCCTTCGCACATAAGTCCTGTAGGGAAGGGATGGCCTGTCTGCCAGCTAGACTAGCAAAGCACGTAGCAAGACAGAAAGCATGGGTTTATGTTGTCACTGAAGGCTCCTAATTTGAGTGATTATTTATACAATCAACAATCTCCTGGAAACAGTAATGCCCTGGACCCGCCTTTCTTTTGGTCCAGTGATGACACAGGCTAAGCCTCTTTGAAATTGTACGAGGCACTGCCATGTTTTAACTGGAACACTATCATAACTTTTTATTTCTTGGCTCCTATTACTCAGTCAGGAGCATTTCTTACAGCACTGGGCCACCTTCCAGGCATAACATCTACCAAAGGCACTGACTATGTCCTAGTTTTTCTCAGAATACAGCCCAGAGCAAAACAGCTACAATACAGCAAGTGCGGAAGAGAACCAGCAGCAAAGAGGTCAAACTGTAATTAAAACCAAACTGAAAAAAAAAACCAAACCCAAGCTGCTTAATCTGTGACCCCGGGAGAAAATTATTGCAGGCGACAAACAAAATTGCTTATGGTAATGCTTTGCAGAACCAGGAGTGCAACACAACTTGGCAGGGCAACACGTGAGCAGGGGCAGCCCAAATATTCCCCATAACCAGGGCTTCTGGATCAGCATTTGTTTTCTGCCACTGGCAGGTAGGAGTCCGGGAACAAGCACTCTCTGCCTGCACATCAAGGAGAGAAACCATGGGTGGATGTGGGGCTTCCTCAGCATCAGAGCATCTGAAGGAGCAGGCAAGCCTAATGCAGTTGTATAACTTCAAAAAAGCAACATCAACAATGCATTAGCTGACTGACTTAAACCCACAAGAGATGAGAACAGCAAAGATATCAGGATCCACCTCCCTCATATCCAAATCGCTGTACGGTACTCAACGGTAACAATCACTTCTTGACTGGAAAAATGCTTCTGCCAAAGTAGGGCCACCTGCTTCCCAGGATCTCCCAGAAGCTTTTAGTAATAAGCACCTCCAAAAGCAGGAAAAAGACATTAACACATAAGGAGCATGAGGATAAAAACATTCATAAGTTATTTCTGATCCCACCATTCACATCCCTCCAGGATACAATGCTGTCTGGAAATGCACAGATTGATCAAGAAGTGCCTTAACCGTAGTCCTGCTGGCCTCCCCACTCCCAGTTTGGGTGGAAGAAAGATGCACTAAATAGCTCATCATTCCTCCATACAAGAACTTCACTGTCATCCAAAAGCCTCTTCTCCTACAGATGTCAGGACTTCCTTCCCTTCTGCCTACCACCGAGCAGCCTTCAAAAAGCCATTCTCAGCTCCCAGCATCCCTGATTAAAGGCAACTTCATTATCGCATCACCTTTCTGACAGTGAGGGTTTATAAAGACTGTGAAACAGAGAGTGGTAGTAAAACATGAGAACACAAAGAAACCAACCTGACTACTTGATCATTGCAGTTTGCGTTTATGCCATACATGCATTCTTCCTCTTCTTAATTGTTCTCATCCTTCTTTCCAAACTATAATGATGATTTGTTTCAAATATCAGTCGCAGGGTTCAGACCTCTGGATGCCTATTCAGGTGTAAAGTCTTGACATACTGTTGAATTTATGTTAAGCCAGCTCATTACCACTGAACAATAACCAGTGAATTGGCTATTGTTCACAGAAATGACTTATCAAGGAAATGCCCAATAAAAAAAAAAACAGTGCAAATTTTGAAGTGTATGAAAGTAGGATTAAGGGAGAAGGATGATGTTGCTGTTAATGCGTAAGATTAAGGGATGAGAGATCAGGTTTCTTTAAAAGGACTCTCCCTGTGATGTTGGGCAAGCTGTATAAAATCCCTTTATTTTCATATCCTTCTGAATAAAATGAGAATAATACTATTTTCCTACCTGGTGGAGAGTTTTAGATCACTTGGGCCCTTCCACCCACGATGCTCACCTTCTAGGGTCTATGAAACACGCCAGGGAAAAGAAAAAAGAAGCAACTCAACGAACCACATCCAATTGACTGACTTTTTAAACTCAAATGAATTGACTTTCATCCAACTTCCAAATCCCAAACTGCCTACACACCATTAGGCTAAGAATAAGCATGAGAGATGAAACCCTACAGGCTAATTTTCTGGAGAGACTGGAAACCCCAGAAGAGGGGCTGGAGACGAGAACACCTCCTCAACCGTGACCGCACGGCTGCACCTATGACAATCTCATCAATTCTGCGCCGTGGCACAGTGTCCCAGGGGCAGCTAGAGCCCACAGCACGCTCTGCACACACGCCAGCTCCCACGCTCCTTCTCTGCATGCTGGGTTTCAAGAATTAAATCGCATTTCTGCAGCCGAGACCTCCCGAGTCCCATAGAAGTAACCAAGTTTTAAACAGTTTTTGGAATAAGCTGGTGCATTGCATCCTTTCCAGTAAGATGAGCAGCTGGATGAAATAAGGGTTACTGAGGAAAGGCTGAGCCCAGCGCTGAGCTCTGTGAGCTGCAGAAGTGCAGGAGTTGGGCACGGCTGGGCTGGAAAGGTACAGGACCACTCTGCTGATGTCTTGCTGAACTGGAGCAATCGCATTCAGGGCTCCGTTTCCCACATTTCCAGGGAAATTGCTGTGCTGCCTCCTACTCACTTTGCAAGAGGATATAGCATGGAGCTGCATTGCCTCCAGAGCCCGATCCTGTGCTCGGCTCTGACGTGTCACAGCTGGAACTGCTAGCCACCACTGTGAGAAATGGCTTTCATAAGTAAAAAAAAAAAAAAAAAGAAAAAAAAAAGGAAAAAAAAATCATTTCAAGCCTGGCAAAGCCTCGCAGGAAATTTTCAAGGAGGTCTATTCCTCCCACACATCCTCTGCATTATCAAGATGATGATTATTATTATTACAATTTAAAATTGCAGACAAATAGCTTTTAGAACATACAACGAGTAACTGCTTTGGCTTTTAAAAACTGGCCAAGATGTTGTAGATGTTAAAAAGTGCTGCTACATGCCCATAACATCCCCTTTCCCATTACTGTCATCAACGCTGTGCAATCCCTGCAAAGTAAAACCACATGTTGGATATGATAATAGATGGATAGGCTGAGGTTGCCAATGTGCATTTCTGTGCGTAAGTCAAGCAAGACGGAACACAAAGGAGAAACATATAGAACAAATGCTCTCAAATAATCACCCTCCAAGCAGCAAGTGTGTATTGAATCAAAACCAGGATAGATTTACTCACAGAAAAATCCTATCTAGAGTAGCAACAGAGAAACTCAGACAAGTATCCAGGAGGCCACCCACTCCATGTACCATGCTGCCCATGGGCGGCCACCACTGCTGTCTTCATCCGCCTGCCGGAGGTCCAAGATCTCTGTGGTGGGTGTGGAGGGAAGTGATCTCCACCCAACCTTGATCTTGCAATAGTTCCCAAGTATTTCATTGTCAATGCAATTCACTTCATAAACAACTCAATCCCAGGTTTTGATGATGGTCTGAGGCTTATAATTATTCCTGCTGCAAAAGCACAGCAGAACACGGAGAACACAGCCATCCCCCAAATCTCGGTTCCACCGGCATCAACAAAAGCTCAAATTAAACCTGGAAAAATCCCATCTGTCTCTCTCTCTTTGCAAAGTTGTGGGCTATCCCACTACAACAACCCACGCGGGCACCACCCCGTGTCGTGCTGCAGTGGCTGTGGGGCGCAGGCGGCCCCCGAGCTCCCCACTGCCCTTCCCCCACTCCCCAGGGAGCAAGGCTGCGGAAGGGTGACCTGGCTCACCGCAGATGGCGTGAGTCACTGGCAGGACGGGAAGTAATCCGCACACTTCCAAACACTCAGAGACACACTCTCATGAATCAAACAGCTGAAAATAAATCCCAGCAGCCAGATAAGTGGTGCAAGGGCTGTGCATCTGCAAGATGTTGGAGGAAAGTGTTTTACGGGTCTTACTTCCTTCCTCTCCTCCCACCCCCCCCCTTTTCTTTTTTTTTGGCTAAAAACACAAGGTTTTCTTTGGGACATGGCTTTCCACATCACTTGTGAGCATAAATAACCCAGCTTGTGCAAGCAGCCGTGTGCCTGGCCATGACAAGGCTGTCTGGAATTGCGGGGGGCCTCTGAGCTGACGTCAGCCAGTGACTCGGTAGCTCCCACCCTGAAACCTGAATCCTGGGAGCAGTCTACTCCCGGCTACCATGTGTGCTGCCTTTTGGGTTGTACTGGCTGCTGCTGCTGGGTTTGTTTGTGCTGTGCTCCTCCGGCCAGATTTGGTGAGGACAGGCTGTACCAACAGCACATATGGACAACGAGGAGGAGAAGGCACATGTGCTTTCCCGGCACGTGCAGTGGCCAGCCTGCCCTGGTGCATGGAATGGGACCAATTTCAGCCCCCAGCACGTCCTCTCACCACCCTCCTTGCTTCAGGAGTAAGCGTTGCTTCTTGTGACTCCTCCACATGAGCCCTCAGGTGAGTATACGGCACCCCGATGCCCATGTGCTTCCTACACCCACCCAGTAGAACCTCCTTGTTTGCAGACTAAACTCAGTAACTGAGTACATCACAGGGCACAGAAGCAGCATGAAGCCCGTTAAGAATCCCTACAATCAGTGCCCACTTTACTGATGCTAGCAAGTTGTAGATCAAACATAATCTCTGTGAATGAGAGGCACCTCGAGATGATGATGATTTGGGGAGTCATAGGGACTGCATATCCTCTGCCAGCACGGTACGAGGTAGGGCTTGTCCATAGCTCAGTTACGTGCCAAGCAGAGGCAGGGAGAGAAAGCCCTTGATGCCAATGAAGGCAGGCAAAGCCAGCACACTAACACAGGAAGAAATGAGATTTTAGGGAGGCATTTGGACTGTCATCACTTGAAACTTGTGAACACGACAGTGGTTGTTACCAGATTCAAACAATGAGACTGAAAAATCCCAGAAGTCTCCACTAAGACAATTGCTGAATCAAAACAGCTGCAAGAAGTAAAAGTTTTGCTCTTCCTTAGTAGAAAATGTTTGACTTCTCACAGCATATATCTCGTCTTGACTATATTAACACCTTGTGCCTCATGCTACAGAACGAGCTGGCTCAACTGCTCAAGCAAGCTCAGAGAGCTGCAACTAAGGGTGGCCAAAAGTCTGAGCTTGTGAGAAGCTTAAACCTCTGGAAATCCAGTATCATTATGATTTGCAACCAAAACTACATTTGAAATATTTCTTGTGACACAGAATCCTTTTCTCATCTCAGAAGAATATCTCCCAGTATGAGGCATTTCTGCAATCAGCTATTCCCTCCATGAAGCCCAGTAGCTCTGAATTACATCAAGATGAAAAAACAGTGACATTGTCAGGGAAACTGTGCTCCCTTCCCACCCCTTCCCTGCTCATGTGGACAGCCTGGAAACCCTCACAGCCTGGCCTGGGTCAGGGCTGTGGGTTTCAGGGAGCTGGGCTGGGAGCACAGCATCCTCCTCAGCATGAAACCACTGACCATGCAGATGAAACCAAACGGTGGCCAAACCACTCCCACTGAGGCCAGTGGGAATCCAGTAGGACCCTCAGCAGAGTCTAAGCTTTGGTGTTTGGCATCTGATCCACTGAGACACTTCTGATTGTGCCAGGTACAATTTGACAGTTATCTCCCAACAACTCAGCTCACTTCTGGTCAGTATATTTTTAAGCCCTGGCTGAACTGGCAGGAGACCATTCAGGCCAACACAACAACCCAAGGCATAAGGAAGGCCCTGGAAAGTCAGATATCAATGACATAAAGCACTGCATTTGATCTACAGTACAAGATTTCATAATGCTCCTTACTTCATCCCAGTTACTTACACCCATCCCAGTGACCATGACAGTTTTCCCCCACAGCTGTTTTCAAAGGAAGCTGCTCTTGGTGCCATTCCTAACACATGTGGTTGCCCTGAGAGGATGCTTCCATCTAACACCACCAACAAATTAAGGAGGGAGAGGAACAAACACAACCAAGATCCGCTTTCTTAGATCCACTGCCAGGCTGGAAACAAAACTTCCAGCTGCTAGGATGGCTAAAACTTGTTCTCTTTGTACGCTTGGAATTACATCTCTTATGTTGCCCTGGGAGTTTCCTTGAATATAACCTCCTTTGTTTGTTTTAATTGAGCACCCCTGGGGCATTTTCAGCCAATTCTAGTAAAGCAAAAGCAAAAACACAAGCCATCCTTCCACTTCAACCGCACACACTGGTGAAGCTTTAGAGTCAAAAAGCAACATGGGAATGCCTTGGCTCGAGTATCTCACTCCATCATCAGTGACTGAACAGCCCGGGTGCCACACCTCTGCTTTGCCAGGCAGGAGAGAGCAGCTGCCCACGCAGAGAGGCAAAGCCCATGGCCACGCTCTCCACCGCCTGATGGTTACCTGGCTCTGAGCACCACTGAAATTGTCAGAGAAACCCTGCTCCCATCCCACCTCTTACTCTGGTCTCCTAGCTCACACAGACCACCTGGAAACCCTCACATCTTGGCCTAGGTCAGGGCTGTTAGTTTTAGGGATCTGGGAGCCCAGTGTCCTCCTCAGCATGAAGCCACTGACCATACACGGGAAACCAAATGGTGGCCAAACTGTCCCCGCTGAGGCCAGTGGGGACCCAGCGGGACCCTCAGCAGAGGCCAGGTTTCACTGTTTGGCATCTGATCCTGCTTTAGCCTGGCACACAGCACACCCCAGGCAGCGGTGTCTGCTCAGCTGCAGCGTCCTGCTGACGAGGGAAATTCAACGCACCAGGCAGGCTCTTTGCCAAAATAAATGGGCAATAACCATTAACGCGTCCCAGCCACCCAAACACGGGTGCATGCACTCCCAGCAACAGCTTTCAGCAACGACAAACACAGATGAGGAAACCCTTCCCTCTGCGTTGGGGTGAAAGGCCGCTCCATGGGAATGGCAGGTGTTCAATGGCAGTGCCCGGGCTCAGGACTGACACATGCTGGTGAGGGCATCAAGGAGCTGGTGTGCTCGCCCCGACTAACTGGTGGCGTTGGTCCTGGAGGAGCCCAACTCCAACAGCCCTGCTGCCCATCCCCGCTCCCAGCCCTCAAAACTGCCCCTCTTCCTCCCAGGCAGCCTCGACTATCCCTGCATCCGATGGGCTTGAAAGAATGTATGGCACAGGGAGGCCAGCGGTAGGATGGAGTTTCCAGTCAGCCCAGAAAAAGGATCGCAAAAGAGCATTTATGGCACAGGCATCCAATTCAGTGGCTCCTGTGAAGGCTAGGATGGTGCTGGACTCCAGATGGAAGCCGATCACAGCCCTCCTCTGCCTGCAGCCTCAATCAAGCAGCACAACACTGGTAAATGGGAATGGATAAACTAAGAGACAACGGAGAGATTAGACTGCAATTTAATATTTTGTTTCATATAAATATAACATCACTCTAAAGCTGCAGTCACCCATCCCACAGCTGGTAATTCTCAGGCCCTAGAAAAATTCTTCCCTATTTGTGCTCAAAAGGGGCACTGCAGGGGCTGTTGCTTATTCCAAGGTCTTTTGCTCAAACAAACACTGGGGTTTAAGCCTGATCTACCACCCAAGTAGGTCACCTCATTCCCTCCTCCTGGGAACACCACAGCAGTGGCAGGGCACTGTCCTTTGCCCACAGCAAAGAAATGGATCACACCCTCCTGCCCCCTCACCACAGGCCCTGGGCAGGCTCTTCTCCTGCACACCGGCTGTGAGACCCCATCAGCATCATCTGTGCAACAGCGCGGGAGGGGACAGGGTAGAGGAAGTGGTGATGCTGGAATACAAAGCTGGAGCTAAGAAGATGTACTCTGATAGCACTCTCGGGTGGTGGTGAGGACAGCAGACTCAGAAGCTGGCAGAGCAAAGGCAGTTGCTTGGCTGATGGGTGCTGACTGCAGCAGGAGAAGGATGTTGCCCTGATGTGCAGGGACTGAGGGTGACTCAAGGCTGTGTGGAGCTTTGCAGAGACCTTTGGTCTCCCCAGCCCCGCTGGCGCACTTGTTGCCATCATGTGAAGGAGACAAAGGTAGCCTAGGCACCAGGCAGCCACCATCAAGGAGTCACAGCCCCAACTACACTCCTCCCTACCCCAAACACTCAAGTACAGAGAGATGATGCAAGATCTGCATTGTCCTCATCACTGCACCCAGCCATCGGCACGTCACGGCCAGTTTCCTGTGCAGGGGTTGGGATGCCCCTGGTCACCACCTCTTACCTCCTTCTCTCCTAAAGGAGTGAGTCAAACCTAAGGCAAGAAGAGAAGGAGGAATTTTCCCCTCTTCTTCCACACTCAGGCACTGAATCTCAGCTATGCCAACAGAGCCAGAGACACCTTCCCACCTGTAGTCAGTTGTCAAGGCATATCTCGTCCTGTCTTCAAGTTCTGGAAAGGGAGGATCAATCTTCTACCAGCTGTGACAGCGAAAAGCCCCAGCAGCTGCCGCCTGCTCTGTGCCTACCCAGGTCTGCTTGCTACAAAGCTCCTTCTGATGCCAAGATACAACTCAAGATGATTCCAATTAAAGAAGCGAGGCTGTCACAATTTCAGCTGCACAAGTGAGACAAGAAAACTAATGGTGTCACTGAGTGTCTGCAGGAACAAATTTACAAACCTAATCACCTCTCAGCATAGCCTGGCTGCCAGTGCCTGAAGGAGGGTGATAGGGGGGAAGAAAGCTTATGGGACTCTTAAAGAATATTAATTCACACTAATATGAATCGGATCTGTCCTTGCCCGTAATCAGCAGCAGGACTGAGATCCTGAACTGGAATATTAATGCAAGTCCTCCATGGGAGATGGAAACATCTCAAAACGTCTCTCAAATTATGAGAATTTAACATTAGAGCAGCACAGCAAACTGCAATGCAGTTGTGGCGTAAGGAGAAATCTGCTGAAAGAGGAGGTTGAGAAATAGAATGGAAGTATCACTGCTTCCTGGGAAGTCCCAGGACCACCAACCCGTACCAACCGCTTCAACATGTGCCAATCTTCCCTTCCAGACACCCTTGAAAACTTCGGCGTGACCCCTGTTTCTCCTGTAAAATACAGGATAACTGAATTTTTAATGCAAGTTGATCAGGTGCATCCTCTGTGCCTGGTGAAACCACTACATGTGAACAGGAAAGAAATCACTTATGGTAACAGCTATTGTATTTTGTTTTTCTGTATAACTGCTGTTACGTTTTGGGGTCAGGGAAATACCTCTGCTTTTCAATGAGATATCAAGGATTTGGCATGTTCAGCTTGAGATACAGCACTGAAAACAAGCAGCTGTTCTGGAAAATAAAGCTGATGGAGAATGCCAAATACCAAGAAGAGGACAGATCCAGGACACCTCTTTGCTGCTGCAGTCTGGGCTACAGGCACACCTGCCATTGGCAGAAAAGGGCCCTGAATGAGAGTTACCACCATGAGGTGCACTTAAGCAGCTCTTTTAAAAGGTGTTTTGTTCTCTCTCATTAATTTTTCCCTTCATGTGTGCTTGGCCAGAGGGGTTACAAAGCAGCTGAGCATCTCAACAGCACTGAGCCACTGCAGGGGTGAACCAGCCTCACACTGGGAGGAAATGCACAGCCAGATCGGCACTTTGCTTAATGGGAACACATCATGCTCCTTCAAGGTTTCTTTCCGAGGCCTGGATGGACACTCATGTCACTCTCATACATCCCATCCTGTCCTTGGGAAACTCCTTGGGAATGTCCCCAGTGCCCACTATTGAGTGGCACCTCAAGGCAGGGACCTGCCTCCTGTGCTTATGGTATCAGTGCCCACAAGAGTGAAGGAAAAATGAGTTTTCACCTCCCTGAGGACAAACAAAAGGTCCTGGCAAGCCTTGCCTAAAAACACTTACTAAAGAAGGGGACAAAAGCAGCTCATTAGGAACACACACAGGCTGGGCGGCTCTGCACAACCTGAGCCTCAGCTCTGACACATGCTCACTCCCACTCCACTCCTGCATGCCTGCCAGCTTGTCAGACCAACATGACTAACATTCCGGGGTTTATTCAGGGTTTGCTTCCAAAACCCAGCAGCAAAACCACCCGCCTGTGCCGTGCAGACCCAAGGAGCTGCCTCGGATCTGGGCAGTTGATGCAGGAGGTGCCAGGAAGGATGGGCAGGAAGATTCCAGGATGCATCCTTCCTCTCCAGCAGCGTCTGTGGTACCTCAGGCAAAAGAGAATCCTCCTAACCCTGAAACCCTTTCATTGCTCCTTCGTGGAAAGGGATGAACTGGTGACCTGCACAGCGTGACGGCGGAGGAGAGAAGGATGAGCGCCACAAGCCCTCTGCCTCCCTTTCACAGCCCAGACCTCTCCCTGTCTTTACTTTGCTTTCAGCAGTTGTTTTCTGTTGCTTATTATTACTGAAAAGTGAAGGCGAAGGGCCTTTGAGCCTCATGATTCACTTTGCAAGCGAGGCACAGAGTGACCGCAGCCACCATCCCAGAGCACTCTGCAGCTCCTCCCGCTCTGCCCAGCAAAGATAAGGTCCCAAATCCTGCCCTGCTCCGTCGCACAATGGACCCTCACCTCTGTAAAGGGGAACAGGATTAATACATCACAACCCAAGAGCCATCCCTTGGTGCTTGACTATTGATGAAAAGGGAGAAATCTATTTTTAACCTTTTTCAATAAATTACCCCTAGTTAAAACCAATGATTTATTTTTTCTTTTATTACAGCTATAAAGTTGATCTGCCGTAGCATTTCTTACCAAAATGTCTCTGTAACAAGCATGCCAGTACCATAAATTAATTTTTCTGTACACTCAGTGATACACAGCTACAACTGCGTATGGCATCGCAGAGCACGGATGCTTGAGTGTGTCATCAAAACAATATGACACGCTAAGGAAGGACTCTATTTTTCCCTGTCTCTTGCATGACACATCTACTTAATTAACTACCTTGCTGGCAGAGAAAATGAGCGAGTGAGAGATAAATTGGCACTTTTTTTTTATCAGTGTCTCTATTGTTTTCTTCTATATCAGGTTAATTTAATGTTAATGAAAGTGAGGATTAAAAGCCTCAATTACTGGAAGGCGAGGGGACCAAAGAGACTTACAAGAAGCTCCATAAGGAGCTCGGATGTACTGGACCATGGCAGGGGCCCGGACGCATGATGCTGCAGCAAGGCAAAGCCTGGTGGAGGGAGTCCTGGCCGCCGGGGGTCACGGGCAGCTGCCCACCTCCCCGCTGATGCCACCGTGCCCACAGGGACATCATTGCTTGGTGTGACCTCAGGAACTGCTCGCCACTGCGGAGTTAGCGTGAACAAGAGCTCACCTTCTACAGAAAGCACTTTCAATGTCTAAACAAGACATTTGTTAGTGACTCAACAAGAAATTTCCATATTGTTCATTATATAGGAGGTATTTGGTTTTTTTCTCAGATTAAGTGATTTTATTTCCAAGAATAAGAATCCCCTCTAAAAATAAACAAATCTACATAGGAAAAATTTCCCCTGAGTGTTAAAAAATAACCCAGAAATTCTTTTTGCAGTTTCATTTGATAGAAGTGATTGGTAAAATGCTTTGTCATTTTGACAGAACAAGGGGGAATGGACACAAACTGGAACGCTGGAAGTTCCACATCAACTCCCACTGTTCTGTGGTAACGGCTCGATATGGCTCCTCCAGGTAGTTCAACAGAGGTCTGTGGAACGCACACCCGCACTCGCTGCCTCTGCTGCCCAGGGGGACACAGCACCCAAGGAGGACAGCTTCCCGGGAGGATGGATGCGGACACCAAGTGGAGCTGGTGCATCGGGCATGGGTGATCCTGGGACCCACACCCCAGGACCTGCCCCAGCACCTGCCCCAGCCACCACAGCCAGGCTAGAGGGAAAGAAAAGAAGAAAACAGGGGTAAAAAAAAAAGGGGGGTGGGATATGGCAAAGTAGAAAGACCTAGAGGCGAGGGGAAAGGACACCCAGCCATGCAAATGTGCTATAGCAGACAGGCAAAAGAAGTGAGGGAGTGAATTCTTCCTCTACTCTGCTCTGGTGAGACCTCACCTGGAGCTTTACATTCAGTTCCGGAACCTTCAGCACAAGAAGGACATGGATCTGTTGGAGTGGGTCCAGAGGCGGCCACAAAGATCATATGAGGGCTGGGGTGCCTCCCATACGAGGGCAGACTGAGAGAGTTGGAGTTGTTCAGCCTGGAGAAGAGGAGGCTCCGAGGAGACCTTAGAGCTGTCTTCCAGCATGGAAAGGGGCTACAGGAAATCTGGAGAGAGGCTCTTGATCAGGGAGTGCAGGGATAGGAGAAGGGGGAACAGTTATAAACTGAAAGAGAGGAGACTGAGATTAGACATTAGGAAGATTTTTTTTTTTCTTGTGAGGGTTGTGAGGCATTGGCACAGCTGCCCAGAGAACTTGTGGCTGCCCCATCCCTGTAGGTGTTCAAGGCCAGGTTGGATGGGGTTTTGAGCAACCTGATCCAGTGGGAGGCATCCCTGCCTGTGGCAGGGGGTGGAACTGGATGAATTCACCCTGCTTCTGCTTTGTCACTGCCAGGGTGGATTTCTCCCACCATCATCCAGACCATACAGCTTGCCCAGGAGAAAAACCTTTTCTTCCTTGGGACTGCTCACATCATCCCTTCCTGACCGCTGCCAGGGCAGCATATCTGCTCTCTCCTGGGAATGGGGTCACCGACTACAGGACTCATAGCAGACCCAGGGTCATGCTCCCAGGTGCGACACTACCTGACTGACACGCGGGTGCCCAGCACCTTCACAAATGCGCACATCTCAGGAAATTAAAACCTTGTTTCTTGTGTGTCCACCTGCAAAAAAGCATCCTGGCTGTTGTCCATTGAGGTGTCCATCAGAGAAACCAGCAGCTCAACATCTATAGCACCATCCCTCTGATGCTCACAGACAAGTCAAAACCATTTCTACTGGACCAAATCATTTATATCAAGCATGACACAAGAAGATGGTAAAAAGCCCCCATTTTTCCTTCATTCAGGATTGCAATGCCTTTGTACCCCTCAGTATAAAACTTCCCAAAACTCCCATTTCTTTTTTCAACTGAGACAGTTTTCTCCTGCCTGGCTTGCACGACCTACATGTGGGACAGGAGCTGGGCAAGAGAGAAGCCCCCAGCTCTTCCCAGAGCCAGCCTGGCCAGTCCCACACACCTTGCACATCTGCCAGGTCTCGCTGCTTACCTCTGAGCTGCTCACGTGTTGTTTGGGGCACACAGCTTCAGCAAAATGCTGCCAACCCATGGACTCTCTCACTGGTCTTTATTTAAATAAACTGAAAGGAATGGCACAGTGTCTAAGGAAGAAATGTAAAATAAAAGTTGCAGAGCTATCAGTCTACAGAAAATGTAAAACTTTGGTGCCCACTACTGAATCCATCCAGGGAGAAACAGCACCCTCTAACCCTGCAGCTGCCTGTGTAATACAGCATTTACACGAGCTCTATCCTGAACTTGAAAAAGATGGATTTTATATACTCACTGTTACAAGACTATTTTCAGGGCACTTTTGCTTTGACTTGAATTCCTTTTCTTCTGTGAGCTGTTGCAGGCAGGTGAATATCATTTTCTTCTCTTTTTTCATTTGAAATGATGCAACATTTTCCTCACCTGATGCTGACCATCTACCCTCTTTCTCGTAGGTGAGATGGGAGTATGATAAACAGTCACACTCAAGTAACTCATGAGAGCAGAGAGACAGCCATGAAATCTCTTTTTAAAGCTGTTTGTCCCAGGAATCCCACTTCCGTCTTAGTTCTGGGTTCATGACTATTCTGTCCGTGCTCGCTGCCAGGGCTGTAACCCCATGCATCTCCATCGCTCCCAGCCTGCCCCCCAACACACCACAGCAAACCCAAAGACCTCACCCACCTACAAGCGCTCTCTCTGCTTACCTCGTTCACCAAATATTTTCTGCAGCTCTGGAAAGCAGTGGCTAAGTAAGATGAAATAATCACCCTTGTAGATGCAAAAAAACCACAGTATGATTTATTAAAGTGTCCAAAATTTTATGGAACTTATGAAACAATGGGGAGTAGGGTGTGGTGTAAGTGTCCAGTGAAAGGTGTTCTGTGCAGCTTTCTGCAGGTGTAGGTCCCTGAATTAGAGAGTATTAGAGCATCGCCTCCAGGGCAACAGCAGCTGTGAGGGTGTGGAAGCACAGAGCAGGAACTGCCCTGTTCCCACCTGAAGTTCTTCACCCCAACCTGGCTGCACCCTCAAACTTTCCTGAAGAGCTGGGCCTTCCCAAAGCCCGAGGTGGCATCCAGCAGCAGCACTGCTCTCCAGTCCCCCCGGGCTGCACAGCCCATCAGCAGCAAAGGGGCAGCTTTGGACCTTCCTAGAAACAAAGCTGCGGTGGTGCAGCATGGGCTGCATTCAGCTGACACACATGCAAGTGTTGAACACCTGTAAAATTGTGCTGAACTCCATCCCACAGGAAGGCTCTGCTGCTGCCCACCACCCTCTGCCTCTCTCTTTTGGGCCACAAGAAGGCACCACAGGTCAAACCTCAGTTAGGAATTAAGAGGGGGCAATGAGAAGGCACTCTCCAAACAAATTCATACTTTTGTGTAAAGCAGAGTTCAGTTATATTCAAGGAGAAAATATTTCTTTGTTTCCACCACATGGAAGGTATGATCAGATTTGACTTTTCTTTTAGTAACCTCTTTCCTCTGTCAAGCCATTCTCATCTCTTTCCCTTTGAGATTTACTTAATCCCATCTGAAGAAAGCAAGCTGCTGATCAGGATGGGAGCTACTTCAGCATCTGCTGCTGAACAATTCCTGTTCTTTTTTACTTTTCAACATTTCTCTCCAAGACTCTTAACTGCTCTTGTCTTCTGTTAATTAATACCCAATTAGGATTGCCTGCTGATAACTGCACACTGGTCTAAAAGCCTGGCCTCTTGCTGGGTTTATTTTGTTAAGTGTCATAGAAATAAGCAACAGCAGGTCTTACTGGGGCATAAACTGTTCAAATGATTCTCCACAAGTGTTGTTTTTTTGTGTGTACTGTGCTAATTTGGGGAACAGGTCTCTCTAGGGATGGGTGAACCCCCATGGCTGGGGGCACCCTGCTGCCCAGGCCTCTCAGGCAAGTTGTACTTTCTAACCTCATCTGAATACGTCACTGGCAATTGTTTTTAACTTCTTAAAACAACTCTAGGAGTCGTGTGGCTTAATCCTGTTCATTGCACAATAGTCCTCCAATCTATTCTGCATTAAAGAAAAATAAACCTTTCTGTAAATACTATTATTTTTCCTGATTTGCCCCTCTGCGGCTTTGCTCCACGGAAAGTCAGCATCAGTAGCCACAGCACAAGGAGGCACAGCACACACAGAAGCGCTCTGCTGCCATTTAGAAACGATGAGTCCATCCAACATGTTTGTTTTAAGTCATATAAAGAACTCCTCCTCTTCCTTGTCCTCCGCTCCGCTTGTGGGGTTGGCCCGTGGTGTTTGTGAGCAGAAGCTCGAAGCTCTTGGCCCTGCTCCTTTACTCCTTTTGGCTGCAGTGAATGGCAGCTGGGTGATGTCTTGGGAGGAGATGGTGTTGCCAGTCCCACCCGCGGGTGCTCGCGGCTGGAGGAGGCTGCTTCGCAGCTCCCTGGAGAAGCGGTTCAGCAGGCAGTGGCCACTTGCAGGGTTCGCCACAGCGAGCCCGGTGTCAACGTTGGTCTCTGCTGCCTGCAGATAAAGGCGGGTCTCCCGGAGAGAAGCCTGTCGCTTGTGGCTCGCCTGCCTGTGGAGGGAGGTGGCTTCCCACCACAACCTGGCTGCTGGACCACTGTGAGAAGAGCAGAAGTGCCTATGGAGGTCAACCCCAGCTTGTGTCTGAGTATGGGCTTTACTTTGGTCATATGTGGTTTTACCCCTTGTGGCTCTGACCTCCTGGCTTCTCCACCCGGGATTAGCCTGCTTTACAGGGAGAGGGGCTGGGACGGGCTCCAGCAGGATTTTTTCTCTGCCTGCACCATTATGCTGATGGGCAAGGCCAACAATTGTTCCACGAGGCTTGGAGCTGTCTTGAACCTGTTGAAGAAAATTTGGAGAGAACCTCATTACCATATTGTTCTTGCTTGACTAAACGATGCTGCTCTCACCAAGCCTTGCTGCCCTGAAATCGCCTGCAGCATGAATGAGTCAGAACTCCACTAGAGAATGGCAGAGGAGCCTTACAGGCCTGACTGACAGCAGATGAAACTTCATGTAGATGCACATAGCTAAAGACAACCCTGGCTTCACATACAAACTGCTAGATTGTGAGTTGACCATAACCCAGGGTCTCATTTCTGTGACAGACAGCTCCGTGATAACATCAGTTCAGTGTCTGACAGCAGCAAATGAAACCGTAAGAGTTATTCCAAACAAAACTGAGAACACGGCTAAGCACAGTGCAGCTCTGGTCCCAAAGCATAGTGCCTGTCCCTCAACCTACAGCACACAACAGAGTGTCATGGAGTTAGAGTTGCTCAGGGATGGACAACAAGGATGACTGCAAGTGCAGTACAGCACTGTGTGCTGGGAATTTTAAGCTTGGGGAGAGAAAAAACAGTTCATGAGGAAAAAGATTAAAGCTAAAACACCATGAGTCACCTGGAGAAACAGATAAGTATTGTCTACTCCCTGCCATGTGCAATGCGAGAAGTAGAAGCAGTCAAATGAAGCCAGCTGGAGCCAGTTTCAATTAAAGGAGGGTGACAGTAGACCTGGGGAAGTGCCTGCCAAAGTATGTTATAGATCCAAAAAGTTCACATGGATTCAATGGGAGACTAGGTGAACACTTGAAGAGTCGCTGCAAGTTACCCCAGATGGCTTCAAAAGACCTATGAGTTTAGAATGGGAAGCTCAGGAGTGTATCGGTGGGCGTAACATACTTGTCCTCTTGCTGTGTCTGCCAAGGCAGCCACGTGTGGCTGAAACCCAGTCCAGACCAAAAATGTGAATTACCACATAGTATCTATCGAGACTCTACACTTTGGTTTGGGCGTAGCAGCAAGCAACTCAAACTAGGTGGCTTCGGTTATCTCTTGCCATGTAAACCCAAGAAAACAGCTGTGGTGCTTGTGGCAGCTTTCAGAGGGCTCTCAGGACTACTGCACACACGTGACAGACTCGCTGCAGGTGGCCTAAACACGGCATACACAAATAGCTCTGCCTGTCCCAAAACCTTCTCGGAAACATCAGATCTGCTAAGGGCCTTCACATCTGAAAATCCTGACTGGCTGTTTTTCAAAATGAACTTGTTCAGGAAGTTCCGAATCACATGGGATTCCTTTGATGGGTGGGCAATACATGGACCAACACTAATCCAGGGAGAAGATATCTGTCAGACCAGCAAGGCCAACGTGACCAGGACCTACTGAGCATGTCCCACTGGTTCCCATGGAGACTGTCGCCCTGGGGACACCAGCCCAGAGCAAGGCACCCACCTCCCCAGTCCTCTAGAGACACATTTTGTGTCTTTATTTTGAAAATAGCACATCCTACTCTCCTGCTGAAGACTCCCACTTGACTCTCAAGGCTAAACTTGTAAAATTTTATCAGCAGTGTTCTCCTGTAAACGCTCAGAGAAAGGACATGGAATAGAACAGAAACTAGTAACTTCAGAAAAAAAGAAAAAAAAGAAAAGGAGGATGATGTTTATTTACTTTTTTCTCAAACTAGGTGGCTTCGGTTATCTCTTGTTATCTTCGGTTATTTTATCCCACGTAAACCTAAGAAAACAGCCCTTGCCTGCTCAGGGGCAAATGACAATTCTGTGTGGGTGGCAGTCAATGAGCAGGCACTTGCATTTCATTCGCAATAAGGCAGAAAGTCGAAGAGGGCTGGAATAAATCATTTGCAGATACTTGAAATAAAGATTTAAAGTATGGACCAAAGAATAATGCAGAATAAAATGCCACGTGCTAGGCTGTCAGCGTGCTGTGCGGACCCCAAGCACAGGGTATACCTGCTCAGGTTCAAATAGACTCCAGCTCCCTTCACAAGAGCACAGTGCGGCACAGATACACACCCAGAAAAGCTTCCAGATTTTCTGCCAGTGGCTTCATATACACCCATCCGCTTAAAGATCTTGCATCTACAGCAGGAAGAACCACAGAGAAATTTAGGAAGAGGCCTCTGGAGGCCACCTGACCCAGTCCCCTGCTCCAGGCAGGACCGACTACAAAGCTACGTGAAGATGCTCAGGGCCTTGTGCAGTCCAAGTGGGTGGCAAATCAATTTATAAAGTGATACTGAACAAGAAGTACGCAAAGGCTGCCCTGAGAACTAGCGTTCAAAGTCACACAAAAATAGGTTACAGAGTAATTAACTTGATTTGTAACAAATGAGCCCTGGAAGGAAAGAAAAAACATGGGATAGGCAAATCCTTTAAGTATCTAAATTACAGGAAGAAAATAATCAGAGATGGAAGAAGTTGTTACAATGGAATAAAGAATACTGAGCTAAATTGCCCTCTTGCTTGCATGTGTAATTCCCCCTCTGTGTCAACTTGGCACATTTTTTTCTCATTTTTTGGTTATTTGTATTCATACAACCCCCGGGCCGTGCACTTGAACAGAAAAGGCAGAGATTTCCTATGGTACATTTCTTCGGCATTTTGATCAACTGCAACTCACTTAAGAGCTCACAAAATCTATCACAGGCAGTGTGTCAACACTACACTTAGAATACATCTTGTTTTGGATGCTAAAAGTCAGCTTTTAGGAACATTTATGATCACAGAATCATAAAATGGGTTTGGGTTGGAAGGGACCTTAAAGATCATCTAATTCCAACCCCTCTGCAATGACTTACCAGAAAAAGAATCATTTGATTCAGGCAGAGAAGGGAAAATGTTAAACTAACATGCTTGAAAAAGCATTAATACTTTCAACTTCACACAAGCAGTAATGATGTGAATTTAGTGATATAAAAACATTCCAAGGATCTGTGTTTATATTTATCAGCAGCATCACAGCCCTGGCAGATACCAATTACTGTATTCACAAATTCCAAAGAAAACATGAATGAGCAAATTCTTAATTTGCTGTGCTTTCCTTGAAAAATAAATACTAAACCTCCGCCTCTCAGGGCATCACAGACACATACCTGAAGAAGAATTGTATTTCCTTCGTAGTCTTGCGTTTGCCACCTGGTGCTGCTGATAGGAATGCAGGGGTTAGGCAGGAGAGGCACCAGCTGCCCCATTTCCTGCACCCTGAACTGCAAGGCTGATGACTCCTTCGGCTCCACGGCTACTCCGATGGGCAGCTGCTTCAAGCAGAGCTGCACGGCAACGTTTTGGGTTGCGTACAACACAAAGACACAGAAGTTACTTTTCTGTGTAGTGGCTTCTTTCTGCAGGATCATCTCGTAGAGTCTCACTGCGTCCTCATAGTTATCGAAGCTGCAGTAGAGGGTGACACGCAGGATTTCGGGGCCACAGTGTACCCGCCTGATGCCCCACACAGGCATCTGGTCATCCAGGCTGTAGAAGTCCTGGTGAGCGGTGGCGTAAGGGTGGGTTTGTTCACTAGCAATCTGGGCACACTTATAGCGCCAGGGTGGACTCTGGAATTGCTCATGGACCTGGAAAATCCGTTCTTCTCCCAAGTCCTCAAGTAGAAAAAGAAGAACAGATATTCCAGGAAAGCCACAGCTTCTCTTACAGTATCTCTCATAGTATTTCAACGGAGTAACTCGCTCAGATATCAGGAAAAGGTGAATGTCCGGGCAGATCCACTCCAAAAGCCGATCTAGAGTTTGCTGCAGAAATACTGAGTGTCCCAAATTGGTGAGAAGATGCACAGTCATCGGAGAGTCTGCTCCACCATCCATTGCAAATGTTCCTGACTAAAAAGTAAAAACAGACAAACTGGTGCCTTTCCTCTCCTTCTCCCACCGCTGGAGACTCAGTAACACAAAGGGTGTACTTTGACAGAATTAATTCAGTCTTCTATAGGCTTTGCAATAACCTGATGAAATATACAGGTATGCACAATCAACACACACGAGGAGGTGGACAAAGAGTGACAAGGCATTCTGTGACCAGTCCCAGGACACTCACATCACAGCAGAGCTCACTTGAAGGTTCATTTTCCAACTCCAAGACTTAAGCTCTGATTGTTGCATACATGCAACCAACATGCCCAGAAACACCTACTGCTCCATGACCAGAAACACCTCTGTGTCCTGCTGCTCCTGCCTTTCGCAGCACAGGGCAGCAGAGATGAAGAACACAAACACAAAAGCAGTAATTCTCCGAGAGGAGTAGATGTTGAGGTACACTTGCCTGTCAGCGGTGGAAAGGGATGCTCCAGATCTGGCCGACTTCCACTGGTGCATATCTCAGTGTGATTGCTGCCTTTTGCAAAGGCAATATAGCACTCGTGTTTGAAAACCTCAGCATATTTTCTTGTAGTCAGCAGGCTGGCTTTAGCTCGTTGTAAAATGCTTGTGATCTTTGTGAGTCACACCCTTCTGGAGCATACAGATAAGCTAGGCTTTAAAAACAAGGAAGGAAAACAGACTAACAAAAGGGAAAAAAACCCCTGTGAACGCAACAGATAACAATAAGGGCAGATATGAATCAACCTCAGGAAAGAGGAGCTTTGGGAAAAAGCTCGGCTCCTAGTTACACACTTCACAACATAGGTAGCTCGCTGCCTAGACAGAAACCACGGCCTGGGTTATCATACATAGCCCATAAAAACTGGGTACCTGGCTTCCTCCTTTCAGTGCCCTGTCTGCCTCTCAGTCCTCCTCCTCCTCTTAACGCCGACATACCCATGTAGTCAGCACCCTTTACCAAATTCCAAGTTTTTTTCGTTGCTCCTTGGATTTACATACTGGTACTTACTTTAGCTTATTGCGCAGACTGCAACAGGAGTGCTGAAAATCCATATCTTCCCAGGCCTCTTCTAGTATCTACACAATAAATCATGCTGCCGCTTCACCTCTCTATTTTGCCAACCCAGGAGCAGTACGGAACTGCCCCCACCACAGCCAGTGTTTAAATCAAACCTGGGGCCTCTGACAATCAGGCTCCCTCTAATTAAGAGCAAGGCGCCTCTCTCTGCTGACACACCAATCTCCCTCTCCAAGAGCCAAGCACGCAAAGCAGTGGTTCCCTGTGCAGAAATCCCAGCATTAATTCTGTTATTCAAAACTCTGAGCTATTTTTAATACAACCCCGGCTTTATATTCAACTGAGCAAAATCTCCAAGGTCTAAAGGTACAAGTGGTGGTGCTTCGGTTTCCTTTGCAAAGATAACTCGTTGGCAGAAACACACATTCATGCCTTGAAACCTCACTGAGACCAATGTATAATAAAAATAAAAAGGCTGACTAGAAAATGAGGAAAAAAAAAATCATTTGCCCTGAAATAGACAAACCCACCTGGAACATTTCAGAGCAAATAACTGTTGGGAGGGAGAATGAAAAATCCAGCCCTCAGACAATTGCAGGAAGGGCGTGGAGAGAAGAGTGCAAGTGCTCAAAAACATTAAAACACTCTAAATGAGCTCTGAGCAAAACAATTTTAATAAAATATGGAAGGGGAAATGATTCAGCAACTCTTTGCTACAGGGCAGGGCAAGCAGTCACCTGCCTTCCTGTGTGCGAGGAAAAGGGGAATTTTGCCCGTACAAGAAACCATTGAGTCTAAGAAAGTTCATCTGGGGCTTAGTTGGTACCTGGAAGCATGAGGAGCATTTTAGGGCTCCTGTTGTGGCAGGAGGTGCTGCTGTTGGGCACGGCAGAGATGGCCGGTACGGCCACGGTGGCAGCGTGCTGAAGCACAACACCATCCCGTGGAACCATCTTAGGGGCAGGCAGATGAGTACAGATCAGTAAGAATCAAAGTGCTTCTTCCCCCGGAGAAGAGAAGGCTCTGGGCAGACCTTATAGCGGCCTGAGGACACTGGACACTGAAGAGGGGCCTGTGAGAAAGCTGGGGAGGGACTCTCTACAAGGGCATGGAGCAATAGGATAAGGGGGCATGGGCTTTAAATTGGAAGGGGAAAATTTAGATTAGACATTAGAAAGAAACTCTTCACAGTGAGGGTGGTGAGGCCCTGGCCCAGGTTGCCCAGGGGAGCTGTGGCTGCCCCATCCCTGGAGGTGTTCAAGGCCAGGTTGGATGGGGCTTGGAGCAGCCTGGTCCAGTGGGAGGTGTCTCTGCCCATGGCAGGGGATTGGAACTGCATGGGCTTTAAGGTCCCTTCCAACCCTTACTATACTATGATCCCTTTCCTACCCAATACTACCTCGATGCCTCTGAGAAAAGTAGTGGATGAAGAGGTCTAAACTCACCAGAGTGCAGCAGTGAGGGTCATGTCATCTCGGCTTTACCCTAGTGTTTAGGGGTGAAATACGCTGGAGACAAAGCGAGGGCATGAGAATACCCTTGTCTGAGGCTGGGGAGCCTTGAGTTTGAGCCCTTCCCCTAGGATACGCAGATGTCAAAGCAAGGTGGAAGAGCACTCCTCTACCGAACAGTGCTTGGCCAGGGTGGTGTCTCACCACTCTCATGGTGAAGAAATTCTTCCTCATGTCCAGTCGAAATCTGCCCCTCTCCAGTTTATACCCATTCCCCCTCGTCCCATCCCCACAAGCCTTTACGAACAGCCCCTCTCCAGCTTTCTTGTAGCCCTTTCAGGTACTGGAAGGTCACTATAAGATCTCCTCTGAGCCTTCTCTTCTCCAGGATGAACAGGCCCAATTCTCTCAGCCTGTCCTCATAGGATTGTCGCCAACAGAGCAAAGCGCTGGCTTCTGCTGCATCTTGTCAGAAAAGGAAAGCATGGCTTCACTCCGATTCCTGAATGTAATGAGTTTCTCAGCTTCCCCTTCCCTCAGCTTTTCTGTCTGGCTGCCAAATGGAAAAGCACATTATTCATAGTGACCTACTGAACACGCCAAGAAAGATTTCAGTAACAGATTAGGAAAACAACAGTTCAAGCCACTCTTCTAGGGGGAAATATTCTGATACGATACCCTAAAAATTATATTGGAGCCCTTTCCCCATTTGTTAGCGACTGGCCTCACAGCAGGGTACCATTACTTCGCATCAGAACAGCTCAATCAGGAGTATTTGTATCTAAGCTGATATATACAGTAGTCAGTCCGGTATAAAATAAAGCCCAAATGTAAACAAGTACCAAACACACCACTGTGTGAAGGCTCGGAAAATCCTGCCTGCTATGTTTAAAATATTACAGCGGAAAGGCACAGCAAAGCGATTAAAAATTCCTTTTCCTAATGAATTCTTACGACGTGCCTGGTCCTCCGCAGTGCGCAGAGCCCCTTGCTCTGGCTGACATCAACAAGAGTGATGATGCACCACAGGATTTAATAAGTTCGTAGTAGCATCTGCAAGGAGATTACATTATAAGGATTTAGGCTTTGTAAAGCAGCACATAATTAACTTCAGAGAGGCTGGCTGTGAATGACCTAAGCCTCGCAGGAGCAGGCCCCCTTACAATCATGCAATGTTGCAGGCTTACAAACTTTTAAAAGCCTTTGTTTTAAGCCGATATCAAACTTTTCGTTTCACAAGGACAAAAATACTACATTAACCTGCTAGACAACAGTTATCTACAGTTTAGACAGTACAGAGACAAAAATTAGAATTAGGGTTGTGAATACAATGAAGTTCTCAAACAGTTTGTCTCTTGCTCCAAACCTTGTGACTTCAATTCATCACCACTTCAGAAGAAAGTAGAACTCTAATGATCAAAATAGGAAAAAATCATCTAGCCTATTACATTTATTTAAGTAAACAGTTCTTGTTCATTCTTTTTAACCAGCTAACAGTGTAGGATGCCAGCAAAGGGTCTCTCAGCAGAGATACAGAAGACGGAGTGCCACCACTCTCAGTGAATCAGTGAATCTGAGCAGGCAGAAAAGTGGAAAATATAACAACTAAAAAATACAGTCGGAAAGCAGAGAGGATGGGGAAGCTCGGGGCAAGCTGCTGTCTGCCTTGCCTTGCAGAGCTACCAGGAGGGCTGCCTCGCTCCTGCTGGAGTCGCAGCTCCGACTGGTGCAGCAGGAGGCAACTCCTCCCTTTGACCGGACCCAGTGATTCGGGACTCCTGTCATAAGGAACACTGCTAGGAGATGCTCAGACAAGATAGAATTTCAAGACTCACGGGAGATAAAGTGCAAACTAAAATGAGAGGTGTTCCTCCCGATCATCAGCCCCAGCAAACAGGGGCACGGGAATCCTTGTGGTGGTAAGATACACCCCATCAGAGACAACGAGGATTAAACCAAATCTCCCCTTAGTGACTATGTTAAGGAAGCAGAACAAAAGTTATCCTCAAGCAACACGGACTTTGGTGTGAGTACAGGCTGGGAGAGCAGCACTGGGACATAGATGACAGGGGAGATCGCTGACAATGGACCAAACCACAGCCCTCCTGAAGCCCATGGTAGAACTGCTGTATTCTTCGAGGCAATTAAGCTTCTACTATTAGTACTTGGATGATCTCTCTGGAAAAGGAGAGCTCAGATTGATGAGAGAGCATCTGAATATATACTAACTTCAACAGGATCTTGGAACCCTCACATTAAACCGGAGTCATTGCCGTTCTACAAACCAGGACAGTATCACAGCTGCAAACCCAAACAAGTTCTTTTTCTCCTTAAGCAGAGGGAAAGGCGAAGGGGAGAGAGGCTGCTGCTGCGGTCTGTAACAGCGTCAGGTGAGAGTCAGTCTGCAGATAGCACCGAGCATGCAGCTGAACCACCCTCCCTCCAGCCCCTCCTCAGCACTCTGTGGGGTGTTTGGGATCCAGCAGCAAGGCAACGGTTGGGCAGAGGAACAAAGAACCTCTGTGTACCTGAAGCCTGAGCCAGCTTTCCCACCTGCCCTAAGACAGGACGCCTGTGACTTACACTGGCCTCCCCCAGCGACACAGCCAACGGCCACTGCAGCCACATGCAATGAAGATCTCGAAGAAAGTCCAGCCAGCAGAAGGGTGGCTGTAGTCCTTCAGATAGACTGCTTTCTTGAGTCGTGCTTCCCAAACAGTCCGAACACAAGGAAAAGTAGAAAGTCTTCCAAATAAGCGCATGTAACCAAAGATGGGCACCCTGATCTACTGGGATGTCCCTGCCCATAGCAGGGCAGTTGGAACTAGATGGTCTTTAAGGTCCCTTCCAACCCAAACTGTTCTGTGATTCTAAGATGCCATTGTTTCTTTGCAGAAACTCCTACATGGCTCAGGTCTCAGTGCTGGCAGACAGGTTTCCCACGTTGTTTGTAAGACTTGGAATTATACAACCTGATCAAGGCAGCTTTCGTGCTCAGTTTCACCCAAAACTTGGCTATGTGTCCTCAGCAGGTTACAGGGCACTTGCAAACAGATAGATTTTTTCCTCATATTCCGCTTCAGTTAAAATACTTCAAAAAAACCCCAAAGCACTCTATACACACAGACCAGGACCCATGAAACATAATGAGCCAATAGGAGACCACATCAGATATCAGTGGTAGAGAACTACTTCAAGACAACACCACAGAGAGCCAAAATCAGCACTGACCCGAGATGGTATCTTCAGGAGCCCTCTGCTCACATCCCCAGAATCAACCCCATTTCCACCCAGGTCAGTGTGGAATGAGGCAGCAGCTTCCCCACGTGTGAATTTAAGTGCCCAGCTTCAGAGACTCATTTCTGAAAGACTGAGCCTAACGATTGTTATATGAATTACACTTCAATTAAAAACCTCGTAGAAAAAGAAAACAGGCAGATCTAAACAAAACTCGAGGCTTGCAGGGCCCACTGAAGAGTTTATTTAATCAGCTTACATTTAGCATTTTTGAAGACAACTCAAGGCAAAATTCTTGGAAGGCCAGCGGCAGATGCCGAGAGAAACTGCACCCTATGGAGCGTTAATAAGAACAAGTCATCAGGAGATGGTGAGCTTGCCAATGGGTTCAAGCTCCAGCTTAAAGAACAAGTCAGACCTACGTGGTGTGAAGGCTTCTAATTACTCCCTTTCCTGAGGACGAACCTCCCGAGATACAGAATAATACACCCCAAATTTTAATTAATAAAACAGCCTTGGCCTGGATCCCACGTTGTTGGAATTGTAGATTTACATAATTAAGTTGACAACAAATGCTGTGACAGACAAGCTGCAGGGGATTATTAGCCGCATCTTTAACAGAATTTCAGAAGAAGCAATATCCAAACATCGAACAAGAATTAGCAGAAGTGGCTCACAAGCTCCAAAATCCTCAGGCATTACACTGGGATTTGGGACATGCCTTAGCAAACTTTGCCAAGAAAATGCTGTACAGGAACTTAAAGGCCATAGTAAGGCACCATCAGGCTTCAGTGCAGCCTCAAAATGACCTTCAGGACTTCCCACTGATTTTTCCCTCTGATGTAAAGGGTTGCTAAAGGCTGTGTATACACACTGAATGGAAGCTGCACCTACTGGTAGATCCTCCTCCTCTCCCAGTATCTCCTCAGGCAAACAGGAGCACATAGCTTCCAAATCACCACCTCTCCAGTAGACTTCCTCATCTTGGCCATGGCTAATGCAGGAGAAGGTGATACACATCTCTCTCTCTCCTCAAGAGCAATAAGCATTCATGCTTTAGGAAAAACAGCTGCCTGGAGAGCCAGGCAGATGCTTCTGCGTTAGCTATGGTCACACCACACTTGCAACATCACCTTCGCAAGCAAAACCCATGAGAACAAAGGTTAGATTGTGCTTGGTATTAGATGATTCAATGACCAGAAGGACCTGCCTGAACTTCCCAGCTTTAGTGTGGCATGAGGCAGAAATATTATACTGCAGGACCACAGTCTGTGCGCATGCTACCCTAGAACAGCCGGGCTGGCCTTGAAAGACATGGCTTGATTTTAGAGGCCATAAAAATAAAGCTATTCACTTTAGATGTAAATACAATTATAAGCTTCTTAAAGCAAGTGCCAATGCTATGTCTTTCCACATACAGGATAAATATGATGTGACCACAACCGAGGCTCCAGGTACCAACCTCAGGAGAATAATAAATAAGATTAAAATCAAGAGGGTAAAAAAAACCCAGACTGAAGATGATCATAACAGCCCCCTTGAAAAGAAAGCATAATTGTCCCCAGGTAATAAGATCACTGTATCTTATCTGAAAAATCAGACTGGATTTTCAGAGCACAGTTATTACTGCAACTTAAGCACAGAAGATGTCAAAGATGCTAAAGATAGTTAAAGCGCAGAAGCACAGTGATTTGAGAACCTGGAGTGTGTACCTCGCCTTTTGGAACAGTATTATCCTTTTCTATTATTCACCAATTCCTAGCTAAAAACTCCACATTTTTCTTTAGCTCTTCGTGTTCTGATGCCATTATTGCCTTAGCAGACTGAGTGCAAGATATTACTCCACGTTGATACTAAGCTATATCACAACACACAGACCAAACCTCAGGCGAGTGCAGAGCAGTGCAGTTTCAGATGTTACTCCTTCACCCGGGTTTGTGCTCAAAAAGACTAGCAGTGGGTTTGATTTGAATCAAGACTTCCTAGAACTAGAATTTACGCTTGCTTCTTTGTGAAATCTGCTTCCCTGGAGAAATGCCATTCCCAACCTCACCCAAGAGTGCAAGGAGTGACAGTTCCTTCAAGGCAACAAGCATCAAGATCTTGCTCTTGGCCAAGCACCCAGCACTAAATCATACAGCCTGGGACTTGGGGTGAATTCCTAGAGATTTCAACAGGCGTTTTACCCAGTTAAGGCTATGAGACAAACAGAACCACAGCACCAGCGTTAGTCAATGTGCTGCTGTTCTGGCACAGTCAATGTTGCAAAGTGTCAGCAGGAGAAAAACACTCGCAGTGAACAGGCCTGGAACTCTTACAAAAGCTCGGTGTTAGCGGAAGTAGCACATCCCTTTGCCCTCAGCACATTTGTTCAGCGTATTGGTGCTGCCCCTGCCTTTCACACACTGCCCAGTCAGCATCACAATGGCACTGCGCAGTCCAAGAAACTGCACCAGTGGGATTCTGTCCAACGCTGGGCTTGATGCTAAGAGCCTCTATAAACTGCAAAATTGTAGTTCATTATTAAAACACATCACTCAGAACACGAAACGTGCACAGGAGACACCATGCCTTTCCAAGAGCTCAAGAAATATTCCTTTTGGGAGAGCTAAATTCCTCCCCGATTTCCATAATGTGCACTTCCTTGTGAAGGCTATTACTAGCAAGCTCAAATGTGGTCATATCACTTAAGCGCAGACCAGCTGCTGGAATAGAGCTCAAAACACATACAACAGATGTCCACAAATAGTTCCAGTTTTTGCTGCCTTTGACAAAACAAGAACCCCATTTCTGTGCAAGCTTATCCCCCAAACCATGCATCACAACAGGCTCTGATACCATATACAGACACGCCACCTGTACAGTTTTATTACAATATATGTGAACAAAAATACTTCAGCCACCCAGAGCATTCAGTGCAACGAATTTTACAGGTCCAGAAAAGTAAATCTTATGGCAGCTGTCAATTTGCAGTGAGCCAAGGTCACAGGAACAGGCAGCATTACACTGAAAGCTTTACGGTCAACAGGGAAAGTCTGTCTTCAGGAAAGGCAGCAAGGAGAGACACTTCATGGAGGAGTAATTTTGCATCCAAGACTCAGTCTGGTCTGCAGACCTTTTCAACACTCAGTGCTTGAGTAGCAAATGTGGAGATTGAAGAGATTAATTCTAGGATACAAGGAGAGCAAATCAAAGCTGTAAAGGTGGCTAACATTAAAAAAAGCAAGAACTAAATCAGGAATAGAAGGATAATCTTTATTATGATGGTAGACGAAGTGTACTCTTCACTCTTTAAAATAAACTTGTTTAAAAGGAAAGTACATGATTACGGATCTTCAAATAGCTATAAAACTCAGAATTTACTTTTATCTTACTTTCAAAGACTCTTAAGAATCAAACTGTCATGCCTTGTTAGTGCATTTAACTGCACAGTAATGCAAAGAAACCAAACTCAGTACTAATTACACTCATACACATAGCTACAATCCTACTGATGCAATTTTAAGTGGAACTTAAAGGAAGCAGAAAGGAAATTAAATGAGACAGCACAGAATTCTACCATGGACTGCAAAAGAAAGCTCAACAACATACACAAACAGCATAAAGGTATGAGTGTCAAACTCACCTTCAGGAGAGTCCTGGCAATGTCTCACACTGACCAGTTTTCACATTCCCCACCTTTCAATCCTCAGTATCAGGAACTCACTGGACATTTCCAAAAGGTGGCTGCAGCAGCAGAAGTCCCTTTCTGAAGAATTAGTGTCTTCAGAGTTCATTAAATTTAAAAAGGAAACTACACTTTTAGTATTTGTCACTGAAGATAACCTTCACCACTTATTACTCTTTCAGTAAACACTCACAGCCACACAGCTTGCAAAAAAACATCCTTAAAAAGATCATTGTACATTCATTCAAGTTACATTCAGGCTCAGCACTTCCCAAAGCCAGCACAGGCAGAAAGCTTCAGCTGATACACAGAAATAGTACAATTGCAGTAGTAAGGACAGAGTCCTCCCGTCACTGACAACATTAGCACCTCTTTAAGCTTCATGTGAAAAAAGGATGCAAACCTGATCCTCCCCAAAAAGCACATGAAAAAGCATTAACATGCAATTATCACAACGTTCATGCTTCCAGAGAGTAAGATAGGCATGAAAGAAAACCTTCATACTGAGACTCATTCTGAGAGTGAGTCACATTTTGAGGAAGATGTCTCTGATGAATTAAGACAATCCCAAACCCAAACTCTCATGTATTTAAGATCGCTCTATGGCTGAACAACGACTACGTTGCTCTTGAAGGTCTGCATATACCATACAGACACACAGGTGCTTTAATAACCACCAGCAAATACATTTTGAGAACAGCTATAGCCTAGAATGGCTCACCCACCTCCCCTCTGATGATTTAACAGCTTATCTCATGTGTGTGCCTGACTGGGGTGTGCACTGAACTGAAGTAAAGCTTCATTAGAAAAAGCTTCAGAATAAGTCAAGCTAAAATATGGCCCCAATTCCAGTCCCTCTTTAGAGGCAATATCCCACTACAGGAGTTGTCTCTCAACAGGCTGGAGAGGGGTGGAACTGGGGACAGAGTATGAGAAATACTCTCCAATCACATCGCTACATTATACCACCACCACGCCTGTTCAATGCAGCTCATAAGAAATGCTGATCACCGTCTTTGTGCTTTACAACCCAGTTTTTCTTTTTGTTTCAGGTCCAGCTCTGCCTACCAGGAAGCCCATCCCAACTGTATTTTTTTGATATGGGTGAAAGCAATGTGAACAAGAAGAAAAAATAATATTGTTTTGAATTAATACAGAAAAATAGCTATGGCAGAGAAACCATCGAATATGTGCATAGGAACGTCAGAAATACTGTTTAATAAAACCTCTGCTGTAGCACAAAACACTGCAAACAATTCCTACCTGCGAGAATGATGATGCCACTAAACCGCACTTTTTAATCTATTTTCGCAGCATGCTGACAAGAAGAAAAAAGTTCCAGGGTAAGAACTAAAAATTCATTACAGTAACAATGTTTTATTACATGTTTAAAATGCATTTTTAAAAACTAATAGTGCACACTGGCTTCACTGTAATCTCCTGAAATATGCACTTAGTATGGAAAGCCCTGGGGCTACAGATCCCTCTATGATATTTATTAACAAAATATAATCCCAGTACATTTCCCCAGGGGACAGAAATCAGTTCCAAAAGATTGTCAACCCTGTACTCTAACACACTTGAATTAGTTGGTTGTGTACACTAAATCCATTTATTTTAAATTTATTTTGTCTACATTTAGTGAAATAAAAACATCGCCCTGTACAATCCACCATCAGCAGTGAGTACAACAGCAAAAGTTATTATACAGTTTATACACACTAAAATCTTTTCCTTTTTCCTATAAAGAAACCAGAACAAACCTAATCAATATAGAGTTTAATTTAGAAGAACTCAAATTACAGAAGGGAAAGCCAAAATTGTTACGGTCTTTTCAGAGCCCCGAGAAGGTCCCCCTTCATGTTGTTGAAACAGTGAGTGCAGCTGGAAGAGTGAAACATGCTCAAGTTGTCTTCTTGGGTCTTCAAAAAAGGACCAAATATTTAAATTAAACATGGCTAGTTAAAGAAACATTGGAAGCAGAGCAATATAACTGGGAATTCTGCCTTACCAGTTGTGGTTTCTTTTAAACCCAACTTATACAATGCGCAAAGTGCTAAGCAACACTACAGAAACACATTTACATCAACACTGAAGATGGGGGGAAATGAAATTCCAACAATTTTTATTTTTTTAAATGAGCTGTATTTTCTAAATTTGTTTTTATTTTTCTGTTTTCATACAGTATTGAAAACAAACGCGGCACATTCACATTTTCCCGAAGAATTGTAAGGATGATCTCTACAGGGATAACGTTGAAAAGCCTGAAGCTCAATCAATTGATGTTGAAAACTCTCAAAGGAGTAAAAGGCTTGATCTCAATGGTCTAGAACATGTATTGTAATTTAATAGAAGAGATGGTCGTCTTAATATTAACGATTTAAAAGAACTTCCCAGTTCATGCGAAGAGTATAGTCCAAGAATAAATCAAATTTTCTGAACGCATTTTATGCAACGTAAGTGTATACTTTGCGATCCTCAGGTGTTCGTGCCAAATATTCTCTCTCAATAAGTCCTTCAATACGTTTTTTAATAACAACTGGACTTGGTAAGAATCGGGCCTTCAGCTGCTGAGTTACCTAAAACATAAGTTCAAAAACAGTAATGTAAAATCACAGTGCAAGTAACATCACTAAGTATCCTAACTGACCAAAATAATCACATTTAGACAGGGCTGGCTAGAACCATGAAACATGAGATTAGCAGCCTGCAAACTTCCGCCAGTTTCTTCCTCCATCGGTTGCTTCCTCCCTTTGGGGTACGATTCAAAGCACTGACCCTCTACAGAGGCAAGGTCACAACCTGACAATCCTCTCCATTTCACAACCCTAAGGGAGCTCAAGAGTGCAAAGTGTACGCTACTCCTGAAGTTGTCAGAATTTAGGAGTTCAGAGTTTCTCTCTCTGCTGAGAGCTCAAATCTCTCAAACCTGGACCCAACAGTCAGCAAACAAGAATTAAAGTACAATGTTTTTTGTTGACAACTGTGTTTTCAAGGAATTTGATAATATATAATAGCACTAAAAGGAGGAAGGAAAGTTAGATACACCCACAAGTACATCCCAAACTGAAGGGTAAGGATTTAAGATGTCTTTATCTCAGATAGACAGGAATTCAAACAAAGGATTCCTCAAAAAGCCATTTCTTAGTGAGAGCAGTACAACCACCACAAATTAACAGGAAGAGCAAAAAACCTCCTGAGCCCATATCAAAACTCTGCACAACCATACCTCTGCTACTAGCACATTATGTTGCATCTTCTTTCTAGATTTCATTATCCGAACTATAGCAGCTTCTATCTCATGTTTTCTGTCGTCATCTACTTTCTGCCTTGTTTCTTTCCTTTCTGGATCAGATTCTCCTTGTTTGGCAGCAACTTAAAGAAAGAGAATGTAAAGTATGTTAGAAAGTTACAGCAATTTCATTGTATAAGAGTTAGCTTCACTATTTATTTCATCTAGACATCAAGTAATATTTTCTTGAGTTTTGACATTCTCAAACTTGATTTTTTTATGAGAAGCAGCCACAAGAATACATTCACACTTTCTGGCATGTTTTGATAGCAACTGACAAGGTAACAACCTGTTATTTAATTATTGCTATATTAAAATTTGAACAGTACTCGAATTTGCTTACAGGCACCACCAACCCCATGCTCCCATTAAATATTTTTTCTCTTTAATATAGCAAAAATGAATTAAAATAGAAAAAGGATGGAAACTTCACTTCACAAACTACTTTAAAAGTTCATCAGTCAAGAAATCGTCCAACTTTAGCCCCTTCAACTCAGTTTTTTTGTACTGTTTTCCTCTTCTACTTATACTTTATTTCTGCCCCTACGTGCAGCTTTTCCTACCCTTTCACCCAAGCACCGTTACAACCAAGCCCTACTCCCACACTGCTACAGCACTTTCCCTCAGCCCTTCTTCACTTAAAAAGCCCCAGGCTTTAAAAGGACACACACAAGACTGCTTTTGCGCAAGGCAGAAGCAAATCCACAAGTATGAAATTGCTCTAACACCATCTTGAACTCCAAATCATATTCCCTGTTCAAAGACATTGGAGGAGCAGAAATGAACAAGCAGAATTCCACTAAAGCTCCAACGGCTGTCACAGAAGTCGCTTTAATTATGGCCATGACCAGAGGGTTCTCAACATCCTCATTTGGCTGCTGCACTCCTGCTCACCAGAAATATTCTCCAGACAAAGGAAACGTACTGACACCACAGCACTCTGCACGTGCACGAAGACAGCCTATAGCCATCGCTTATGCACAGCAGTATGTGCAAGGCAATGTACGTAGGTACTACTGGGTTCCACAAACTTACATTCTTGGACACAGCAGGTTGAACAGAAAACCAACAAGTTAATAACATGTGCAATAAAAAGCATGTGAATTACCAATGTTGCACATAAACTGCCAGGGATGCTGTGTATTTTATGTACGGAGATCTGCAGTCAGAAAATACTTTCAGAGGTACTAAAACTAAGAACTAATCTTTAAAAACTGCCTACGAAGTGTATCCTCAGCAATGCTACAAATTCAAATGACTTCCAGAGAGCTTTCTAGATCAAAGATAACTACATTACTTAGACACTACACAAATCAGCACTGTGATGAGATAATGAAGTGCCGTTGTGCTGATGAGCTTCTCTTCTTACTTGTTAAACCCCAATCACTGCCCCAAAACATAGCTACCTGGCACTTGGAAATAGGTCTTTTTATCATGGGCTAAAAACATCACTCATTTTCACAGCAGTACAGCTACTTGAGGCAATTTTCCTATTTCTGAATCAATCAGTAGTGTATTTTTCATTTTACAACTTAATTTGAATTTTCTCTCTCCTTCAACACCTCCTTTAAAGAGATAATTACAAATTTTGTAAAGTAAGAGGTTTAACTATAAATATAGAGAAAAGCATGGAAGTAAAATTTTCATTATATGTCCTTTACTTATATGGACGTTAATCTTGCAAAAGCTAATTTGACATTTTAAGGCAGTTTTGGGCCTGCAAGACAGTAAAATATAAAGCTCCCTTACCCGTCTGAATCTTGACTCTGTGTAGTTTTGATGTGAACTGATCATTCACTGTAAATATATGACCATTTTCTATTTCTTTTGATTTAGGCTCTTTTGTGAGAACACGTTGTGTTGGTTTGCCACACGCAAGGGACTGTAGGGCTCGAACCAGTTCTCTTTCGGGGATATCAGTTTCTTGTTGAATTTCCTAAAGAAAAATATCCTTATTACTTTACGACTATGGTAGAAGCAAGTATTTCGTTTCGCAAACAGCACTGATGGCTTAAGAAGTCTACCTTCAAGCATGCAAAATAATGCTGCTATGACAGTTTTGAGGCTTGAAAGGTTAAGATTCATGAAGTGGGTAAAGTGTCAATGTGTACTACGCAAAATGATCTGCCTGGGTCAATACAGGCAGTGAATTCTGTCAAGGAAACGGTCACCAAGAGCTGAAAACAGACAAATGAAAAACTAGCAGAAAAATACGCTGAGTATTAGAGGAGACTTGATTAGAAGAAATTCAATTCTTTGAAAGAATTAGCATTCTTTGAAGGCTTGCATGAAGATCCTTCCTCTCGGCTTCCAGGATCATTAACCTGGACCCATGCGGCTGCCAGTTCTTTTGCATACGTAAATAAAAAGCTGCTGTTTAGGAATACAATAAATGCATGCATTTTAGTGAGGGAATTTTACTGTGCAATAATCCTTTCAGTTTCTGTAGTATCTTATGCGTAATTTTTGCATCATCATTATCAGAAGGCTTAACGGCTATCAGGATTATTGCGAGGATCTTGTCAAGTTTGCAATCAATTACCACACTGAATGCAAAAGAAAACAGCAAAGCGTTCAACTGTGAAGGTAACTTCAAATTAATTTGTTCAGCTGAGAATCTGCAGAAATACTTGCACATCAGAGTTTTATGCTTTCACAAGCACAAACTACAAGCCATCACTCATGCTATGTTACAGTAAAAGCACTAATTTGATATGACAGAGAAACAATGGTTGCCCAGCACTCAGCAATTAATCATGGTATTCGATAATCAATGAACAAAGATGAAAGTCATTCTATTCAAGTTTTCATAAGCTTTTCTGGCTGGAGTTAAAGATGACTCCCACGCACTTCACCAAAGAAACCAAACAAAACAAATATGCCTTCTTAATGTTTTAGTTACAGTGGGACACAGTACAAGCTTAAGAACTCTCAAACCATAAATCAACAACACGCACAACTTCAAAGTGCACGGATCTACATCTCTATCATCTGGCCTTGATGAAATAAACTATAATTTAGAGAACATATCAAAACCTTTATTTTTCACTACTCCACAATATGTTATTTATTCATATATGAGTGAAGATCTACTACTTGTAACGCCTACATTTTTTTGGAATAAGGTAGCCACCAGCAATACCAACTTCAAGAAAAAATTCATTTTAAGTCCTTCTCTTTCCCCCCCCCCCTTCGAGTATTCTGCATAGAAAGTACTCAGGCTGTAATGCTCTGGCAAGAGACTTCACAACACACAGCTTTCCGTGCTCTAAATAAATCTTTCTCTGAACTACGAGTAGTTTAAAGCTTCTTATCAAACCCTCCCTTCCTTGATCCCAGCTGGGACTGTTTCAAAGAAACATTCAGTATTAACACACTAGACGTCTGTCAAAAGCTGAAAACAAAATCCAAATTAAAAGGCAAATGGTTACTATGCACAGCACAATCAAAAGTAGATGAGGAAACCTGGAAATCCATTCCATTTCAAACTGCTCCCATACTGCTTTAAAGGCTGCCAGTGCTCTCTCTCACAGAGATGTCTAAAACAAAACCATTAACTGACATTAACAACACAATGCTCAAACCTCAGAGCACAGAATCCTTCTCCCCTTCCAGTGTTGTCTTCATCATCCTCTATCAGCTGACTTCAATCTTTCCCAGGAATTCCCACTTAACCATTTTGCTGAGAATCTATCTGGACCTTCTTCATTGTCCTTTCTGGCTCACCAGCTCAGAGAAGGGATAAGAGTTTTGATTCAGCCCACACCTCACTCCTGCCTGCCAATTCAAGCATTTCAGTGTTTAAGAAGCCAGGATACAAACCGTTCTCCACCCTCTGGCCTCTAAACGCATATTCTCAGAGATAAAATGAGCAAATGGGGCCACCTGCTGCATTCCAACCTCAGGTTTTCTATAGCTCTACAGCCTCGGAGTAACCACACAACTCTCCAAAATGTCTGAAAACTTTTGCGTCCAAACAATCTCCATCCCTAGGACTGCTTCCAGGTGCATTGCTCATGATGTGTCCTGTATTTATTGGCTTGATCCACACTCAAATAGAAAGACAGGCAACTCAAGAGGACAAAAAAGTGCCTAGAACAGTTATTTAAAAACCACAACACTTTACCTCAAATGTGTATCTTTCTCTGTTGTTAAAGAGCATTAATATCGTCATCTGGAAAGTGGAGACTTGCAATATGTGCTTCCGTGTATTCGAGCCAGTTACTTGGGCACCTCCTACACCAACCTCTGAGCCATCTTCCTATTTTAAAATAACAAAACTACTATTAGATTATTCTTCACTGCAAAATATTTCAGCTTGGTAAGAATGAAGATCAAAATTACTGTTTTTCTACAAGGTAATCAAAGAGATAATGCCAAGTGATGCATTCAAATTAGATTTAGATGGGAAAAAATGTCAAAACAAAACTGCTGCAAAGGAAGAAACAGACTATAAAGGCGATGGAAGGCAGTTTTTTCTTATTCTAGTATAATTATATCAATGAGTAAACTTTCATTTTGCAAAACTCTGAAGTTATTGCAAATGTTAATTTTTTTTAAACAAAAGGTACAATATTTTCACAGTTGTGATACTTTACCTTTTTAACAGGCCCGTAGAAAGTGGCATTGAGATCTGCAGAACCCATGTGATGCTGGAGTGTCAGCTGTCGCCCACTATGTTTGGCTAAATAAAATCTGCAATAAAATTGAACCAAAACCTCAATATATAGGTCACATTTTGTATATAAGAGGAAATGACTTTAAAGAATTAGATGGACGTTTCACAACCATGACCATAAGAATTTTCTACCTTTTGCTTTTTCAAACATTAATGCTCATTAGAATTCTAATTAAAAGTTCCCAAAACCTCATAATGTGACTGCTGCATTCTCTGATGTTCACATAAACTGAGGAAGAGCAGGATGCTGGCATGTCTTTCCGTCTGATGGTAAAACGTATATGTAAGTGAAGCTTAAAAAGTTCTTCTTAAAATCTTTACCTAAAAATCTGGTTTAATACATACCTTCTAAATATTTCAAAAGCATGTCTGGGGGCTGGAGGGATGTTGCACTTTGGTGTGGCTGACTGTGTAGGCCAGTAACCTGTTGTGAGGACCCGCACTGTAAGATCAACACCACCTAATGAGACCTAAGGACAATTGGAAGAAAACATCCACTTTTTAAAAACATGATCATGTTTCACCATGTTTCTGTATCACTGCAGAATGTATAGAATTTTCAGAGAGTAAGAAAAAAAATAGACATAAGTCTATGAACATTATTTTTACAAGGCCAGACAAATGAATTCATCAATATCAGAGTAGATGGTACAGCAAAAATCTTTCACAGTATTCCATTTAAGACTCATATACTTCTTGACTGAACAGTCAGCTCTATATTTGGCAATCTGAACAAAACTAGGACTTCTCCTTTTAATAAAGCTATGAACTGCTTTGGGGAAGTTGAGTATGAGACGAAATGCTTGTCAAATACCTGCATCATGCAATATTTTTCTGACTGTTAGCATAAAATACAGATCATAATGAAAATTACTTTTAAAGAATGACCAGGCAGAAAGGGGAAGGCAGGCGCCGCTCGCCCCCTGGTGGCCGGCAGCGGCGCTGCAGCTGGAGCCCTTCAAGGGAACGAGGACAAGGAAGGGAAGGTGAAACAGGATTTTATGGAACGAAATTGGCCCCGCTCAAGTTGCGGATCAGGCTTCAAACCAAATTTTGTATTTACAGAAATAGTAACAAAGTCTGTCAGGTGGGAAACGCAGTCAAAGAAATGTAATTTGAGCACATTAACAAAATCTTCCTTTCCGTACACGTGGACTAACAAATTAAAACCCACAACACTTGGTAAAGATCTGGGGTTTGCACTGAAGTAAAAGAACAAGCACACAGGACCCCCTTCCCTACTTACCCCCGTTGCCTGCAGATGTTGCCTGAACTCATCCATGGTCGTGTTTGAGATGCTCATGTCCCTGAACATTCCTTCCAGTTTAGATGTGAACTGACATCCACATTCAGTCTACAACACACAGAACAACTTGTTGTGCCAGCACTACAAAAAGAGAGCTGCTGAAACTCAAACTGCAAGACTAATATTACTTCATACATCTCAAAAACATTTCTGTACATTTGGGAAATGGGAATCCCAGTAACATTACCTTCAGAACTTGAAATAAGTTTATTTTTTCATATAAGGATCTAATCCTACACAAATCAAATGTCGCTTCCCTTCCCTTTTTTCAGCTTCCTGTGCCACCTTAAAAATCGCTGTGACAGCTTATCAGACCAAGGCATATCAGACCCTGTCACTTGCTTTTTAGCATCACACTGTAAAGGGAAATAAAAACCTTTATTTTTATCAGAAAAAAAGCCCTGTTGTCCTAAGAGTGTCTAATTTTGAAGGTTTACCGCAGATTACCAAGTGAGATTATAAGACCTTTTGAGAAATAGGGGCATAAGCATATATAGATACAAGTGCATGCAAACATATGTTTGAGTTGCATATAAAGGACTTCCTGCCTATTTTAACACACATTGACACACACGGCAAAGGCAAGTGTGTTGGCTTCAGCATCCTAATCGCTGTGCAAAGACATGAGAAAAGAGGGCAGTTCCGGTCCACTGATTCCACCCTGAGAATGTATGCCCCGTGCCTTCTAAATCATCAACCAAGAGCAGGCAGAGAGGAAACTGGTAAAGAATTCATACTGATAATTTGGAATCAATACTGATGATTTGGAGAAATACGATGCAAATAGACTTTACTATCTGATGGAATATGAAGGTCAAAACCAAGTATCAGTAAAGTCTGATTTTAGGATCAGATCACTCGGGTTCCGAAGTTCCCTAGCCATTCACTACACCACTAATGCAGATACTGCATTAGAACTTGCTTCAAGGACTGTTCACTTTTAAGTTTTGTTTTCTTCTCCATCTCTTGGTCTATTTATTCCATAAATTGACCCAACTAACAAAAAATGTGTTTCCAGACCCTGATCTGAAGATCTTTTTTATTTTTCCTCCCCAATCTCTCTCAAACTACTTAATCAAAAAGGAACTGAGCATTGTCAACAGGCAACTAAAATACAACACAGGCAATAAAAATTCTACTGTGAATACCAGGAAATCTAGGATAAAACAGTCTCATCTTCGAATGCAGTCACTGGGTAACAGGAGTTATCCTCTTATTTGGAAACTCTTCAAAATTTTGAAATAAAGAGAACTTTGTTTTCTAGATTGCTCTCATCACGGGTGCTTTCCAGTATTCCCTTCTCTTTTCTTCCACAGAATCATGCCGAAAAATCTTTCATATTTTCTGTCAGGGCTTTAAATTCAAATCTGTATCTAACAGCAATCAAGACTTATGTTCTCTATATATTCCTTAATTCAAAACAGAAGAAACCATATTTAAGACAAAAATGAAGTATAAAGTGTGTAGATACTCTCTTACCTTTAATTTAGATATCATATTTTTCTCCGAGTCATCTGAAACACTCTTGTTTGTGAGAAGTCTTCTTGCCAAGTGCTGCTTGTAATAGCGTTCAAAAACATCTTTCTCTTGCATAAACCTAAACAGAACCATTGCCTTATCCAATATAGTTTCTACTTCTTGTTCTGTTAGCTGTAAAAGAAATAATTTGCTGCTTTTAACCTTTCAGCCCAAACTTCTTATAAAACCTGAATACTTAAAGCAATTCACAGCAAGCATATGGTCTAACAAGAAGCCTACAAAGAAGCCAACAAAATTGGTTCACATATGAACAACAGAGCCAACAGAACAGTGCACAAACTCAAGAGTGGAGAAAGAAATACATCTAAAATAGAGGGAAAAAGCAATTGAGAAGGAGAAAGGAGACGATGGATTAGTAGAATACCTCAAGGCATTAACATAGGAAGAGTTCCTAGGTAATTTTTTAAGTGTTTTTAAAAAAAGCACAGATGGAAATCAGTGTCAGGAGAACAAAAAGCTGGCTTGGAATGAAAGATTTTAAATGTTAAGACTCATTTTGCAAAGCCTGTTTAGTGCCACAACAAATAAAACAATTACTTATTTTATAAATAGAGTTTACTATTCGATTCCCAAAGCATCAAATGCATATAATAATATATTCAGCTTTATTCAGAGCCCCTGAAGCCTCAGTTGAACCATCTCATCCAGTTCCAGGTGCTGTACCCTCAAAAAAATCTCATGATGCTCTGCCAGGAGCAATCCAGGTGTATGGCTTCAGAGATGAGAGATAAACCACACAGCATGTTGAGATCTTTGTGCCTTATATTTCTATAAACTTATATCTGAAGTGTTACGAGCTTAGATGTGGTACATATACTTGTTTTAATGTAGTATTCCCATTTTTCTCAATGCAAAAATAATTCTGCTTAGTGTAATTTCACTCAAGTTTATACAGCAAAGGTCACGATCCTTTAAATTAATCCATACTTACTCCTTTGACTCCCTTTTTCAGCTTATCATCAATAAATAACGAGAGGTACTCTGGAGACCTAGAGTTGAGGTTGAGGAAGTACTCGAAGTCACCCGCAATCGTCTGTTTGAAGAGCCGGTCATTATTGAAAGATTCTTGAAGAAAGCGGTCAAACCTACCCTTCAAATCCAGTAAACCCTTTAAAAAAGGTAAAAACATTTTCACTGATTTGAAGTTGCAAGCTGTAAAACAGTAATAATAGATGAAGTCATAGAGAAGACCATGTCAACAGTCAAAGCCATAGAACTGCTTGGTTGGAAAATACCTTTGAGATCAAGTCCAACTGTATCTGTCGACTACTAAACCACATCCCTGAGCACCTCATCTACCCATCTTTTAAACACCTGCACGGATCAGGACTCAATCACCTCCCTGGGCAGCCTCTGCCAGTGCCCAATAACCTTTTTGGTGATGAATTTTTTCCTGATGTCTAATTTGAACCTCCCATGGCACAACTCGGGCCATTTCCTCTCATCCTATCGCCTGTCACTTGGGAGAAGAGACCAACATCCATCTCACTACAAACTCCTTTCAGGGAGTTGTAGATAGTGACAAGGTCTCCCCTCAGCCTGCTATTCTCCAGGCTAAACCACCCAAAGCTCACTACGGTTGGCACTGTAGGACAGTATCTCAAATTTCATTCCCTTTTTTCAATACCAACAGCTGCCATAAATCTCTTACTGAAGCAATTTTCAGAAAAACTGGCTAAAATATTGGTGTCAAACACGGCTGCAGCTTGCTGTAACAGGCTGCTCAAAGATTAAGAAACTTTATTATTCACTCTTGTTAAATAGGCTGATTTACTGTATTTTAAATCCACAACTTAATGGAGGTATTCATTGTACTTGTTAGGCCTTTTCTATTTCTATAGCTGCTGCCATAAATTCAGGACATGGGAAAGATGAGGCAAAGCACCCATTAACCCTGTCCCTAGAGCTACAAAGCAAGTTTGAGGACAAAACACATTGCCTAATCTTCTTAGGTCTGCCTCTCTCCCCATAATTTCAGTTCAGGGACATGCTCTGCATTATTTAGACATATTTCTTGCTGACCTTTGAGAGTCACCGTGAACACATCAACATTAGAAATAAGCAATCAGTGTGAAGCTCACAGGCCTGAATGGAACCACTTCCTCTGAGCTAACCACCAGATTCCCATCATCATTTTCAGCGGTTGCACCACCTTCACCCAGAGATGAAACAATTGAGTGCAGAATGGGGAAACATCTTAATCACCTGAGCACCTTGCTAAGTATGTCTGATACCTACAGGGTTTAAGCAGCATTTGGGGCATGGGGAATTTCACTTGTGAGTTAAATTTATCAAGGATAATGACTGCCACAAAAAGTGTTCAGGTTAAATGGTCTTAAAGTCCTCCCTTTCTGAAGACTATTTCTGTGTGGTTACTTAAAGAAGCCATTCAAGAATTACTCAAAGAAATATTGTTCCTTAGAAGCTCACCATCTCACTTACAGAAGTGGTCTTCAGACAGGCTAATTATTGTGTATTAGAAATATTAAATTCAAAGTAAATCCCACTATCTCTCTGTTTACCAAGGTTAGCTTATGTCTCCTCTCCAGGAGCATCTCATGTGAACAACCTGGTGTTGAACAGGAGAAACTTAGTACCTGAAGACATAACATTTCAACATCCCTTCAAATTCTTATAAGAAGTTTGAAATCTAATCCCTTTGGAATGCTTTTGCAACCACCTCACCAATTACGCTCAGGGATTGGTGATCCCATGTGACAGAAGCCAGGCTGCACTGAGATGAAGTTTTTTCATTGATGGTATAACGTATCTTCCTCTTTTGTCTCCTGGCTGCTATTTCAGTTCCTGAAATACTCAGATGGCCATGGCTGAGAGGTTAAGAGTGAGGAGGTTTCTCAAGTCATAGGTATTTTTCTCTTCTTCCATTGTGTCAATGGAAGCAGAGGATAAATCTTTTTGGGGGTTTAGCAGTAATCATAGATTAATCACTCCCCTAGGAACTTTTCTTGAGATGGTTGGGGTAAGCACTAACAGGCTGAGGACGAGCTCTGCCAAACAATGTGCAGTATGGCTGTAACTTTTCCTCACCTTCATTATGCTATTCACCTTTGTAGCAGGAAACATCAATAGCACGATTAAATTTTTAAGTCTCTCTCAATTAAACTGTTATGATACGTCTTTGGCTAGGAGTAAAAATTACTTCGAAGTCATATGGGCACTTATTTTTCACATCATTTGTCCCCTCTTTTTTTTTTCCCAAATTGTACCACCACAAAAAATGTAACAGCCCTTAATAATGAAACCTAATACATCTCAAAGGGTATTCTCTTCGCTTTTTAACAGTCCTTGGAGAGGTGATTCTTCCCCAAGCTCAGCAGGAAATTTATTTCAGTGTTGCCAGAAAATTAATAATCCAATTCCTGTTTCTCAGGGAGACCACAAACTAAGCAAGTAATTTTTTATGATAACACATTCACCTCTCAGTCATAGTTAATCTTGCCATGTAATACTGTCATGTGATTTTTGTCTCAACAAACACCAATAGCTAACATAACAAAAAATTAAACAAAAAAGCTACTATAAAGCTATTTGCTAGCAGATGTACAACTCACTGTGGATACAAATTAATTTGGGATAAAAACCAAAAGGTTCCCAGCAGTTACAGAATTAGCTTGAATATGCTGTTTAATAAAGCAGCTACCAAGCGCACAAAAACTGAACGTGTACTTTTACAAGCAACTTAGGTAAAAGAAGAGGTCTAAACATGTCTGATAAATTAGAAAATGTAATTTTAAGCAAAATTAATAAGCTACATTTATAATAATAAATCCTTTTGAATCTGTATTAAGGTTTACCTTACCAATCACGTAGTTAACTCTTACTCTGGGGTATGTGGGGAAAAATGGAAGAGAAGAAAGTTAAAATGCTGTAACTACCTGAATGTAGTCAACTGGATTCTTTCCTTCTCCCTCTTCAGAAACTAGTGCTTTGCCTTGCTCCCTCAGATATGAGCTCATGCACTCACACATTGTCTTCAGACCATTTGGTACACGGCTAAACAACTTGTACATGCAAGCAAGATCTGGAAACAAGAACAAGATATTATGCAGGATACCATGCCTGTTAATTCTGTAACTAAGTCATTTCATAGCAAAAGATGACAGTAAAAATTCAGCCACTTGAGCCACAAAAACCATCCTGGTAACAGGTAGGGCACTAGAAACCTCTGATGTTCCCTTGGCTACGCCCCAGACAACATGCTGAATGTAACGGCCACAAAATTAAACACAAAGACTGGATTCAATTATTCTAGGTTGTCTATAGAGCACGGAATCTCCTGTTGCTTATCCCCAGGCCAGCAAAAGTCGGTGCTTTCACTGAAGGACAGCGTGCTTAAAGCTTCAGTAAGATTGTGTTTTCCAGTGGTATTTAAGAATGTAGCTTCCAAGATTATCATCTCAAAAATTCAAATACTGTAGTAAAAATAAGAAAAAAAAAGTTGAAGCAAATAGGACAATGCTAGTGATGTGCTTGTTTCTGTATTTAAAGAAAAATTTGAGTTGAATTCATATTTGTCTTAAGGTCAGCCATATAATTTTACACTACTTTGTTTCATCCATCTAAAATCATGAGAAATGGCTTAACCACAGGTTTCCAAAAGAGCAGTCCACCCTTGTACAGTCATGTGAAACTGTATCTTCACAATGCAGCAAGTATTTTCTCTCTAGCATTCAAAGAAATCAAACCAAGACCTATCAAAGTTTATAGGCTTTTATAGATACATAATTCCTGTATCTTATGAACACTTTTACGTCCTTGTACCCTCAGCCTGAAGGCTATCTTAACTGGATATCAAACAGAAAATATTAAGTGTAGTATCATCACTTCCCTTTTTCACTACAGTAATTTTCTTTTCTTGCAGCTAAGAAATTTGCTCACTTTGTCACTCCATCATCTCGTAAATGTGAAGCTGCTTTAATGAACAAAGGCCATTAATCTAAGCAGCAAGTCTTTTCCCCATTCTCACAGCTTCAGCATGAGCACTGATTTCTTAATATAGATATTACAACCACTCTATTATGCTGCTTTAGAAACTTACAATCCATCTCTTCTCATTGTAACTTTTGTTCAGGCATTCTGTCCCACATGAACCTCTACTAGGAAAAACAAATCAAGCCAAGCCTTTCTTTTTCCACCACTTCCATCAGCTACTTATCCTTCAAAAACAGTCACCTTTTTTTCTGCAAAGCCCTTTTCCCCAATTAGTCCTGCAATACTTCTATCAAGTCAGTCAGTCATTCACACCAGTACTTCTTAAATCACTGCCCGTGGACCAAAAATTTCAGTGCATTTTGATGGCTACATCCTAGAGGAGTGAAAGTAATAAAATGGCTCATGGAAAACAGTTAACCAAGACCACTACAACAGATTTGTACTTTTAAGAGATACTTGGCTTACCAAAAAGTAAATGTATCTGGCAATAAACAGAAAGGAGTTACCCATACGGGCTCTGTGTTAAGAGCCTTCTAAAAGTCTTGTAAGTAATATTCTCAGATGGTTGCAGAACAGGCTCAAAGTATTTTTATGATTACATAGGAACAGAAACGTCAAACTCCATTTATCCTATGTTTCAAAACAACAAGCAGCACCCTAGGCATCTGTATCCCATATGATTCAGTCTTACCTTCTGTCTTCCCATTTTTCAGCATATGAACTAGCCCAGAATTCTCCATTTCCACTATCGTTTTCATATGCTTGGAAATAAGTTCCCTCTCGACAACTTTCACAATTGGTTCTTCTGTTGATTTATCCAGACAATGCATCACTCGTTCTATTTCTTCATTAATTCTAGCTTCTACTTTCTTTATATATACAGAAGCACTGTTTTCAGCTAAAAATTTCTGACTTTCCATCTGTGAGGAACACAAATTAATACTGTAGACTTTTTTTACAGAGGAAAAAGGAAACATACCAGTTATGTCGGATCAACATGGATTAGCAAGTTCAAATGAAACCCAGCAAGTCCAGCAAATAAGATCACTAGACCCGCAAGATTTACACGCATACTTAACACAAAACACAAGTTCTGTGACACTGACCGTATTCCATACATAAGGGCATACATACAATATGAACACGGTATTTTTAACACTAAAACAACTTAAGCCAACCCAGTGACTAACTAGAGTTTTAGCCACAGCTCCAAAGTAAAAAAACAGGGTGGGGAGAGGGAAGAGGCAAAGATTTCTTTCAAACACCAGTTTATGGTATATTTATGAGTTTTGAGGAGCAACAGTTCTTGTTATTCTTGTTAGTAACAATGCTGAGCACATTACTCCACATCAAACTTTCTGCGCATACCTGTCATCACAGTCTTTTGGACTTGAAAGATTATTTTTTTTTTTAAGGCAGACCCAAGAAATAGAACTTAAGAAAAATAACTACTTGCGTAGCACCAATGAAAACCAGAATGCAATGACTTTTAAAAGGTTGTGCATCACATGCTTCTGATTTTCAAAGCAGCTTGGAGATCAGAGGGTGTGACAGACAGTCGATCCCTGCGTAAGAACTCTGAGACTGACAAATTATCTTTTAATGTTTTACAATTTCCACCCATTTCTAACAACAGAGGAGCATGACTGTGCTCAATAACCATTCAACTGGCTTTTTTTTCCTGAAGCTCTCTCTTTAAAATACTATGAAATATTTAATACTAGCTATTCAGTGGCTGGTCAACAACTGGAGAGCCACTTGGATACACTTAGTTCCCTGACTGGGTTCATTTTGCTACAAAACATAAGACTCAGGAATGTAGACACTATAAAGGAAGCAAAGGTTCCTCAAAGGCAGTTTGACAGGCAGTCTCCCCTCTCCATTCCCCGTCCAAAACAACTTGAATCTTTCATTGCACTGGCATTTCAAAAAGACTGTGGCAGCAACACAAGGGTGCACGAAAGAGCCCAACGCAGGCACAAATGAGCAAAATGTTTACCTCACAGGCTCTCAGCACCCGTACCTCAAAACTACTTTCAAATTATAATTTGTTACTACTTCCGCAAAGTTAGTAGTTTTTTTTTCTTAATTCATTTAAGGGAGATTGACATACTCATCAAACAAGTAGCGATTACTTAACAGTACCACCAATTCTCACAATTCCAATCAGTTATAACATTCCAAATATAACATTACAACACTGCTGTACCTGAAAAAATTCTGCAGACATCTCCAAAAATGGAGCCTCAAAGTCTTCTTCATAGACTGACCTTCCTTCAAGACCTAGAATCATTAACATCTGGCAAGCATTTCTTATTGCGCCTCTGCCAAAAAGTAAGTTGTTAACAACTTCAGAAATCTCCATGCTTGTAAGACAGAATACACAGAACAACTCAGAACAGAATAGCAACTTAAATCAAATATAGGAATCAAAAGTCTACCCTTTGGTACATGACAGGTTTTTGAGATGATTACAGGAACCAACCAGATTTATGGCTTCTGTTCTAAATTAAGAAGCTCAGAATTTTTATTAAATATTTTAAATGCAATGATAAGGAAGCAGGTCTCAAGTTCTGCTAACTCAGAAAACTATTAAGAATATATTTCAACATAAAAGAAACTGACCAAAAATATTACTTCAAAGAAAAGGGAATACTGCACATGTAGGTTGGAATTGAGCAATTCAAAACAACTGCATAGATGAAAGTTGCTGTGCAAAGTTTGGGGGGGTTGTTTGTTTGTTTTAAAAAGCAACACAAAATGAAAATGCATCAGCAAGCTACGCATTTGGTTAGGCTCAGAAACACAGTAATAACATGTAAAAACAAAAGAACTGCATCCAGGAAAAAATTCCACTTTCTGGCAGCAGGGGACAACACACAGCTGTTGCCAGGGAGTATATTTCTCTTCATAAATTGCGTGTTAAGCAATCTCGGTCACAGAACTGCAGCCAAAGCAGCATGGAGTTTACAGATCTCCACACCCAACAGCTGCTCTGAAACTGGAGCAGCACAAGAGAACTTGGAAATGTGAAGTTACTTCAGCTGCAGCATCTGCAGTGTGGGGCACAGAACTCCACAACTGCTGGACTGGCCAGAGAACACAAGGAACAGATTGAAAAGCTCAGAGATGCAACAGAACTACCAAGAAACAGATGAATCAAAACATAAGGAAAACAGAACGAAAAAAAGAAGACTTCAAAACCAAAAAACAGGTAGAAGAAAATTGAACAATCTCTCGGTACAGAGGAAACAATGGTAGCAAGAGGCAGAGAACTGTCAAAACACCACTTCTGTAACCAAATGGTCTTCCACAAGGCAGTAATGGAGAAACTTAATGAGAGATGTAATAAAAAATACAAGACAAACATTAAAAATGCATTGATGAGCTTCCCCATTTACCATTACGCTGAATCTTAACATGCAAAGCAATTTGTTACTCCAGATTAGGAAGAAATTTTACTTGTGATCAGAAATGTGAACTTAAGTAATGATTTACTTGTGTACGTTCTTGATTTATCCTCTAAAAATTGACAAGTTATTATTTACACCAACAGACAGCCACTTACAAACACCTTACCTGTCTACAACTTCTCCTTTCCTTTCTCTTGCAATCATATCCAACAGAGTTTGCCGCAGGTGATCCCTAATACAGCCATAGCGCACAACCTGATCTCGAAAAATGATCAAGCCCAAATTGTAGACATTCTCCACGTTATTTTGTTGCACATACACACGGTCCTACAATGAAGGCATACACATCTCATTCAATTCAGTACACCCACGGTATTCAAAATTGCAACAGATTGGTCATATATCCACAGTACAGAAATAAGAAAATTCATTTTCTCTTCTTTCTTCAGAAAATGAAATTATGAATACTCTCAAAATTCAACATCAGTCCCATTTTCCAAAGCTTCACTTACACAGAAAGTCTACTTTGCACAAGAGTCTAAGTACAGCACTTACGACTGAAGCGTGCCAGAACAAATCTACAGCCTTGCCACTTTTTCATTTGGGGGCAGGAGAATCCCCAAGTACTGAAAAAAATCTCACATCACAAGCTGAAAGAGGTTTTATTGATCTACTCAAACCCCTTCCACCCACCCCTTTTTGTTGTTTAAGAAAAATGAATTCTTTTTTCTCCATCTCCCACATATCCTCCCACCACTCCTTGAAGACAGACAGTTCCCCCTCAGCATTCAGTGAAACTTGCTGAAATAACAACAGAAGAAAAAGCAAAGCCAAAAAGATAGTAGTTACACAATCAAAGCATTTATGGACTGGTACTGCACAATTTTATGTAAGGACTTCTGTTGAACCTGCATTAAAAAAAATATCACTTTCATTCAACTTCAGCATGTATCCTGACATCTTGTTACGTCTCATTACAGTCACCACACACACACTCCCAAAGAATAAAAGGGACATGGGAAAGAATCACAGAATGGTTTGAGTTGGAAAGGATCTTAAAGCCCCCCTGTCATAGCCATGGACACCTCCCACTGGACCAGGCTGCTCAAAGCCTCATCCAACCTGGCCTTGAACACCCCCAGGGACAGGACAGCCATGCTTCTCTGGGCAACCTGCACCAGCACCTCATCACCCTCACAGTGAAGAAAGAATAATATAATTTATATGTTTCAATATGGGTTTAAATTCTCTCTCCCTGCGCCACCTTGGTCCATAGGAAGGATAAATCTCCTCAACCATCTACCAGCCCTACTACCTACGTGTACAAACCTAGGCCAACCCCCAGAGCAACATTCTAAGTCCACAGCACAGACCCTACTGTACAGAGCTGACATCTGCTGAGCAGACACCCTGAGTTTTAATCCTTGCCATAGACACGCTTCAAAAATTTTCTTCCCGTTTTCTATTCCTCTCTCCCAACTTAACAACTCTCTAGAACAAGAAGACAGTTATAGCAGACAGAAAATGAGTGTATTCACTTAATATCCAGTAGTGCCATACAAGATAAGACCATTTAAAACAATATTAAGAACAGAAAAAAGGTGAGTTATTACAAACTATTTCTGAGATGAGCACCAATTATTCTGTCAGGGCAAAACCCATTCATCTAATGCAATAGTTTAGGTAATTACTAAAAATACTGTTTTACTATCATGCAAGTCTCAGCATGATATTGTTAGAAAAAGGTAATAGCTTTGTACCCACTCACAAATGTGAATGTGATATGGTTTTGTGAGAATTCACATAGCCGTAACAAAACAAAAACATAATCAAGTTCTATAAAGGATGAAAATCAGTGTTTGAAATAGATTACAAAGATTACCTTCTCCAGTGGTTGCAATAGTTAAGTGCTTTACTACACACTCGGAAATTAAGAGTAAAGTTACTCAAACACACAGAAAACTAAACTTAAAAACCCCTAAACTGACATGCTTCAGACTATGGAAAAAATAACAAAATTTTAAGTTTACTTAAACTCTGCAATTAGAAGAAATCAGAAGGAACAGCCATCACGCCCTTTAGTGTTTCAGCAGCTGAACCTAAGTGGCAAAAGTACTCCTATACTGACTCTATTCCACATAGCCACTTAATGACCGGAGGGAAGTGAAACACTGGGTCCCACAACTCAGGAATGATTTCCCAATCCCACCCTTCAGACAGGCAGCACTTAATTGAAAGGAAAAAACAGGATGAGAGCAGGTCAGATATGCATACTGCGTGGCTCATGAAGCAAGCTCAGTTCTGCCTCAATCCAAGAAGGTTACTAACCAGTCTCGAAGTCTGTTCAGCAGCACACGGTGGTCTAGATACTTGTATGCTACTCTAATTTTTGTGTTAGGTAGGAACAGGGTTATTTATTTCACTCCCTTATTTACACACTTGCATCAGCAACAGAAGTAAACATGATTCTGAAAGCAGACAAACTTCAAATACACCTTCAAGCAGATGAAAGACTTAAAAAGCAGTGCCCAATATACTGTATAACTTGAGGAGAAAAGAATACATATATTATTTCCAAAGAACATTCACAGTCTTCTGAAGCACGGGCAGCAGGGTATCAAAATGGATTAAAGTCCTGGTCATGACTCATCTGCAGAGCTTCTGTTGTGGCAGTGCTAAACACTGCCATTAGGAAATGAAATAGGAACTGCACTGGAAACTGCTCGCAGTGTAACCGCAATGCCTCTTTGGTGAGCCAGGTTGCTCTACACTACTCAAATTAGAGTAGAAGCACTCATGTTTCTGATACTGCTGATTCGCTTTCCATTGGTAAGTGATCACTTTTACTGGAAGGTCTCCCAAACTGAAAAATTAATCTTGGAGACAGGAAGCCCCATTTGGGAACAGGTTCGACTGACACAGCTGCATGCTACTGAGCACCAGTCACTTCCCACGGGGAGCAGCAGCAGGTGCTTAAAAGGTAAGAGTAAGTCTCAGGAGACAAGGGTGGAGTTTCAGACAGCAATTATTCATCAACTACAGTGCTGCTGACACTGCAGAACAATCCTGGTCTCATCGGAAGACGGTTACCTGCTGTAGAACATCACTAGCTACATTTTGCCCCATCTCTGTATAAGGATGCCCTGCCTGGATGATGCAGCCTTCAGATACCACTGTGTATCTATAGCAAGTGTCTTTGACTCCAGTTCCAAAAACAAATACGATGCTTCTCCCTGCTACCTTGTGCAGAAGCTATGAACCACGACAGTCATTATGCCAGAGGTTGAAACTTACACAGCCAATCTGTCAGTGCTGGTCTAAATCAAGAAATCCACTTTGGGCACCCCACAGATGAGAAGGGAATTCTCCACCTTCTGCAAAACACATCGCTGTACCGGCAAGAGCAATTGCTCATTTCTGACAAGTGTTTCACCTGCAGTACCCATATGCCTATAACACTGCTACGGACGTAACTGCCGAGTTTGCATACCTGAAATTGCTTTAAATTTCGTAAGCACAAGTACTGAAGGAGGGACAGCACAGAATCCAGTTTAGTCCATTTTCCAGAAGATGTTCCAAGAAAACTCACACTCATGTAACTTGAAGAAAAGATCAAACAACTGCACCTCTGCTTTTGCTGTTACAGTAGTTCAATAGAACCTATTGCAGGCACGTCTGCCTACACTGCAGCCACACACAAGCCCAAATTTCAGGTATGTCCAAACACAGTATGTTACTTCACTACTTTGACATGTCTCAGCACATGATCTGACTTAGTGAGGATGCTGTTTGGGCCATGACCTCACTGCTGCAGTACTTCAGTGCTCGCCGCAGACACTGCCATGACTTTACAGAGCATTACATCTATTCTGGCACTGACTCCCACAGCCTAAACACGTACAACAAAAGAAGGAGAGCTTCTGTGTAGTGCACATCTACTACAAAACACAGCAGAACTACACGAACTTGAAATTCAGTGGTGGAAACCGCAGTATCTCAAGAAAGTCAGATTTCTCTTTATTGTGCAATGTCAGGTTGCAAAACCATGCACTAGAACTATGATTTACAACAGACCCCAAACCAACTAGGCTTTTACCGGACAGCACCCCAAGACAAGGTGCAATTATAAGGTGAGCTTTCAGAATGTCTTGTGGCGAATGAAATCCTGCCATAAACCTCAAAGCGCAAGTATTCTACTTATTAAGTATCATAATTCAAACCTCACTGAACAAAATATAAGCATTTCTAAGAAAAGATTTATTTGAATTAAATGTTAGAAGTGGCCAAATTAAACAGAATAAAGACTGAAGTGGGTTGGAGAGGTGCCATTTTGACTTCGATTATATGAGAGCTAATGGCTGAAAACAAGCTGGAAAATAAACACGGCATTAAACCAGATATAGTTTAGTTTAGGATGTACAATCATTCGGCTCAAGCAAGAATTTAACAGTGAGATCAGAGAAGATGTTAAATGTTTTACTTTTTTTCACTGCCACCAGTGAAAGTGTTAGGTAACAACAGGTACATTTCCTGAACAGATGGGTAAGTAACAGGGATGGCCTACAAAATAAGAGGAGGATGAGGTTATCCTTTAGTTATAAACATATAATTGCACGTACTTCTCCTGATGTAATACAAGTACATCAATTTACAATGCCTGGTGACTTGAGTTTAGACAGCATTTGGTTTTTTTAAAGAAGATATTTTTAATGTAAATTATATTAGCTGTGCCTGAATTAAAATGTATAAACACCTTCTGATATAAGCATAGCACCAGAAAACTACATTTTATTCAGCCTCAACATCTTAAAAAAAGAACAAATCATTCCTTGTTTTATAAAGTTCTTGCAAATTGTTTCTTTGAAGAGCTGTCAGTCCTCCTCTTTGATAGATGCGCCTCCACTTTATAATTCTATGGTACTAGCAGCTTTTTCAAGCTTTTTGAATTAACATAGAGTTAATGCTAGAAGCTTCCTGCTCTTAGTCTCTTTCCAATGAGTAGAAATATGTTTGCCTCAACCGGACACCCCAATGAGAAAGGTGAATCTACAAATCTTTGAGCCTAGTCACTTTAAACCATAGCTTATGCTTTAATTTGTAATCAAAGCACATATTCGCTTACAACATTATCTTATGCCCCTCTACGGAAAGGAGGGAAATAATCCACTCTATCAGCTCCTTGCATTAGACAGTTTTATGTTCCATTATATGTGTTCAACAGACATCAGTGGTCCGAAAGTTTGACTTTTTTGTAAAAGCATTTTTAAAGAAAAATTTATATTTTTACTATTATACTATAAAAATATTTCATTGCATAAGTATCTTTTCTGTTTCTTTGGGTCTATTTTTGGTACAAGGGAAAAAGCCTACAGAGGGCAAATACTTGACACTAAAGAGGAGGCCTCAACTGTTCACCCACTTGAAATAATCAGGAACCATCAAACTGCATATGAAAGACTACACCCAGAGGTATTTGATTTTATTAGTTTATTATTCTGTTCTGAATCTAAAATGTAACCAATGAAATCAAACTTGGACTTGTATGAATACTGCAGGTCTCCATGTTGTGAAGTTCTGGTGGAAAGAAAGAAGGCAGGCTGGCTGTGCTAGCAGCACCCACAAGCCACAAACAGAAAGTCCAGGCACTGCTCCCTGAGCACAAAAAGTACTCAAGAAACAGCTCTCATCTCACCCCAAAAGTGCTAACTGAAGGGGAACCTCTTGGTCCACAATATACTCGTCGATACACTAAATCAAGAACAGCTGATGAACCAGCTTTCTCTGACACTGTTTGAGGGATCAAAGTTTTATAGCGTTAAGAGCAGTAGATAACACTGCATGATCTACACTGACTATCTATGCACTTCGGAGTATCCAGAACCTCCTGTACTGAAACAATACAGCATATTTGGCTGAAACACAACAGCTGTTCCCCTAAAAACCTCTGGATTCCATCTTCTTACACTTACAAATTCGCTAGCTACTCCTGAATTTGCCAGCTGCAGTTACCAGCGATTGATTTGTATTTGCCCTTCACAAACAGATGTTTCTGACATTTCTCACAGGGAAGATGGTACATCTTCAAACTGTCTCAAACTTCCTTTTGGAAAGGCAAGATGCACTAATCATTAAGTGTCACTGAAGACGTTTTACCCAGCCCTCTTTTCCCAACCTAAACCCAAAACAAAGCTAAACCAAATAACCAAACACAACCCCCAAAAATCCCACAATACAAGACAGTAAATTCATTTTTTGGAAAAAATAATAAAAAAAATAATTTAAGCTATGTGGCTACAATAATTACTACAAATTAACTTAGAGTAGCTAAGTAACCAGGTAGGATTAATTCACAGCTAATACAAACAGGTTCAGTTTCATAGCACCAGACCTTTAATGGCTACAAGACAAGATCTTAACTCCAGTTGTTCAGCAGACAGTACAATCCCAGTTAATCATCTTTTTTTGACACACATACACACACAAAAGAAGAACTACCATTATCAATCCTTCACTGTCTAATACTGCATAAAGTACTATCTTCAGTACGATCTTTTGGAAAAAGATTTTACATAGAAACCCCCATATTATCTCAACACATTTCTTTTCCTTCTAAAGTTAAAGCCTTGCACAAAAGTTGCACAAAAATACGCCTATTTTCACCCTCAGAGCATGCCCACCATTCTGGGAAACACAAGACCCTCTCTCCAAAAAAGGCTGTTTCCGTTAGCTATCAGGTGAGGAATGCTCTTCTTTTTCCCATTTAAAATTACAACCGTGCAATCAAAGTTCATATTCTCCTGCATGCTGCTTCATTTTATACCCAATTATCTCTACACCAACAGCAGAAGATTCAATTGGAATCTAACGTTCAAAGGCACACACTCTAAGTAAAGTTATTGTCTTCGAACTCTTAAGTGTAAAGAACAACTACACTGGAGGTTTGAGGAGGCTTTACACCATCAAAACCTGAAAGAGTACTACAATTATAATCTGTCACACACCTGTAATATAGGTCTTGCATGCATGTAGGGAATTCAAAACAAGGGATGGAGTCATCTTAGGAAGAGGATTGGTAATCATGCCTTGCTTTTCACTCCTGCAGCTCATGTGTTTATATTTGTCAAAAGACAACTTACTGCATCAAGGTAAATGCATGAAAAAGCAGAATACCCACCATATACATCAGAATGTCTCTGATCATCACCATTGCTGTTTGATGATCATTCCATGCTTGGTTTAGCGTCTGTAGAAAGTTGTTATTCAAGGAGTTTAATACATCTTCTCTCACCTGAAGCAAAAAAAAACCAAAAACAATATATTGTCATAAACCCAAGTCAGTTTCTGATGCATTATTTACATTTTAACATGCTTCGATTAAAAAAAAAAATCCAATATATTGTCATAAACCCAAGTCAGTTTCTGATGCATTATTTACATTTTAACATGCTTCGATTAAAAAAAAAAATCTTCTATGACCTTGAGTACTACAAACAAGCTCTTGCTTTTCCTGGGTACTTACCATCCCTACCTTGTATTTCACCTCTGAGGAAAAATAGGACTTCCTACAAGTTCAAAAATCAATTTTACCATCACAAGTAATTTCAGAATATTGGGGAGTACTGGTAAATGTTAAACAGGAACAAGTACAGATGGAAAACTGGCTACAGCACCATTTAGAAAGACATACTGAGATAGCACAGTTACAGCAAATGGTTCTGAAAGGAAATCACTTGGTAAAGACAAAACTCTTACACTAATTGTCCGTAATTGCCAACAGCAGGATTCCAGAGAACAAAAAGTCATAATAGTGTTTACAAACATATTTACTAGTTGATATGCTTGTCCCATCAACTTCAGGCTTTGTTTCTTATAGGCACTGCTGCTCCTTACTAATAAAAAAGAATATTTAGATTAGACACTAGGAAGAAATTCTTCACTATGAGGGTAGTAAGGCACTGGCACAAGTTGCCCAGGGAAGTTGTGGCTGCCCCATCCCTGGAGGTGTTCAAGGCCAGGTTGGATGGAGCTTTAAGCAACCTGATCTGACAGGAGGTTTCCCTGCCCATGGAAAGGGAGTTGGAACTGGATGATCTTTAGGGTCCCTTCCAACACAAACCACCCTATGATTCTAGGATACTTTAATTTCCACGCAGTAGGTGTAAACTGCAGCATTCAAGCTTTTAAGTAAAAATAACTATTCCAGAGTTGAAACGTGTGAATTGACGTTTGACATAACCCAGGGAATACATCTGGCCCTCTTGTAACCAAACAGAACATAATTTAACACTTCCAGATTTGCATTTATACTTGTATGATAGCGTCTCAGTACGGAGAATCCAAACAGGAGAAGAAAATACACATGGACAAGCAGCCACAAGCTACACCATCAAATGCAACGCACCTGACTTCATTGTCATTTAAGTTTTATGAAGTCATTAGGCAAACCCAGCATAACAAAACTTTGTCTGCCACACTATGATACGCACTCCGAAAACATAAGACAAGCATACCAGAAACACAGCACGGCATCTTATACAAACACAACAGTCTCTTCTTGAGAAGCTGTGGAAACTCATTCCCATAATACTCCCAGTGTCGGCAATATTGGTATGCTTGTCGATTGTTGAAAGCTTTCTGAAGTCTCAAACCCCTACTGCCCAGACCTAAGCAAGGCCTCTCCTCCTTGCTTTTGCAATACACAATATGCAGCCGTAAGTCACATCCAGCATTGCTTAACTGCCTCATTCATTCTTATAAGTGAATCCAATCTATGTAGTTTTCAGCTGAAATATAAATATGCATTTAAAACTTCACCAGCCGTACTTGTAAAGATTACACAAAATCTCCCAAAACAAGAGAGCCTAACATGACATGACTGCTTTCACTTCTTTAGTCAACAGGGAAAACCACTGGAATCAGTATTCGGCAGATGACCCACACTTATAACATCAACCAAAGCAGACCTAAAAGCATGATTAGCTTACACGCACATATACCAGGGTAGGGATTGATGACGTTTGCCCAATTGTATGAGGCCATTGCAGAACCCTTCAAGGATCAAAGATATTGTTTTTAACAACCCAGATGCAGTGTTTGGTCTTTACACACCCATCACAACAATTGTACTAGCCCAGTCAGTGCCAAATCCCAGACCAAATGGTAGCAAAAGGATGCATTTCCTACTAGGCAGCGATGACAACTTGCTTCCAAGCCAACACGGGAACGCTCAGATCTGTGTCATTGCTGCTCCATACCATATACCGTGTGGCTTTCTAGAAGTGTGCTTCAAATCCAGGAATGGGTGCTGTACAACAGAACTTCTCCAAGAGTCTCTCTGAAGCTTCTCAGTGACATTGTCCTAGGTTTAAGATGCAGATAGGTTTGGGAAGCCATTCTTTTAGTTGCTACAAAAGCCAACCATATTATTGCTCACAACAGGTGCCTGGTTAATAAGCACTGAACACATTCGTTACATGGGCCATAAATACAACAAGAGTACAGGAAAACTACTACAATGCACGAAGTATCTTAGACACAGGAAGGTACAGACTCAAACCACTTTGGTGGAATAAATGACTTGTAGTTAAAAAACTGGATATCTACATTCTTCTATAGGAAAGGAAGCCCTTAAGAGGCACAGTTACTGCTCTTCCAAACTCTTAAGAAAATTTCAGTCTCAAAGATTATCAGCAGGATGTGACTTTCAATGATCTGAGCTTGTAGTGATTTCTAGCGCAATCTTTGCAGTCATGCAGTAAATTGGCAGGCACATCCAGCACAAGTAGGACTGGCCATATACAGGCTCAAAAATAAATGAGCAGCCTCAGAATCTACGCAAGGTCTTCTTATACTTGCAAGGATGAAATCTCGTATATAACTTCAGGCTGAGCTGTATTTTATACTCGATACAGCTCTTAAGGAAATACAGCACCCTCCCCCATCAGTCTCTTGAGAACAGTTTGTTGGCACAAGCTTTCAATACCTTTAAATAACTCTCTATTAAGCATACACAAAGACTTATGGCCCAGTATTTTCTCTCTTACAGTGCCTGGCCTGACGCAGCAGCACGAAAAGTTCAATTATGTAATTTCCACTACTGTAAGGGCAGCCAGAACCTTCTGGGCGGTGCAGCCATACACAGCAGCGGCTTCAAGGTCTCCAAATGTTTATTACAGTGTCTTCACCTTCTACAAAAATCCAAGCAGTCCAAAAGATAGTATTCTTAAGAGTTCCAACTGAATTAGCAGATTATTGTGACTTTATCCAAAACATCTGTTCACCCCTGCAGCTGCTATCCTTTGGCTTAAAGAAAACAATCACACTGAATACCAACGACTGTGAATTTCATTTAGTTTATGGCAACTCCCTAACATCCTTTTGCCCTCCATATAATTGTAGACTTGCACAAGATCACCTTAAAACATCATTAAGGTAAGATAAAGGCAGATAATTCTTACATTGTCAGTCAGGCTTACAGTATACCCTAATGCTCACTGATCAGTCTCCTACACAACTCCTCATGTACCCCCCTCCTACTTTCATAGATGTTATGGAAACAATTTCCAAGTTCGTGTAAGGAGATTCCTACCTTCTTGCTGACCACCTCTCTGTGACACCACAACAGCAAATTGTAAATCCTGCCAACAGTCCTTGCCATACCTTTGCAAGCTCTAGAGTAGACCTGCTTCCTTCACCCCACACCTCCTGCACCAGCCTTCCACAGAAGTCCTTCTGCACATAACAGTTTTGCCACAATGCCTGGCTCTGTGCCCTCTTTGCCAAAGGCTTTCTTGCATGCCTGCCTTCCTTATGACTTTGAAATAGCCTGCACTGTCGCTACTGAACACCAGCAAAGACCACTACATAGTACAGCACTCTGGCATGCCAGCAGCAGAGATGTTTGGCAAGATCAAGAAACATCGCAGGCCTTGAAAATATCCCAAACATCTCTTTCTTTCGATCAAGAAACCTCACAGGCCTTGAAAATATCCCAAACATCTCTTTCTTTCCAGTAATTCTTCAAACCAGCATGTTTCAGCCCATTTAAGTTTAGGACAGTCCTTTACGTCTCTGAATCTGATGCACACTGCACAGGAAAACCAACAACACTGTAGTGGGCCAACAAATCAATCACTTGCTTGGTCACACACATACAATTTACAGAACCTCTATGATACACTGCACATCATGGGTTTGGATTTTACCAGACTAAGAGGTGTTTGGGAAAATAAGGGAACTTCCAAAATGTTACCCTGAAAGCTTTTTAACCTCAAGACTTTTTATTCTAGCACAAGTCATGTTGCTTATCATCAAGACAGTTTAGAGAGCTGTAAACTAAGCTTCATCTTTAAGGTCCATTCCAACTCAAACCATTCTATGTGCTGTTTCTTAAAAACACTTTTACAGCATTTAGGTCAAGAAGTGACAGACCAGGCTCAAGAAGTGTTAAAGGAAGGGCATCCACATCAATCTAAGATATTGTCAAAGTACATGAAAGGGAGAAATCAATGAAGTACCAGATGCACACAAATTGAATGCTTGAATCAAGATGAAAGGTTTCAGCACGTTTTATTTAACTGCATCTTTAAATTCAATTTTACATATCCTATACTTCAATAACAGTGACAATCCACAGGCAAAGGCAAGTTTTAGCATGTCCTTACACCCTAGTCAAAACAATGTAGTTCAAGACAGCTGACACCTGTCCATGATGTAGAGCAAGCTACCTGGCTTACCACTGCCTTCATCAAGCAGCCAGAACCCAGCCGTGGGAGCTACAGGCCATTCGGGTCTGGCAAGTTCAAAACCAAGATACTTTATAGTAACTTGCTTGAATCTTGTATTGATCGTGTTTCCATCTACCACTTTACTTATAATTAACCAGGCTGCAAAGACAGCACACAGTATCATGTTTTCTTGTTGACAAGTTAAATAATTTTCTTTTTTTTTGAAGTATTTTGTTTCTTTCTTATAAAAAATGCTGAGTTGGCACAACTTTCATCTATCAATTAAATAAGCACGAAGCATAAATACAGCTCTTAACTGTGCCACACCAAACAGAAAAGCCTGGGCTTTCCAAGCATGAAAACTACTTGTAAGAACATCCAAACAAATACGTAGTCTCTACCTAGTCTCTTCATCTACTCTTGATTAACCAGCATGACCGGAATACTACAGGAATGAAACCAGAACAAGCAAGACAGCAGAGGGCAACTCTCCTTCAAGGACTCCAGCCATTCAAAACTCAGGGTTGGCTCCTCAGGAGCCTTTCCTGAACTGAGATCACTCCCTTACTACAATCTGTTAATAGCTGCACATTTTAATTTTGATAAAAGTTGAGAGATTTCATGAACAAGATTTCAATTCGCAAAAGCCCCTTCTTCTACACCCCAGCATCCATCATCAATTCTCTGAACAGAGTTGACAAAAGCTTGTCATGAGAGCATTTATTGTTGATCAGCTACTTCATTTAACAGAGTTGCTCTTGGAAAGAGACACTGAAAATAAGATTCCTCTAAAATTGCTCTTACACGAAGTGTGAGGTCAAACAAAACCTTCTTTTCATCTATCTTACAACAAGCACTAATGGTACGATTATACAATGCCATTATAGAACCGATCCTATTCTTAATAAACAATGCATCGTTTTGCCATAGTTCCATCTATAAGCGACTCAATCTAACACCCTTAAGCAAACCACCAGAATGGACAAGCAGTAGCTTTGAGCTTACAGAACTCATCTTTATTGTTCACAACTTTTTGACCAAATTCACTTCCCCCCCCCCCCCCTCTTTTCCTGGGATTATTTATTTTCCAGGAGAGGATCACGAGATTTCTGAATAATTTAGCCTTTTTAACTTTATAGCATTTAACTACTAAGCCTCGGTAGTTAGCCTTTTTATTTAAAATGCTTTTTATCATCTATGTTTGTTACCCATGGAAACAATCTAATTAATCACGTTAAAGAGCAGAAGCCCAGATCATTGGAGGAGAATCTTTTTTTTTCTTATTTACGCATCAGATACAAGAGCTTTAAGTGTCAGAGCGCCATTTATCTACACTGGTATCTGTGCAGCCCTCTCAAGACAGTGCAGTGACAGTACAAACTCACAGGATCTTCTCTTCTGTCAGTTCGCCACAATCAGCACTTCAAAATAATTAATTTTGCATATGGATAATTTTTAATATGCAGAACAGCCAGGAACAAAGATAAGAAGCTTTCCTCAAATTAAACCAGGATAAACTAAAGCCCAGGAAGAATGAAAGTTTAGTGTCATGATTAAGTATACACTGTAATCACAGGCAAACACAAAAGCAAGGCACAAAAAGCCCCAGCCATTTGCCACTTTTTATATGAATAGTACAGATTATGAATTCACAGATTATGGAACCAGAAGTGTTTGAGAATCACAGATGTGTTACAGTTATACAACAGAGACGTGAAGCCATTTAGCCACTTCATACAGGATGTTTCCTGTCATGCAAACAGTAAAAGATGCCCCATATTCAAAGCAGTTTTAGGCGATGTCTGTCTGGATCACACCTTTGAAAACAAGGATTTTAGAAAAGAAAGAACACACTTCTGCCACAACAGTAACTCCAGTTAGAATGCACGTAAAGCTCCCCAAGCATTATGCATTATTTAGACATAAACCTCCTATCCACTCTCTGTAATTCAGCCAGATGTCATCAGCCAAGACACATAAGGGTGCACAACTTTCCTTTCCAAATGCTGTAATAACAGGACGAGATGTGAAGAGACATTTTTCTCAGATCATAAATCTTCAGAAACAAGATATTTCTGCATGTCATTTGGAATGAATTACACAGTTTTGAAAAGGCTGAAATGATAAAATGCAGACTACTCAGGACTTTTGTGCTGCTGAGCTGATGAAGTTTTTCTACATTGCCTACTGCCTCTTTAAATAGCGTAATCCTAGCACAACTCTCTCATTAACTTGTGAATTAGTTCATTAGCCCATAACAAACAGGTTCTTACATCAGTATTTTGTGCACAGATTAAAAACCTGACTGGAAAACAACCCAAAATTTATTCTGTGAAAGTCACAAAAAGCCACAGACCTTCTTTTACAAATTCCCAGCTCCCAACAGTTATGCTTCAGCTCAATTTGTTCCCCATAATACACTTTCAAATACTTCCTATAACCTGCCTCCATCAGTAACTTACAAACAACAGTATCTCGAATATGAAGTTACTTAAGCTTGATGTTAACTCTAAGCTACCATTTTTGAGGGTAGCAATACAATTTCAACACAAGGCAATGTAATAGCATCATAAAGTTAGATTTGTCACTTAAATAAACTAGTCAGAATTCTTTCACATAAGATGCTTCAACTTTCATTCATAAAATGACATACCTTGTTTATTAGATGCTCAGTGACCACTTCTCTTAGTCCAGTGTACAGTTTTTCACCATGTTTATGCAACACCATTGTATATGCATTCCTATATAACTCCTCAAAACTGAGACCACTATTGTTCTTACGTTGGATCTCTTGGATTGCATTTTTCAGAAGATCCCAAATGCTGTTCACATATTTCTCATCCATAGTCATCTGTAAAAATAAAACAATATATTATCGTTTAGAATCAAGAAAGATTGCTAAGGGAAGTTATTGTTTGAAGTTGCAACTCCGGGAGCAGGAATTGCTTCTGCCACATTTTGTTGATTCCACTATCACAAGGTTTCTCAAGCCTCATTAAAAGAAAAATATAATTTATTAAATTAGTAGAGATTTCAAAAAATAGTAACAGAAATCATAGTTTGTACAAGCTTAATGTTCTTCTGCTGCAGAGTTGGAGAGCTGCTTCACAGAACTCAACTCCAGAGCCTGTGCAGATGGGAAGGCCTGTAACCACGGACAGGCATCTTGTCCTACTCTTCCTCCACAGCAATAGTCAGTTGGCTTTCTTTTGATATTAACATGCTGCGTGGCACCTCATAAATCGTACTGCAACACTGATCTGCTTAACTAGACCCCAAATCAACTCGTAGAGTAAAAAATGATGTCTGACAGAGTTAGCAAACAGCCATCTGCATGAGCTAACTACAGGTACCCTTTTTTTAAGGAAAGGTCCTAATGGTCAAAGAATTATGCCCAATATTTTGCCTACAATTTAAATAGTTACAGGTGTTTATGAACAACTCCACAAATGTCCAAAATTAGCATCTGTAATGAACACATCTCCACGTCACAAATACAGTTAAATAACTTGCTACAGGATATGCATCAAGCACTAAGCAGGATACAGAGCTGCTTTATCCGTTATTCAGTCATTATATACTTCAGTAAATACACCAAATAAAAACTACAGCAACGAAGAAAAATTCAGACAAAGAGAGAAACTTATGAGAAATAGTCTCAATGTAACAGCAACCCAACTTTTGTCCTCTACTATCTAGTCCTCAGTCTGAATCAATTTATAATTGTCCTTTACCAATGCAAAGGTGCTTCAAAATACAATACTTTTTATAGATAAAGCAGCGTCTGGGATCATAAATAAGTGTAGCAATGTGTCAGTACTGCTTAAAGTTTCATTTAGCTGTTTCACTCAACAAAAAAAAAAAACCAAACCCAATCCCAAACATATAATCCCCTTTTAACTGAATCAAATTTAAAATGCAATGTTTGAAGTGAAGTTTGGCTTAGTTTATACAGAAAGGAACTGATGTAGCATTTTACATCTAAAGGCTGAAGGAAGGAGAAAAGCCACTATTCCTCGAATCACTGCGGAGAAAGATATCTTCCAAGTACCAAAGCAGCTTTTAAAATAAAAGCTGAAAGTAGCAAGAAAAGAAAGAATAATAGTATGACCTTATAGAGGAAAATCCTGACCAGTTCTGGTCCACCCCTTCTCTCCCTCCCCCTCCACTCAAAACCCATTAAGTGAATAGAGGAAAGACTACATTTGCCTGCATTTGTCAAACAAAATAAATATCAGAACTTTTTTCATGATGAGTACATTTTTGCACGCAATTTCAAAATATTATGTTTTCTAGGCATTATAAATTAAAAATACAGCTTATAATTAGGATAAACCACGCACTGCCATGGGAGGGAATGGGGTGCTGAACAAAATCAAAACAAGACGTGGTCCTCCATCCCTCTTGTCTTTTGAAGTTTTAGTTAAATACAAAGATCCTCATGATAGAATTATTTTCATCACTACTTTCCCCATACTTTTGATACCAGACTCACCAGCCTACTCATCTGTACATACCCAATACTGAAATGAAATGTCATTGTGTATCTAAAACCAAACAATCACAAAACATTCACAAATCCTCAGCTACCTACTTCCCAAAACTAAAAGGTAACACAGAAACGTGGAATGTTGTTCACTGCTGCTTTCTGCTTATTCTTCTATGTACAACATTGAACAATTTGTTATTTTCTTTTTAATTTGCATTTGCCACATTGGTGCCTCTTCAGGGAAATTATTTCCTAAAGCCTTCCTGAACAAGCAATTTCACAAGTACTGATAATGAAGGCAACCACTTAGAATTGCAGACAGCAATCCAAGTAAAAGCTTTGCAGTTTTTCTTTCAAAAAACACGAGGTTTTGCTTTCAAACAAAGCAGAGGCTCAAACCAATACTTCCCAATGCCATTTTCTCCCACTGCTAATAAAAAAATCTCCCAGCCAATGTGACAACCTTTTTAATCTCAACTGCAATTTAATTGCTGTGTTAAAAAAAAAAAATCTGTATAAAACAGGCAAATCCCCAGCTGTGAGTTTGAAGAGTTTCACGGCATTGCTGTTTCTGGGTTGGTCAGCCAGTAAACCTTGCTGTATTGAATAGATAAGCAGTACTTCTAATAATTAGGATCTGTTCAAGAAAAAGCTAGAAGTGAACTGTTTAATTCTTCTACTTTTAATCCAAGTTCTATTAAAAAAAAAAAAGGAAGGAATGATTGTAGCATTATTTGCTCCAAACCCACTGAATACAAACATGAACACAGAGCTTTCTGCCACTCAACAATCGACACATCACGAGCTGCTCTGGAAGCACAATAAGATCCATAAAAGGTAACTTTAAGGAGTACGTATCTCCATGGGATAAAGAAATTGCTGAAATAGCACTATAAATTTATTATCTTTTAAGATTAACCATGAAGGACCCTGCATCCCAGTGGAGCTTGCTATCCTGCTACTGACTGACTTTAGATTAATTTCTAAGGTTCTGTGGGAACAGATTGGCTCAAGTTCTAGGATACCAAGCACAAAGAGTACTGTCTTCCAAAAAACACCTAGTGTAGGCAGCTTGTTTGCAGCAGTGTTCTCTAACAAAGCAAAGACTCCTAATGCTTTAAATATCCCCCTTTATTAGACAGTAAGTCATTGGGGTAAACCTTTAGAAAAAAATTATTATTTCCTCTTCACTGCCCAAAAGTTGTTTAGTTTTCAAACAAAAGACATCTTCCTGTATCAGTGTCCTCAAAGTTATGTAAGAATTGCAATGACTAATCTACCCTTGGATTATTTAACTCGCAGGTTCATGTCTCTTCATCTCCCTTAAGTCAGGCTTGTACACGGATTTAAAAAACCCAAACCAACTAAGCAATAAAATGAGTTTGTGGTGCTACTAGAAAATTTTGGCATCCTTCAGAATGCAGTACAATAGCATTTCTAAAAACACTGTTAGAGAACTGCGATCCTAATCCCCTCGTCCGACTCAACGGTGAAGATTTATGCAACTCTAGATCCCCACTAACAAAGTCTATAAGCGATCCACTTCCACAAATACAAACACAGGATCAGAGCCCAAATGCTTTCCTCCTATGCTTATTCCCCAATTTCTTCTAATGGCTGTATTTTAAAAGTGAATTCCACATTTGTAATAATTGTGCATTCTATTCCTGCAGTATTAAGCAGAACCTAGACTGCTGTTGCTGCTGCTTTGAAAAAGGAAAACAAACCAAACAGGTTCAGAAAACCTTTCAGAAGCAAAATCTCAGTAACTTCCATAGTGTTTACTCCTAGATTCACCAAGACAGTGAGAATCCAGCACAGAAAGAAAAGAAATGTGCTAATGTAGTCCAGCTTATCTGAACATTACCTTTCTTGGGGAACAGGAGAGGGCTCAAGTCTGTTATTGGCAGGAGAGATGGCTGTTTATAAGAAGCCGCTAGTTGGAAAGCTTCCACAAACCGCTGCCCAAATGCTAATGATTCAAAGATGCAACTTGAACACAAACATCTGAACCCAAAGTGTAGCAGAAGTACATCTTCAGGAAATTAGATAAAATATCAATATACATGAAAGTGCAATCATTTCACCAAAAAAAAAACCCCATCTGCAAAGGGCTCAAAAGGCCTTCATTTCACAGCACTGACAGCGCAGGATCAGACATATGCGAGTCCTTGTTTTAATAATGCTTGTCTATCCTATTAAAACCTCCAAGACCAAATAAACAATCACTGTCAGCAATCTATTGCCATTATCACCTGAAGAGCGTGACATCAGCAGGTAAGACAGTCCTCAGCACACTTCTCTGTTATTCCCTCCCAGGAGCTACTGCTGCAGACATCACCCGCTTTTGAATAACCTTATCAGTATTCTTTAAACCAAGAAAAGCAAGACTCCAACAGTTTTGGTGTTAACAAATAACTTTACATAAAGTATTATCATCTCTCTTCTAGTCATATCCTTCAAAGGGAAGAGCAACATAATGTCCTAGGGGAGGAACAGTCCCTTGCACTAACATATGCCGGGGCCAACTGGCTGGAAAGCAGCTCAGAAGAAAACAACCCATGTCTCTTGGTAGAAATCAAGTCAAAAAAGAGCCAATGGGCCCTCAAGGCAAAGAAGGTTCACAGTATCCTGGGCCGCATTTGGAGGAGTGTTGCCAGCAGGTCAAGGGCTCTACTCAGCACTGGTGAGACACATGCAGAATTCGGTGTCCAGCTCTGAGCTCCCCAGCATAAGACAGACATGGGCAAACTGGAGAGAGTCAAGCAAAAAGTCACTAAGATAACTGGCTGGAGCACCTCTCATGAGGAAAAGCTGAGACAGGTCTGTTTCACTTAGAGCAGCCTCAGGGGGATCAAATCAATGTATATAAATATGAAATGGGAAGGTGTACAGAAGAGGAAGCCAGGCTCTTTTCAGTAGTGCCCTGAGATGGGACCAGTGGCAAAAGACACAAACTGAAACACAAGAGAAATTTCTGAACATCAGAAAAACTTTATGTATTGTGAAGGTGACCAAGCATTGGCACAGGCTGCCCAGAGAGATTGTGAAGTCTCCATTCTTGGAGATATTCAAAAGCCATTTGGCCATGGTCCTGAGCAGGAGGACTGGACAAGCTGGCCTCTGCGGTGCCTTCCAATCTCAACAATTCTGCAATGTGGTGATAAAACATTACAGCTGGACACTCAGGAAGCCAGAAAACCAGAGCTCTTAAAGTGTGACCTCCTAAAACTGCCAGTACCAGTCTTCCAACTGAAACACATCGCACAACAAAAAAGGTGAGCAATAAAATGCCTGTGGTCACCAGTGGAACCAGGCACTTGTTCCCTAGCTTATATGAACTACAAGTAACAGCACTAAAACTCCCAGAATCACCTGGAACATCAAACAGATCCACTGCTGGAAACACAAATTACTTTGTATATAAATAAATGCTTTGGTGTGTACTTTCCATTCTACGCAATCAAGCTTTTACAACATCGCTTCCTTTGAACCCAACTTCATTTCATATTCTCGTCAGTGAGTCATTTTGCCCTTAACACTACAGAACTTGCTCCTCTTAGTTCTGTGCTGGAAGTGCTGTGAACTGTAAGTAGAGCAGTTAGAGCAGTAAACTGTTAAGAACCTGCAGAATTGTTCAGTTTACACTAGCTTACTATTACTGAAAGTAGCTACTTAGCCTTCTTAAGCAAGAGGTGGCTGAGAGCAGTGAGAAGGAGGTAACAGATGTCCAACAGAATCTCAGGAATATCCACAGGGTTTACCAACCAGCAGAAACAGGAAGAATGTGAACTGGTGCTCAGAAGACTAGTGACTAGACAGAGCTTCTTGTCCTTCTTGCAGAAGTTTCTAGACAAGTCTATAACGTTCTCACGAAGATCTCAGGCCAAACAGGCCACTGGTAATTTTCAGACGTTTTAACAGACTGTAAAGATACTTGCAGGACATTTTTACTTTAAAAAGTCAAACATTACTACTCCCTTTTCATACAGACTAGCTGCAGGGTGGTTTATCACAATTCAACAGACTACCAGGTGAAACAGAGCAATCTGCAAAGGATTACTACAGACTGATATTTCTCAAAATGTTCAAAACCCACAACCATTCCCTGACACCCTTTAGTTCTGGTACCCCAGAGCATCAGACTGAAGACCCGACTGAAATTACAGAATGCAAATGTTTACGCTCTCTACCTTGAAGGAAGCAAGCCATACCAACAATTAAAGTTATTAGCAGCTCTGGGAGTAAACATTTGCACCTTGTAATAGCAGCCTGTTCTCACTCCCCTATTTCCTATCCCTCAGCAGACAAAATGAGCAGGGGCTGACTGCTGTCACCTGAAACTGCCGCCACAGGGGTCCTGACCCACAGTCCAAGAGGCAAGGGAGGCTGTCAAAACGATCAGTCTTCACTTCCACTTCAAGGCAGGGCACTAATCAAGATGGTATTAAGTAGACTGTTAAATAGTAACTCAGCATCCTTACCCTGGATCTTCCATTCTGGATGAAGCTTGGCTGAGGTTATGCAGAAAAGGGCAAGAGCAGCACATTTCCTGCCTCAGAACCTAATCACTACTTCCATTTTTATAAACCCATTCAATATTGTTAATTTAAAAGACAAGAACTTACAATGACAGAGATGTACTGCCTAATGTTTGCTCCAAGAATATCTTTGAAAAATGGCATATCAAGACATAGAACTACATATCCTTCAACTACACAGCAGATAAAATGTACTCCTACTAATGAGAAATAAAGAGCTTAATATTCACACTCCCCTGAATTTCAGTGTTTTCATCATTGTGTAGCAATGAGCATATCTGGAAGAGGATACATTGGCTTCCTTGCCTAAGAAACATCAGCATGGCACGAAGTGAACAATTCCATAACACATCCTCTCAAATGAAAACAACTCATGTCTGAACAACCAAAACCACCAGGCACAAAATTCCTCAATAGTGCTACCTAAATACGTTGACTGTTATACATCAAAACCCAAGACTGGAAGCTGAGAGAAAGAGCATGAAAACAGTAAGGGGCACCCTGACCTACTGCTGTTCTCCTGCATTTGGGCTACTACTCCACTTTGGCTATCTGCTGAAAGAGTTGCAGGGAAGTCACAGCAACATACTACCCAAACTGGTCCGAATAATCTTTTGTTACTTAACTTGGCTTTTGCTCCTAGATGATCTATAACAACAACTTGAGATACCAATCCAGTATTATCCACATCTCTAGGAGTGTCAGGAAATGCTTACTACACTATTATACTCCCTCAGAGGGCGTGTGTGGTGGTGGGGAATCTATGCTTACAGTTTGCTTACACCATCTGCCTGTTATCATTTATAACACTAAAACATTGACACCAGTTTTAATACCTGTGTCCTGTTCTTACTCATCCCTTGACATTCAAGCCCTACGCTTTTGAGGAGGTTAATCTCTACACTAAACTTCTCCAGATTCCTCCTGCTAGGAATATTCATGGCCTGCACCGTACTCAATTCCAGGCTCAGAAGATGAGCTGAGTAACCAGTGCTGAGAGTAATCCCACAAAGGCCAAGAGAAATACCAACTCTAGTTCAACTCCAAAAAAGTCCTGAGCCTTTGTAGAATAGGCAGGGCTCCACGACAATACTCAGTCAGTAGCAGAGACACAGCAACCTCAATATTCACCTTCCCTTCCCAGCTCTGTCTGGCTTTACCCAGCAGAAGCAAGCAAAACTTGCAATTAAGTAAAAAATGGGAATCCTCTTTGTCAATTGAAACACCCAAGAGCTGCAGGATGTTAGCCAAAATCCTTTTCTTCTCCATTTTGCCTAAATGGATTCAGCAGCAATAAAAAGCTATTCTGCCAGCATGGAGCGGAAGAGGTTAAGTAGATTAAAAAGTCATTGTTCCTTAAAAGATGGAGTTGTACCTCCTGCGTAGTGATTGACAGATTTGGTCTACCTCCAAGGCATGGTCTCAGGGCACTGCTGCTCTCACCACGAAATAAGTGCTGCTTTGAGGTGGGGGCCTGAAGACCAAAGGGTTGATTGTTTGGTTTTGAGAAACTTTACACCAAAGTAATATCCTCCCAAGAACTTCCTTCTCTAGTAAACATAAAGCTCAGGGGAAAAAAAAAAAAAAAAAAAAAAAAAAGATTTGCTCCTCCTCTCAGAAGGTAATATTTGACTGCATTATGAGTAGACCTGACAGGAGCTTCACCACACAACAGCTATTTAACACTCTATATGAGAAGTCTAAAACAGGCATTTAATAGAAAATGTCATTCTGCAGCAACAGTTTTGACATGTTTGGAGACTGAACAAATTAAAGAAAGATCAGAGACTCTTTTCTGTCTCATATTTTAAGAACTAATTCAAAAGAATGAAACTAATCCTGAATTGCCAACGTACCTCAAGTTATCCTTTCAACTCTTATTTAATACAATTTCCTCATCTTTCCCAAATGCCTCTCCTCAACTTCAGTCTTGCAAATCTGTGAAACATATCATCGTGGAGGAAAGGGCAAAACCAGAGAAAAAACAACTTCTCTCCCACACCCGTTTCATCTGAGCTGTGACTTTGAACTATGTAAACCTGAGCACCCACTGAATAATCATGAAGCTAAAGATAATCTAAACCTCTTTGTTTCCTTTCTTTAAAAAAAAAATACTAGAGCAATGGAAACAGTCTGGAGAGGCACATAACTAAACAGAAACTGAAGCGCAAAATTACACAGTGCTGACCCTGTGAACACAGACATCTTTCCATTTACAGACCTTCACACACTTTCCCAATGCTAACTCATACTCAGTGTGTGTAACTACTAATGAGCTACAATAAGAACGTATTATACACACAAACACTGAAGTCAAGTCTTCCATAAAACAGTTTCACAGTATATCCCAACTGTAAAAGACGACATATTTAGTCGGCAGTAGTACCTAACAGCACCTTCACTACTCTGAAATACCACCGATACCCCCCAATTTGCCAACTATTTCAATTTTTCCTATTAAGAGACACAGACCCTTGCAGGACACGTTTAAGTCTGTTGACATTCCTTGCCCGCAGGTCCCTTAAGGGTAGCTCACAAAGCAAGTCACACTGTCAAAAACGCTACTTATGGGTTCAATTTGCAATTTACAATGCTCAACTTGCAAAACACACCTTCAGTCACCCTCATTAATATAGATAAAAGCCGAATATTACTTTTCCAAGTGGGGCAATGAAAAATGATTGCTAGCTCACCAGCCTCATTTTTCATTCACTTTCTGGTATACGTGGATTCACACAGACTAGTCTTTAAGGTTCTGTATAAAAAATACCTCAGGTTAAGTAACAAAAGTAGAATAATCAAAACACAGTAAATACTCTACTTAAGGTCATTTATAGAAAGTTTAACTCTGCTTCTTACACATCTGTCTTGCTATTTGCCATACAACACAAACCTCTTGAAATACATATGTGCTTTTATAAAGCCCTAGATTTAGACAGCAAGGGCTGAAGGATGTTGCCCTCCAGCAGGGTTGGATACCGGGGAAAAAACAAAGAAAACGGACCAAAATTAACTTCTTTTCAACATAAGCTTTCAAAGATGCTAGCAATATCACTAGGGGCTTTATCCTAGAGTTACCTGCTTTGCCCAAAGAGTATGGCAGAATAGTATTTCATTAAAAACACAGAAATCCAAGTTAAGTTACCTTCTGTTTTTCCCCAGCATCTGCAAACAAACAAATGCCTTTTCAAATACAAAAAAGCATTACCTGTAAATGGGTAAATCTCCCCCTGCCATGGTACAAGCTTCTGCCCACTTGCCATTAGGTTATGAAACTTGTTTTAAAAAAAAGTTGTGTATAAAAAAATAACAACTGGGTTCAAGCTTCTAGAAAAACTGATTTGTAAGAAGCTTACTATAGGAAGTTCTAGCTCAAAAGACAGTTGTCCGTGCTGTAGAACAGTAGTGCTTATACAGCCAAAATAGCAACGCTGTCAGTATTATTAACCAAGGTTCTTTTAAAAACATTCAATGACACTTCTACAGCTCTCGTTACTATTGTGTCTGAAAATGGAGGAGGATTATAAAACACCTATAATGAAACTGCCTATTTCCTAGGAACACTTAGGCCTAACAATAGTAAGGAAGAATTGTTGATACTTCTGAGACTTCTCTTACTCATTCGGAAACTGTACGTTTACACTCCAAAATGTCTGATCTTCCACATTTAAATTTGCAAGGTAACAGAAGCATTTTGAGACATGAAATAAGTTTCTACCTTATTTCAGGAGTTGCAGTATTTACTTAAGGTGCAAACAACACCCACAGGAAGAGAGTAGATCAGGTCAGGATTGCTTAACTCAAAAAAAGATATCCATTCTGAATGGATTAGTAATAAATACAAAGCTTTGACATCAAAACTCAGTCTACTACCTCTCTCCTGCCTAAAAGAGTAAGAATGAATACCAATATTTTGAAGACTAGTAAGAAGCTTCGAGTTCTCTTGACTCATTTCAGAAGTCGTGATCATAAGACATGTTTCCTTAAATTAAAATTATGGAAAAAAAGATCTGAAACGCTTGTGCAACAGCAGGAAATACATTCCTAAAAGACATACAATAGCTTTAAAGTTTCTGTCCTATACAAAGCTGGTGTTAAATGAAAATATTTGAACCTAAATAGAACAGCAGAAATGGAATGAAGAAGAAGCTGAACTTCTGGGAGTGAATCATCCCTTGTCAGCACGGTCCTGCGGGTCTAGAAGGCAGGGAGAGACAGGTAGCACTGCACTTTAGGAGCTCAGCTGTGTGTGCGTAGCTGTCAAACAGGCTCTTGTCAAAGATGAAATAACCAACAGTGGAAACAGTGGCACAAATTTTTATAAAGTACTGGGCATGCCTTTCCCAATTTACAAACAAGGGCCAAATCCTAAATATTTCATTCAAGCCATTTAGCATTCCACTGCAATAAAGTCTTAAGAGCCAAAGACGCACTTTTAAAAATTGGAGGACTACACGCCTACAAGCAAACCACCACCAAGGCAGTATGACTGCAAATTTCCTGAAAGCAACTTGCTCAGGACAGTTTGCCATGAGCAGGCTCTTGTACTGGAGTAGAAGGACAGTGGCTTCTTCATCTTCCGCTGGAATGACTTCTAATTTACTAAAAACTTAAGAGCAGAAAAGGAAGTTGTTTACCTATAACCCAACAAGATTTACTAGCAAAAATTAAATATTGCTGGAACTCTTAAATTTCAATGGGCTCGAGGTCCCTGACTCTCTTATTCTCCTTTTAAAACCCAGGTTAGGGACTGCAACATTCCAGTTAACATGCAGTAGGTTGTCTTGAAACTGCCACAACACACAACAGGTCACTGTCGGCAGGAGCAGCACTGCTACAGCCCAGCTTGCTACTCACATCACCCCTAACTCTAAAGCAACAGAAATAGTTCTCTTTTTTTCACTTAAAGTCAAAACAGTTTAAAAATTCAATCCAGTATGTTGTCTTAAAACTAATAAAAGCATGGCCCTCATCACAACACCACAGAGTAGAAATAAACAGCATTAACTTGTTAACAGGGGAATCCATGGGTTTTTTTTCAGATCTTTTATATTGATGACTTGTCTAATATTAACATTATAAAGGCTTTAAAGCACAGCAGAAATGCTGCGTTGTGCAATCCCCATTAACAACTGCCAGGGGAAGGAGCAATGTTTTTCTGCATATCCATACCTTCTGTGGAAGGCACTGAATCTCCTCAGGAATATAATCTCTCCAAGTGAAAAAATTCATTAGTTCATTAACTCCCCAGCCTCAATGACCTGGATTCAGCAAGAATCCCTGAACCACAAGCGGTCTACTCCTTGCCCACTCAACTTCAATGCAAATGCCACAAGAATTATGCATGAGTTTCTTTCAATTATGCTACAAGGAGTTCAATATTATACAATTTTTCAAAAATCAACACTATTTAAAGAGGAAATCTGCGAAATACACACCCATTTATACAGATTGTAGACACATTTCCTGAAGTCTTTTCAAAACAAGGAACACAATGAACGATTTGAGAGGGATGAAGGAAGAAAGGGAAGGGGGGGTAGAAGGGCCTTCAGAGGCTTTGGGGGCTTGGTGGCAACTCCTCCTCCGCAATAACAGCAGTATAACTATTCATAAAAAATGAAAGGTAAAAGTTCACGGTAGACAGAAGCCAACAGGGATAATCTTTTTCTCATCTTACTTCGGGGAGGGAATACACTTAAGGTACACTTAACAAATCACTTAGACGTTTACACATAATCAATACTGCTACACACTGACAATAGCCTTTCTAGTGGGGATTTCTGCACCATTCACTGTGTATACCATGATTGGATGCACAGATCAGCAATGCCTGGGAGAGCAAGACTAATCCTGAAATGAGTGCAACAGAACAACAAATCCAGAGCTACACAGGAAAACTATATCCACCTATACAACATCAAAAAACAGCTCCACTCAGATGCTACCAACACTTTAAGAACAAAAGCAGTGTGAAAGTAAAAAGAAATAATTTCAACAAAGATTCTTCACATACAAAATGCAGGAAACAGACACGTACAGCCTGTACTCAGACTGCATACAGTACAGAAGAAGTCAATGTTATGAATTTTTGATTATTTAAGCTGGTCCAATTTTATATAATTCACGTGTGTAATTTAAATTACTATTGTCTTTTTTTAATGTTTATTCTTATTAATATTAAACAAAAAAGCGGCATTTCCACAAGTGTCCCTCATCCATAAATAAATAAAGCAAGTTATCTGCATATATTTTGCATATCATTATACCTTTTTTAAACTACAAGCAAGACAGTTTCAGCCCTCCAACACTAATTTTATGCACAACTAGTTAAAGAATCTTGGCAACTCCACAACAAGCACAGTAAATGTTTATTACAGTTTTGTCCTTCTTGTTGTACTAAGGAATTAAAGGCATTTTTTCCCTTCCCTAAAATGCATACGTTTAAAATGTTGAACTGCAATTTCTTTTGTTACATCATCTCACAGTATCCACTTCTGCTGATATACCAGTACCTGCACCTTCACAACAGAAACATCAGTGATTGAAAAATTCTACTAGCTTTAACTCAATTTCAGAAAAATAAAATACTCATATGACAAAAAGTACGCTGGACCATGCTAGAGTTTTCTACTACAGTATTCCCTACTGCTTGTTTCCACAGAAACTGGCTCAGAATGAGAAATATGAGCTCATTTCTTCTCCAGAGTTGTTTTTCCACACATATAGCTACTATAAACCAGAGATAACATCCACTGATCACACTCACAAGGTCAAGAACCTATTTTGGGCTGTAACAGAATCACTGTGCGTTTTATGAATGGACTCAATTGAACTATCTTGAGAAAATCCATCCCAGTCTATCACAAAATGTTTTCACCACGTTCAGAGAGAGATTATCAGATACTGCAGGTCAGTCATGGTGATGAAAATTTAAAACCACCTGCACTAAGACTCTCTCTCCTACAGATCAAAGCCAAAGACTTCAGAACACATACTTGAAATGCTGTCCCTTTTGCCCTGTGCACCTGCCCAGAAGAGATTAAAAATGAAATATTTTGAAAAATGGTAACAATTTTTCTAGGAAAAAAATAATCTATTTTTATATTACTTGCTATTATTATAACTCTTGATGCAGAGCACCAAAACCTCTAGACGAGGTTTTATAGCAGCTCTCACAAAGCCCTTCTACCCACCATTTCAGGGGAAAAATAGTAATTCCTGTTTAATAATACACTATTATAAAAACATAAGAATGAAGGAGTGGATAAACCTACCAAGCCACTCAAAAAAACTCAGATTGAATTAGCCAGTATAAAAACCTTAACAGAATGCCAGTGTTGTTATTTTATACTCTTGCATGAAAATCAAGCAAATTTCAAGCTCAGGCAAGATCCATAAACTGCAGTACTCTTTTCCAATGCCATACAGAGGCACTTATTCAAAACTCCTCACACTAAGTGGAACGGTGGCACAGAACTTAAGACTCAAGTAACAAGGAAAACCAAGAAAATTTGCAACTGAACCCCGAACATTTGCAGAACTCAAATTCTTATGAAATTAGGATAGACCAAAAATAGAAGATAATACGTACAGTGTGTTAAAAACCTCAACCAAACAAAAGAACACTGACAGCTTACTCCAAGTCTGCCCTGGAATTAGTGTTATCATCACTTACAAATTCTAAATGCAGTATTAGGGCATCCAGTCTGCCCACAGCACCTCATTAAAAAAAAAACCCAAAACCAGTGAAAACTAAAAGGCCTTCACAAGACTGTCCAGTAAACATCAAGTATTTCTGCATTGTTCTGTAATTCACATAAAAACAACATCTTTTCCCTCTGAATAAGATAAAATGGGTTCTAGTGTTTTGGTCCTACTTATTCCTAGGTTTTAAATGTACTAAAATTTTGTTGGTGAACATTAATTTGTCACTACTGTATAGACTGTATGGGTTAATCGCTAAGATGCTCTCAGAGATGTTTGACAATATAAAGCAATCAAGATTCACCAAGCCAATCATGTGAAACATTTGGTTACCTACGCAGCCTTGCAGCACTCAGGGGGCTTACATTATCTTAATTAGAGCTGAAAAAGCCTGTAGTAAACCATCCTCCAATTCTACCTCTATCCCATCCTCCATATCTCTCCATTCACTCACTAACAGCACACATGCTCCAAGGGTCATAAACCAAAGCAGAAATATATGCACTGCTTACGTAATCTGTACATTTTAGAAGTTAACCACAGTTCAATGTGTTTTCTATGGCCTGTCTGCTGCAAGATGCTCAAGACAACAAGTTAACATCAACTTTGTGAATTGATAGATCTACACATTACAGGTTGGAGCATAAATTTAAAAACCTCATCTCAGCTTGCATCATCAGTTCCTCAGGATTCAAAACAAACCACAGACGCAGTCAGCATTCCCCGAGAAAAAAAAAAAAAGCACGCCTTCTGCCCACACAAAGCCCAAAACAAACGGCTGTTAGAGCTGAGAAGAACGAAGCAGGGGCAACGAAAATATGAGCCTTAGTACTTTCTAATTGAGGAGTTGAAGTTCACAGAACTTTGTTTGAGGCAGAAGTAACATTAATTGATAAATGGGGTTGAAAGAAACAAAAGACTGCCTGCCTTTCTGCATAAGGATGGACAAAATGAGAATTTTCCTGGGCACAAGCATTTCAAATAAAATGAAGCAGTGAAGCATATATACACACACTTGACAGACACATTCTGTCACAAGCGCATGTGTCAGATCTCTCTAAATGCTTTCCAGAAATCATAATGTAACCATATAATACTGATCTACCAAAATAGTTCTGAGAACTGACAAATCACTGCTTTGTAGCCTTGCTCTAGAGAGGAAAGACAGCTCTGCAGGAAATGAAAATGATTAAAAGCACTTCTTCCATCCCCCCCGCCGAACTAAAGATCAAACCCAATAACCTACATCGTGTCATGCTGGTGTTCAGTAAGATCTGTCCGACCAATCTTCTGGTGATAACTGACATATTGCACTGAGAGAGGGAAGAGTTCTTGCAAAGAAGTTCCTTCAACACTAGTTAATTTCATAAATGTTGAAAATTAATTCCCAGAATGCATTTTGAATTCTCACACACTGTTTACTGCTGTAAGAAATGAGCATTCTTTACTTTGTACAGCTTTTGCACCAACACACATTTAAGGCTACTATTTTGCCTCTAGGTAAACAGTCACAGCAAAACAGCTCAAATGACTTGCAGGAGACAATTCACCCATGATACATCTCCATTATATACATCACATCTCTCCAAAAGTTTTAAGTGCAAATCTAGCATTCTTTGGCACCACTTTTCACAGATCAACTAAATCATCTTCAAATTAGATTCGCTTCAAGCTTGTTTGAGAGCTTTTAAAGGATTCCTTTAGCCAGCAGTAATGGGCTCACTGAGAGTTAAGCAACAAGAGCCAATTTGAGACCCTGAGAGTACTTTAAACTGGGGAAAACAACCCCCAACACTCTGCAAAAACAGGTGCTATTGATTCATGTTTTATAGGAGTAGCAAAACAGCATTTTTGCATAATGCACATACTGTGTATTCAGCAAAAATACTACACTCCTCCAAATAATTAGAAACAATTAAAATGCTTACAAATTAGGTCCAACTTACATCACTGACAATTACTCAACATTTCAGAAATTTTGTTATTTTTAGTGTTCAACCACAACATGTTCCCATTTGTTGCAGTGTGTATGAATTTCAAAGTTTAAAGACTGCTTGGGGAAAAAAAACAACTACTAACCTACACTCCCTCAAAAGCCATCTTACACTATTCCATCTCCGGCTTTAAGTCTAACACTGCTCTGAATACTATCTGGATAAACCTTATGCAAGTATAAAACAGCTATATAAAATGAAGGTGTTAAAAGCACCATAAGCAGTTATTGAAAGTAGCACAAAGGAAGTCTTCTACGGTGGTACATAAAGTTATTTAACTGCACAAGCTTATTAACCTCATGAATTTGCTCTACTGAATACACAGTAAACCTTCATAAGGACGCAGTTCTATTATTCTTTTTAGATATAGTAAAATGCCCAGGTCTGAAAAAACACATCCTCTTCTGGACTATTTCTGGTACAAGAATTACCTAAGTCAAGCCCAACAACAGAACCCAAGAAACTTCTTTGTCATAAGGTAGTTTTTAAATTGGAGGGGAAAAAATCCACATATTTTTCTATTTTGAACAGAAAAAAATGGTCACATTATAGAAAGCTATTTTCCTCAACTACTCTTGATTAGTCTATAACCCACGTCATCAAAACAGTACCTCCCATATTCAAAGTCACTGCCCTTGAGGTAAGAAAAAGCACAGGAGAGCGCATACTAGACGCTAGCAAATATTAACAGACACTTTAAATAATAAAGAAAAATTGAGAATAACACTAACTCCAAAACATTAAGATCTCTAGGTACAACACAGTGGTTTTCTAATATTTTGGTCAATTTCTACTTAATTTCTAGTAGGCAGAAAAAGAAAACTTTGGAGTAGTAACACTTCACAAATTACTATTCCTCCTTTCTTTTAGCTTCTGTAAAATACAACAATGGAAGAAATAAAAATGTCTTGAAAAAAAACAGAAAATATGAGAAAGACAGAACCTACACAGAGAGAGTTCCTGTAACATTGCTATGTGCCAGGAACTTCACTTCTGCAATATGGCTACTTCTAGTTTAATACAGCAGTAAATAGCTACACCTCCATGCAAGAAGCAAACTAATCTAAACCAGGTAGACCTACTGTGGAAAGACAATCAATAAGACAACTGATTGAAGCAGCCTACAAAGTCACTTCTGGAAGCACATTTAATTGGGAACTGAAAAGCAGAACCTCCAAATTTGGGATAAAAGAGTGAAGATCAGTAGCTGAAGTATGAATGGTACAATTTCTAAATATAGACTCTATCCCCATACACAAATGCAACCTTATTGACACGTATAATCCATTGCAGTCACCGGCACTATTCACAGGATCAAAGCCATTCAACCAATTTGACCTCCACAAAATTCATATTAAGATTTTTGCATAAGCTATGGCTGTTGCCTTCTGCAATTATGAAAGAGAAACCCCCTCTAAATCTCTCAAATTACCACATACTTATTTTCTATAAACACTTTATGGACAAGATTGTCAACAGAATGTCTTAGCAAAAAACAAAACCTATCAAAGGGAACACTTGAAAAAAAATATCTTGCTCTCAAAGACATATCACCAAACATTTAATATCTCCAGGCCTTAATGCCTATTTACTTACTCAGTTATTTTAGAGAGAAGAGATATATATTTTTTTAAGCTCTTTAACCTTGATATTCATCAAACAAGTGAAAAGACAATGCTAACAAAGAGAGTTTCAGAAGAAAAAAAAAATGATGACAGTGCTTAACTTTATGTAAGAGCAGGGCTCTGTACCAGCATTCTTCACCCACCAAAGTAATTTCAAATGCTCATTTACAGAAAGAAAAAAGTCAAACACAAACTGAAGTTTACCCTATTGCTAAGTTTGCCTTTGTTAGCTGACCCATATCTACATGTTCATGGCTGGAACACGTGAATCTTGTTCATCAAATTAAAAGACCACTATAGTTTTGGTGTAGTTAGTTATAAAACATAACTATTGTTTTTGTCATGATTTGTTTTTGTACAGGTGTTCCTAATACTTGTTAGTAAAGCCGAAGCCATGCTGCAGTAAGTCTCTTCTTTATTCCTTTAATTCAACCTGTCCTAACAAAACTGACATTCTTGAAAAAGTCTGTTTAAAGAAATAAATGCAATTTGGAGATCAAAACCCTTTCATCAGCTAAGGTTCATAACTTCACAGCCCTCTTTTGACTTTTACCAAAAGTCAACTGTCCATGTAAGAGGAAAACAGCACAGGTTGCTATGATTAAGCCATCTGCTGACAATATAAAGAATTCTCTAATTTCATTAGTGAGTTTTGATGAAGCAAATATATTGATATATTCCATGCCAGAGAAATAAGATAAACAGGTATGTCCAGTTTCTCTATAAAGGAAAAGCGCATTAGTTCTATGCGACTGCCTACTGGGAGCAGACGTAACATCAAAAAATTAATGCTAAACCTTAAAAGCCAGTGACTCAACCAAGAATCTTCTTTTTAACGTATACACCGATGAAGACACACACACACTTCCTGGCAGACTGAAATTCTTCTAGTTGTCTCCTTCCTCAACCCCATTGGTAGCACTGTAATTGTTATTCTGTTGTAAGTTTTAATTGAACCAACCGTCAAAACACAGCAAGTTTTATGGCAGTATAAATCAATAACCTCGCTCGCTCCCCTCTGTAACTCCAAGGGACAGCATGCTCACGGCTCCACCAAACATGAAAGTTACCTCCGCCTAGATGTTTATAGTAACATCTCCCGAACAGCTGGCATCGTGCCACCTAAATCTGATAATCACACGACTTACAGCCTCTCTTACACGATGCGAGTGAAATAAATTCACCCAGAGGAAACACTCCAGAAGACATAAATAAATACCTCCCCCCCCTTCCGGGGTTCACTAATGTTGTTGATGTAAGCGTATAACCTCCGACTCCTTCTTTGAGGCCTTTTCCTTGAAAACAAAGAAAGCACCCCCCCACCCCCCCCGCCATGCCGTGCGTGGATTTTCATTATTGATTTGCGTGACTGACGAAGGAGACGAGAACCGCGGGGTCCGATTCCTCTACGTCCCCCTCGCCCCGCGGCCGGTACCGCGCTTCCCCCACCCCACTGCTCCCTCGGGGGTGGGGGGGGCCGGGACCCCCGGTTGGCTGACAGCCCCCCCTCCCCAGCGCGGAGCCGGTACCGCGTTCTCCTCCCGCACCCCCTCCGGGTGCCAGCGCCCCCCGCTGCCCCGGGCTGGCTCCGCGGCCCTCACCGGGAAGGCTCGGATCCGCATCTTGGTGTCCTTCCGGCTGCCCGTCCCTTTGCTCAGGTTCGACATCTTCGGGGCCGGCGGAGCGGCGCCTCCCGCGAGGAGGGGCCGGGCTGCGGTGGGGGGGAAGCACAGGCTGCGGCCCCCGGGGCTGAACCGGGCCGCGGGCGGGCGGCGAGGGCCGAGGCGGCGGCGCAGGCCGGGCGCTTCCTTCAGCCTCCTCCTCCGCCGCGATGGCGGACAAACATCGCTCAGTGCGCAGGGCCGGGAGCCCCCCCCACTCTTCCTCTTCCTCTTCTTCTCCTCTCTCTTCGCTTCCTTTCCCTTCCCACCGCCGAGACACAGAGACACGGGCCCAGCCGCGGCGGGGGCGGCGGCGGCGGGCGGGGCGGGGGGCGGGCAGAGCGGAGATCTCGCGAGATTTCCGCCGCTCTCGCGAGACAGCCGGGGATGGGGGGCGGTGAGGGTGGGCGGGGCCGGGCGACTCCCAGCTGTCAGCGGGGCTGGGAGGGCGCGCGGGAGGAAAAGGCGGAGCTGATTGGCGGAGAGCGGCGGGGCGGGGTGGGCCGAACGTGGTTCTCGCGAGACTTCTGCCACCGCCGTGAAAAACCCCTCGGGAGTGGGCGGGGCCGAGCGGCTCCCGCCTGTCAGCAGAGGGGAGGGCGCGCGGGAGGAGGGGGCGGTGCTGATTGGTGGGGGCGGGGCTTTGGGGGCGGGGCTTGTGGTAAAGGTGCGGGATAGGTACATTGGGGCGTGGTTTGGGGCAAGGGGGCGGGGCTTGTGCTGGGCAGGGTTTTGCTGAGGGCTGTTTGGGGACAGGGTCCGCGCCACAATACTCGGCTTGTGACACAACCATAGGATGTCCTGAGTTGGAAGGGTCCCACCAGGATCATGGAGTCCAGCTCCTGTCCCTGCACGGGACACCCCAACATCCACACCGTGTGTCTGAGGGTTGGCCAAATGCTGCTGGAATATTGTCAGGCTCGGTGCTGTCACTGCTTCCCTCGGAGCTGCTCCAGTGCTCCACCACCCTCTGGGGGAAGAAGCTTCTCCTAATGTCCCCTAACCCTCCCGACACACCTTCCTGCCGTTCCCTCGGAGCCCATTAATACAAGAAGTAGTTACCACTACAAAAAGTAGAGTATTGTTTTATCTAAGCTAAAGCAGAGTTAAGTTTCATCGAAGTGATTGTATTTTTGGAAGTTAGACAGGATGTCCCTCTGAGACCAGGTTTTCTTTCAAGCAGTGTTTTCCTAGACGCTGTTCATTCTTTTGGAGATGATAATGTCTTGTGTTCCGTACGATCTGTGCTGAACAGAGGTGTCTGCTGTAATCACCCTTTGATTGCAGTTTTTCCCCATCTCAAATGAAAGGTCAAGCAGAGAGCTGGAGCCAGCTCCGAATTAGCAAGAGAGTTGACTGTTGTGAAGTTCATAATAACATTAAAATTAGACCTTTGAAAGTTATAGAATATGCATAAGATTTCTGGGAAAATTTACACATATGCATGTAAGTGGGAAATATCTTCTGTCCCAGCTCTTGTCTCGCTGCACACCATTGATGGAGATCACTCCCTCGTGTTGCCCAGCCCTGACAAAGGGTGCTCGCTTTCTAAAACTCAAAAATGTGCCTTAGGCATTTTTTTGCTGGCATTTTCAGTATCGCAATCGTTGGTCACCAGAGAGAAGAGATCAGCGCCTGCTCCTCCTCTTCCCGTTGTGAGAAAGCTGTAAACTGCTATGAGGTTTTCCCTCAGTCTCCCCCAAGCCAAACAGACCGAGTGACTTCAGCCACTCCTCATGCGACTTCACCTCTAGACCTTTCACCAACTTTGTGGCCTCCTCTGGACACTCCTCAGTAGCTTGAGATCTTTTTTATACTGCGGCACCCAAAACTGCACACAATACTCAAGTTGGGGCTGCACCAGTGCAGAGTAGAGCAGGACACCTCCCCACCCTCATTGTCAAGAATTTCTTCCTAATGTCTACTCTACATCTTCCCCTTCCAATTTAAAGCCATTTTCCCTCATCCTGTCACTCCATGCCCTTGTAAAAAGCCCCTCCCCAGCTTTCCTGTGGCCCTTTTCAGGCCTGGGAGCTGCTCTAAGGTCTTCCTGGAGCCTTCTCTTCTCCAGGCTGAACAATCCCAACTCTTTCTGTGGAGGCTGACAGACTGGCATGATGCAAGGTGTTTTAATGTACTTGTGTTTCATGTTTTTGTCGCAATGCATGCCTGAGAAATGAGGGTGCCACCTGAGGCCAGGCTTATATGTTCCCGGAGTTAAATATAGGTTGTTCAGGAAAGGGCAGTTGCTGTGAAAGGGAAGAATGTTTTGAAAACGTGAGATTCTTATGCTCCTAGCAGCATAGTTCCTCTGAAAGTTTGATGGTCAGCCAGAGACAATCTAGGTCCTATTTGCCAGGTGACTATCTGAGAAGTTAGTGGGTGGAATTGCAGTCTGGGTCAAAACATGCCTTGCTCAAGGTTCCCCAGAGGAAGTAGGTGGCTTAGCCAGGAAGGGAATTTTTTTTAGGTGACTTGTAAGCCAGACTCTGGATACCAGGGCATCCAGCTCTGCTTACCTATGATATTGCTGTTTTCCTGCAGATGCCTCCGTGTGCCCTCAGGACAGACACAACATACCTCTGTGAGCTGGTTTACCTTCCATAAGGGTCATTTTTAACTGAATTTCATAAAATCATAGAATGGTTTGGGTTGGAAGTGACCTTTACACGTCATCTAGTCCAACCTGTGTGCAGTGAGCAGGGACATCTTCAACTACATCAGTTTGCTCAGAGCCCCATCCAAACTGACCTTTCCAGGGATGGGTCATCTACCAGCTTTTGGGCAACCTGTGCAGTGTTTCAGCACCCTCAGCTAAAAATTGTCTTCTAATATCTAGTCTAAACCTCTTCTCTTTTAGTTTAAAAGCATCACCCCTTGTCCTATTGCTACATGCCTGCTAAAACATTTTTTCCCATCTTTCTTACGAGCCCCCTTTAAGTATTGAAAGGCTGCAATACAAGTCGCCACGGAGTCTTCTCTTCTGCAGGCTGAACAGCTCCAACTCTCTCAGCCTCTCTTCACAGGGGAGGTGTTCCAGACCTTTGATCATTTTTGTGGCCTCCTCTGGACCTGTGCCAACAGGTCCATGTCTTTCGTGTGTGGAAGGCTCCAGAGCTGGATGCGGTATTCCAGGTGTGGTCTCACCAGAGCAGAGTAGAGGGGCAGAATAACCTCCCTTGACCCGCTTACAACTGCTTTCCACTGGAACTATGCATGTTGATATACGACACATTTTTTAATCTCCTGATCAGAATTAAGTATATACGCCTAGAGAAGTTATATAACAGCAACACAATAAACAACGGTTGCAATATGAGTGTGCAACAGGAACCAGTCCTTTTCAAAAATTACAGCATAGTCAAAATGCATGTGAGACAAAGATGAGATGAGAGGGGAAAAAGAGCCGTTTGTTAATATGAAGAACACAGCTTCCACATTTTTCTGTGTAATTTCTGTCTTGTTTCTCCTACTAAGTACTTCCTTCACCAAATGAGGACAAACTCTTATGTTAATATGCTTTATTTTTCTATTCTGCGACAGCTAAGTTCAAGTAATTTGGAAAGTGTTCGTTCTGACTCTTGCAAAAACAGTTTGCAAAACTAAAGTAATATGTAAATTTGGACGGAAAACCAGAGTTTTCGTTTTGAAATCGTACTTTTTTTTTGAACAGTACTTTTCAACAAATTTAGTGCTGTTTTCAAAACCCAAAACTTTCCCCACAAACTAGGTTTTAGAAACTGGCATTTCTTCTATCAAGAAAGAAGAAAAAGGACAACTATTACGGTATCCATTACTGCAGATTGCTGTAGATGAACTTCTCTAATTACTGTTTTTGTGCTTCGTCTGATAGCTTATACTTATAGCAACACTGGGCCATCAGCCTCTTGCTGAGGGACATGGTTTAGGGAGTGTTAGGAATGGTTGGACTCGATGATCCAATGGGTCCTTTCCAACCTTGTGATTCTGTGATTCTGTGATTCTGTGATTCTCTTCAGCTAAGTTGCTAATAATACACATTTTTAGCTAAAAGTCAGAAAAGTGCCAAGTCACCCTCAAACACTGTTCAGTCCAGCACAGCACACTCAAATAAAAATAAAATTATTCTCCTACCAAGTGATCTCAATTCTCACGTCCAGTAGCTTTATTTTTCACTGTGAGCTTACAACTACAAGACACTCGCGTAAGTATATCTTTGGCTCTGACTTTATTACTAAAAGCTGAATTTGCAGTCTGAGCCGTCTTTTTGTGCCGATTTATGACCCAGTAGGGACACTGCTTAATAGAAATCCACCCATCGCTTCCTGCTTCACATCTGAGGTGATGTCCACATGCAAGGTGGACATGTTTACTGTTTTTTTAGTGCAAAACTTCTATTTCCATACATAATTTGCAAAATGAAGTTTTACTAAAATTAGCCTTTGAGCTTACACAACGAATGAATTTAGAGGTTTGTTAAGTGCTTATAATGTTAATTCTAGGTGGGTCAAAGCCGGAAGGAAAACAGGCAGGTGGAATATGACATATTAGCATAGAAGGAGTCAGCCACCCTGATAGTTAACTGGGTCATCTCAGCTATCTCACATATATATCTCAGCTATTTTTGGTTAGTCCGGCAGGGAAGTAACGGTTCTTGTGCAGAAGGATGGTCACTCTTGTGGGAACTTCACACCTGTAAGTTGTAGCAGCCTTAAACGCATCTTACACCAACCACAACAACATGTAGGGGTATGAAGGCCCCCAAAATAGCTTACACTGTGCAGAGAAGAGCTCAGCATTATCCAAAGCTGTTATTTACAGGGTTTGTTTGTTTGTTTGTTTTTCCTGTGAGGTCTTATCAGCCCTCTGATTTTTAAATATTGATGATATCACTAAATAGTAGCAGAAGTTGCTTGGGTTCCTGCTAATCCATAGCGGATATTTCCACCTGAACAACATGTTGCTGTCTTTCTGTCAGCACAAGAAGGATGACCCTTTTCATTGACATTTGTATCTTGAAGGTGGCAACAAATCCTCAATTACTCAAACACTGGTTTTATGACCTGATTTAGGACATACATTAATCACATGAAAGGCAGTAGAAATTTTAGAAGAAAGTGAAGAGGGCCTTACATTAGAATCAATTTACATTTTTATAACCAGACCTTTAAAAGCTGAACATGATGCTTGTTTAACTTACAGAAAAATCTTCTCTCTGTATCTATGAGAATACATAAGCACAAAGAAAAAAAATGTGTTTCTGTCACAGCAGGTATGACCGCATCCTGGTCTGCAGAGCACCTGGATGCCTCACTGCAGACACGACAGTGAGTGTTTCTGGGCCTGGCTTCACTGTAAGGTCCCACTGCAGGAAAAAAAACAACAAAGAAGCTAAATATCATTTGCATATTGTGGTAGGGAAAATGGTGAGTTCTCTCCCTTTAAAGCCCAGCATCAGGGGGAGGGTTTTGGTTTTTTATTTAATTTATTTCTAAGTGCCTGCATTACTTTGCATGTCGTGGTGGCTTTCAGAGCTGCACGAATGACGTGTGTCACAGTAACCATATGTTTAAGACAGTTTCCTTACTTTCCCATGCTGCTATTTCGGAAGATGCAGTAAACAAATCATTCTTTTCATCACAGTTTCTACAACTTGAGGAAAAAAATGTTGGGTTTTTTTTGTAACAACAGAGAGATACCCACTAGCAAAACAAGCATCCAATGAATGAACCACAGGGTGTTTTTGAATGCATCACATTGAGGATTCTTCCAAAAGTAGTTCTGCAAAAGCAGAATCGTACTCCAAATCATAGAATCTTAGAGCAGTTCGGGTTGGAAGGGATCATAAAACCCATCCAGTTCCAGCCCCTCTGCCATGGGCAGGGACACCTCCCACGGGATCAGGTTGCACCAAGCCTCATCCAGCCTGGCTTTGGACACCTCCAGGGATGGGGCTAATTACTGAAAGAACAACAAAGCTCAGGACAACGAGATAAATGTACACTTTTAGTTCCTCAATCCCTCCCTTGTGTACATGATAGATTACAATAGGTACAATGACTATAAGGTCCTGTAAACCCATGGTAAATAGTCAGGGTCATGAATTGCCAGGGCACTATTACATTTTTCTTCAAAGAAACAGAACAATTTGAAGCCATATTGTTTCACATCATTTCTATCCACTCTAAGCCTTCCCCTGCCCCCCTTGCATGTCCTGGATGAAGAAAAAGCTTTTTTTTATTTGAAAATCTTCCTCCATCACTGCTTCAGAGGGCTTTAGGGAGGTGTATATTCAACATAATAAAGCCATCAGTGTATCAGGTAGATCTATAATTTTGAAGGGTTTTTTTCCCCCTCTCCTTTCTTGCTTCTGCAGAAATAATGTAAATACTATTTTATTTTCCTCAAAAGGCAGCACAGTTGGCTTTTCATGTTTGTTTTGTTTTGAGGTTTTCTTGACATGATGGAGGCAGTAGGGGGTGGCTGAGATGCCTGGGCGTGCAGTGAAAGGCAAGAAGGAAAACAGGCAGCAGGAAGTTACTTGCTTGTTCCCTCGTAGAAACTCATTGCTTAGAACATTTCACTGGGCTGGTTTTAAATTTAATTTCTATTATATTTAAATGCACCACAAATAGAGAAAATGCTGAAATATGACAGTCTAAGTAGCCTAAAAGTTGCAAAATTAAAACAGACTCATGTACTTCCAAATATTCTTGCAAATAGGAAGAAAAAGAGATGCTAAGGTACTATCTCAACCCTCTTTTCTCTACTGCTGACCTGACTTAACAGACAAAACCCTTGCTGATGGGCACAGCTTAACCCATGCTCTCCCTTAGAGCTTTGTGTATCACTTTCCATCCCATCAGCCAACATATAACAGCAGACTGCACCACCACGTGTTGCACAAGATCTGCCCCTAGCGCTGGCAGACTCGGCGTGGACTGTTTACAGGCAGCGTGCTGAGGATGGGCAGGAGAGATGATGAGGAGGTTGCTGTAATGAGCGCATCATGTAGTGGCACATTTTAAAAACAGGTCTAACCAGACAATGCATGTAATAACCAAAATTAATGCTGTCCAACCAGCACTGGCTTCCCTTTCAGCAGCTGACCCACTTCAAGATTGTTGGAATAATACATAGAATAAAAATGAAGTCCTTAACAGACTGAGTCTCAGTTTAAGTGCAAACCCACATCTCTAATACATGCTACTGACAGTCATCTTGAACAATATGACTGCAAAATACATCAGCCGATAGCCTGTAATTCACCAGCACTGCAGCTTCTCTTATGGCAGCAATTGCTGTAACTGCTGTACCATTGGCCACTTTCACACCCTGTGTTGGTCTGTGTCAAACAAGCCTACAGCAGCACAGCGTAAGTGCCTGTGTCCTCAGTGCTCTCCTACTGCCAGAACAGGGGATGCGATCACACTGAGAAAAGGCAGACCCTTCTGTCACAGCCCCATTTTCTAGCTGTGGCACCACTGCCAAGTGGAGAGTTTTTATGTGCTGTCAGTAGTGTGGCAGAAGATTTGGTTGGAGCACATCTTTTGTGAATCTTCACGTTACAAAAAAAAACCCCAACCATGCTCCACCAGTTGCAACCAACAGTGAGAGCTGCACTGGTGCGCTCAGACAAATGGTTCAGGCTCAGAAAGTTTTCCTACCGCAACACAACAATCTGCTCGCAGAGGGGAAGAACGATGTACACAGTGTGTCAGAAGATGGCCTGAAAGAGCCAGATGCTTCAAAACACTCAAGGCAAATTTTCAGAAGAGAAAAAAAATAGTTTCTGTTACAAACCGCAGAAGAGAACATTGTGCGCAAACCTAAGTGAAAGTTAAAAGGTTGCACCAGTGCCATCGTACTGCACAGGCATTTACTGAAAGGTCGGGAGTTGTTGGGAAATGGTTAAGTGAAAAAGGATATGAGAATGTTGAAAAATGGATTGAGGAATGGTTAAGTGAACAAGGACATGATTCAATAGAAAGGCTTTGTGAGACACGTATTGTGTAAAGTAGAAACCTTGTTAAACTCTGAGTGTAGATATGGACTGAAAGAACAAGAAGGCATACAAGAAGGAATTTCTAAGAAGAAACTTTTGAAGGACAAGTGAATCTTTCCCAAGGAAACAGGATGGAGCACTGAGCTCAGCTGTAACTGTAACATACCTGCAAGAAGATACATGAAACTCGAAGTAGCAGTATAGTAATAATGAATTAACAAAGGACAATGAATCAATAATGAATTAACAATAGACAATGAATCAATAAAGAGCAAATAGTTTTAAGTAAATAATAATGTATTCAGTGCTGTAACTGTAACATACCTGCAAGAAAGATACAACCCAAAGTAGCAGTATAGTAATAATGAATTAACAAAGGACACTGAATTAACAATAGACAATGAATTAATAAAGAGCAAATAGTTTAAGTAACTAATAATGTATTCAGTGCTGAACTGTAACATACCTGCAAGAAGATACATGAAACTCGAAGTAGCAATATTGTAATAATGAATTAATAACGGACAATGAATCAATAATGAATTAACAAAGAGCAAATAGTTTTAAGTAACTAATCATGTAAAAGTTGTAACAAAGCATAAGGCATAAAGCACAAAGCACAAAGCACAAAGCATCTTTTGAATGTTAGGGTATATAATCCGGGCTGATTTTGAATAAAGTTGAAGCTTGCTTTATCACTCATATTGAGTCGTCCGCTTGCTTCCCTCGCCCGTCGCAAGTGGCGCCCGAACAGGGACCTGTAAAGAACAGGGACCTGTAAAGAACAGGGACATGAAAAGAACAGGGACCCCCAATCCCTGTTTCCACCGGACGGCGAGCTCGGCGAAGCACTGGTAGCAGCGACCAGGGGGCGGAAGATCGGCAACACTGAATCAGTACTTACGATCCGCGCCTGAACCCGGATAACAAAAAAGGGGGTTCGCCGGCCGAGTAAGAAGACTACCTGACTCGCGATACGTAAGGCTGCACCTTTTTTAATGACCGGCTAACATAAGAGGGTCCGGACCGGCTAACATAAGAGGGTCCGTAAGCGCGCGCAATGGAGCGGGAGGTAGCACTTGAAATTTTACGCTTTTTAGAAAAGCGGGGAGCAGGTCCGATTAAGGACTTAATAGACGAGTGGAGAAATTATGGAGATTGTTTGTAAAAGTCGGGAAAAGTGCCGGGATACAGCGACCAGAAGGCGAAAATTAAGAGCTTATGATTTCGTTAGGGATCGTTGCACTCTAGTCTGAACGCCTGAATCGTCAAAAGGGATCCGTCACCCGACATCATAAGGCTTTGGAGAGATAAGACAGAACAGGGCTACACATAAGACTTTATAAATTTATAAGGGTTTTTTTTCTCTGACCAGAAATGGATAGAGAAGTGGCTTATGAAATATTACAAAGCTTCTTAGAGAAGCGAGGACTTGACTCACAATATCTCAAACAACTTGCGGGACTCATTACCTTAGGAAAAACTAGGGGATGTTTTAAGGATCCAAATGAGATATTTGAGGAAAGTGAATGGCGCAAATTTGGGAACATCCCGTGGGAGGCATTTACAGATGATGATAAAACTGCAAAGAAACTAATGAAAGCTTGGAAAGAGATTACAAATTGTATAAAACTTTACAAGGTAAAAAGGTAGCGAGGAATCAGAGGAGGAAGAAGATGCCACGAAAATGCTATAACAATCAAGGACTGTTACCTGTTAAACAATTGATACAAGCCTTATTTTGTGTTATATGTGCATGTTTTGAGTGTTGTGTGTGTTCGGTGCCATGTGTAGTTTAAATATTCATACCATCGTGCTGTTCTTATTGACCGGTCGTAAACAAGGTTGTATAGGTGTATTAAGCCAGCTCTCAAAAGAGTGGTTCTGTGTGTGTGTATGCGTGTGTGTGTTTAAAGCGCTTTAAACGTTTGTAAGACTTGCAAATTGGGTTTTGGTTATATTGAGCCTCTGTTTTGATTAATCTTTAAAATGCAACTCTGAAACCTTTCAATCTCAAACGTCCACTAAGCCGGCAAACAGGTAGATTTACCTGGGACCTTTGAAGTGAAAGGCTGCAGATGACAAGATTTTAAAATACATAGAAAAAAAAAAAAATAGAAAAAAGAAAGAAAATATGAAATACAGAAAGAAAAACAGAAAAGAAAATGGAAAAAGAAAAAATAGAAAAATAGAAAAAAGAACGTAGAAAACAAAACAAAACAAAAATGGAAAAAACCTCAGCCCTATGGCTGTGTGTGAGTTTCCCCCCCCCCCCCCCCCCCCCCATCGCCCCCCCTCTTACTCCTGTAAGGTTTTTTGTCTTGTTTCAGCCTGGGAGTTTCTATCTCTCTCTCGGGGAGTAACAGTTTATGAAGAACACTCTGCATTCCAGTGTCCCTTATCAGATCAGCAACTGCTGGGTCCTAGTGCAGACAATCGTAAAGGGGATTTTAGCCAGACACTAATGAAGACATGATTTAAGAGTCCAAAAGGAGTATCCTCTGAGAGTAAAAAATTACAAAAGAATAGAAAAGTTAATGCATTTGCAGCCTTGAGAATTCCCATACAGGTTAAAACAGATAAAAGAAGGGTAAACCGTTAACATTAAAGAACCAAGGAAACCAGCAACCCAGCATGCAGCGGAGACGTGTGACAACAGTAAATGCTCCTGCTTGGATCTTCTCCACAGCCTCCTCAGTAAGAAGGGATTGAAAAGCACACACGGTTTGGCTCCAAGCTTTTGGTCTTATTGGTAACGGTTTAAGTGTTTTGGTTAGTAGGTCATTCGAGTGTCACTTTGCAAAGTCTTTTTGTGTAACCTGGTGTTATTAATTCTGCTTTTACTGGACAAATACAAGCTATGGTTTATATTCCTTTCCCACCTGTGTATATCACCCAAAGCAGTTGTATTACTCAATTAATACCATTTCAAAGATTGTATTAGAGAAAATAGACCTTCAAGTCGCACCTGAAAAAAAAAAAAAAAAAAAAAAAAAATTCAAACCTGGAAATATTTTGAGTGGAAAATTTTGAATGCCACAATTGAACCCCAGCAAGCCAAATTACAAATAGTAGTTAAAACAACTTACAAAAGCTCCTAGAAACAATCAATCGAGTTAAACCTTATTTGGGTATAACTAATGCAGAACTAAGTCCATTATTTGATCTTCTTAAGGGAGGACATGGCTTTAACAGCACCTCGTACTTTTAGGAGTGATGCACAACAAACTTTGAGCAAAATTGGAAAAGCCATTACTCAGAGAAAAGCTCACAGTCGACTTGATGGTCATCCAATATGTATGTTTTTGTTATTCTGTGTCAGGCATTTGCTGATCATAGACTTAAAGGACTGTTTCTTCACTATTCAGTTACATCCTAATGACAATCAAGGCTTTGCATTCACTTTACCCACAATCAATAGGGAAGGACCTGATTTGTGCTTTGAATGGACAGTATTGCCACAGGGCATGAAAAATAGCCCCACTTTGTGTCAGTTGTTTGTGGATAATGCTTTAAGAGAAATAAGGCATGTATGGCCACAAACCATGATCTCTCACTATATGGACGATATTCTTTTTGCACAGAACCAGCCATTTATCACTCAACAAGAGAAATATTTGGAGACACAACTAACCACACATAAATTGATTATAGCAATGGAAAAAATTCAACGTTCCCCTGTTTGGAAATATCTAGGATGGAACATAACAAATTCTCAAGTACAACCACAAAAATCAACCTTTTGCACCTCGCTCACAACAATTAATGATGCTCAACGACTTTTAGGAGATCTGCAATGGTTACGACCTATAGCAGGAATCACCAATGATGAACTAAATGTTTTGCGTCCTCTTTTAAAAGGAACTGATACAGCATGGAAAATTACTTTAACAATCAAACAACAACAAATGATACAATGCCTTAGTGAAACTCTTGTCGACCGCACAGTGGACCGTATAGATCCCAACTTGCCTGTGGACCTTACAATTCTCCAAGAGCGATCCCAATTTATTGGAGCCCTCACGAAATGTAGTAACGGACTCCATGTATGTTGCCAATATAGTGAATCGTGTAGAAGATGCTCGAATAAAAGAAATATACAATCAACGCTTGTTTGCTTTAATTCAACAACTACAATCAGCTATCCAACAACGAACGTGCCCTTTTTGCATAGTACATATTAGAAGTCATATGTGGACAGAAGGACTTGGAGAAGGAAATTATGGAGCAGATCAACTCGTATCTTTGGCTGCACCACTGAGTGATTTTGTGAAGGCACAAGAAGCACATAATGCCTTTCACCAAAATGCACGAGGACTACATCGACAATTCAACATTACAATGGAGGAAGCAAAAGGAATTGTCCGCACCTGCCCTACATGCAGTCATCATGGACCTGGTTTAGGGTTAGGTGTAAATCCAAGAGGTCTCAAATCTCAAAAATTATGGTAAATGGACGTGACCCATTTTGCTGCATTTGGCAGATGGAGATATGTATGTCACCATAGACACTTATAGCAAATATGTATGGACCTCTGCGCAAACGGGTGAAAAGGCACTCCATGTTATAAGACATTTAACACAATGTTTTGCCATTATGGGAGTGCCTCAGGTGATAAAAACGGATAATGGTCCAGCATATACTAGCATGAGATTTCGACGATTTTTACAAACATGGGGAGTATGGCATACTACTGGTATTCCACACTCCCCCACAGGTCAAGCTATTATTGAAAGGGCTCATCAAACCCTAAAGCAATATCTTCAAAAATTTATGGATCTATCTGATGTTCAAGAACGATTAGCAAAGACTCTCTTTGTTTTAAACCATCTATGTATATTTGGAGATCAGAAAGAACCATCAGCATGGATCCATAGTCATGATAGTGATGAGCAAAAGAATCCATCAATGTTTGTTATGTACAGAGATCCATCAACAGGAATATGGCAAGGACCAGCTGAAGTAAAATATATGGGTAAAGGGTACATGTGTGTACCTACTCCCACAGGACCTAAATGGATTCCCAGTAAATGGACCAAAGCAGCAGTATCTCAAGAGATCAATGACCGACAGAGTGATTCTACCGACGGAGGAGGACAAGCAGAGGGTCAATGACAAACTACTGTTAATTGTAAGACCTATTATTGAGAGGTTAAGAGGCTATCGAGAGGAGATCGATGACATTATTGAAAATTCTACATCTTTTGAAACTATTATAGATGGGATAGAAGAGTTAGCATCATTTGAAGTCGAGGGACCAGCTAAACAGGACTGTCTTGGATGTAAGAAATCACGATGTACAGCATGGGTAGCTTTACAATGTGGGATGTGTGAAAAAATATTTTGGATAAGGTAAATATTTTTGAGACTACTATGGTGTCCAACCTGTGAATTTAAATTTGGCTATTATAGTTGGCGAAGAGAGCTGCGAAGGCAAACTAAATTACCTTTGCCTGTCTCTTTAACCTTGTTTGAATCACCAGAACAAAAAATATTGGCCTTCTATCGTTTTCACGCTGACGCCTGTGTAAAGAGAATTCAGGGTCAGTTAAATTCAAGAATTTTAACCTATTGTTGTTCCAAGGAGGTAACATCTACAAGACATTCACTGTTTGGACCCATCGAAGGGAACTTAAAAGAAGAATTGTATAGAGCAATTGAAAAAGGGAACAGTGATCATGCTTATAAAAATTGATCACATTGTACTGTTTATAGCATCAGTAGCTATGGTTTCGGGCATAACACGTTTTAATCAACCAAGGGACAATATTTGGGTAACATTTGCAAATCAATTGAATCAGTCTTCGCTTTGTCTTAGCCTAGGAGGAGTGACTAATCCTTTTCGAACTTGTTTAATAGGTCTGCCAGTGTGGAAGCCTGAGGAATTTTGTGGTTTTGTGAGTAATGAAACATTGTGCCGAAATTTATCTGCAGTTAAGGTTTTAGATGGAATGATTAATGGAACTCCACCACTTCATGATGCCTATCGGCAGTGCCAATTAATACTGTCACTTAACACGACCTTGCAATCACCCCCTGAAGAGTTAGACCTTCTCGGGAGCGCTAATGCCAGTCTGTCAAAAAACAATTTAGGAGGATGGGTTGATTTTACTCCTGTAAGTGATGTGGCACCTCGACCGTGGTTAAAATACAGGGGCACTTGGGCTACTTTGGACTCTAATTTAGATTGGTTTAGTGTTTTTGACCAAACGTTTGATAAATGTAATGCTAGCAAAATTGACACCCCAAAAAGGCTACCGAAAGGCATCTTTCTGATTTGTGGAGATAGAGCATGGAATGGTATACCGGCACAACCACAAGGAGGGCCTTGCTATCTTGGCAGATTATCACTGTTTCACCCTAATGTATCTTTGATCATGCAGTGGAGCCAGCAAACGAGCAGGAGAAAACGTAGTGTACATGAGCTAGACTGCAATCAGATAGGAGACCCTACATTTTGGAGTGAATTCAAACAGGTAGCAATTGCGGCCATTCTCCCTGGAACTGCAACTAATAAGGCAATGAATTTAGCAAAACAATTGGGTTGTTGGGCAAAAGACGAATTGAACATGACATCGGAAATTCTGGATATGCTCACAAGTGATGTACAAAGTGTCAATCATGCAGTGTTACAAGATAGAGCTGCCATAGATTTCTTGCTCCTGGCACAAGGCCATGGATGCGAGGAATTTGAAGGAATGTGCTGCTTGAACCTGTCTGATCACTCCACATCCATACATGCTAAAATAAAAAGATTACAGCACGGCTTTCACCAACTGAAACAGGAAAATGGATGGGGAATAGACAATTGGATACAATCGATATTTGGCTCTTTATCACCTTGGCTCCTCTCTGTGATTAAAGAGGTATTGCGTTGGATAGGCTTAATACTGTTGTTTGTAATTGCATTTAAGATAGGCTACAACTGTATTATGCGCAGTATAACAAAAAATCACCATGCTCTGCTTGTGCAAAAAGAAAAAAAAAAGGGGGAAATGTTGGGAAATGGTTAAGTGAAAAAGGATATGAGAATGTTGAAAAATGGATTGAGGAATGGTTAAGTGAACAAGGACATGATTCAATAGAAAGGCTTTGTGAGACACGTATTGTGTAAAGTAGAAACCTTGTTAAACTCTGAGTGTAGATATGGACTGAAAGAACAAGAAGGCATACAAGAAGGAATTTCTAAGAAGAAACTTTTGAAGGACAAGTGAATCTTTCCCAAGGAAACAGGATGGAGCACTGAGCTCAGCTGTAACTGTAACATACCTGCAAGAAGATACATGAAACTCGAAGTAGCAGTATAGTAATAATGAATTAACAAAGGACAATGAATCAATAATGAATTAACAATAGACAATGAATCAATAAAGAGCAAATAGTTTTAAGTAAATAATAATGTATTCAGTGCTGTAACTGTAACATACCTGCAAGAAAGATACAACCCAAAGTAGCAGTATAGTAATAATGAATTAACAAAGGACACTGAATTAACAATAGACAATGAATTAATAAAGAGCAAATAGTTTAAGTAACTAATAATGTATTCAGTGCTGAACTGTAACATACCTGCAAGAAGATACATGAAACTCGAAGTAGCAATATTGTAATAATGAATTAATAACGGACAATGAATCAATAATGAATTAACAAAGAGCAAATAGTTTTAAGTAACTAATCATGTAAAAGTTGTAACAAAGCATAAGGCATAAAGCACAAAGCACAAAGCACAAAGCATCTTTTGAACGTTAGGGTATATAATCCGGGCTGATTTTGAATAAAGTTGAAGCTTGCTTTATCACTCATATTGAGTCGTCCGCTTGCTTCCCTCGCCCGTCGCAGGGAGTGACCTGATCTTGGTGTACAAAGCACCCATGTGGGAAAGTGGTTTCTGAGAGCGCAGCCATTTGAATCAAGTAGGAAAAGACAGCTTGAAAAAGCGTTTGGAAATTGAAACAAGATCGAAACCAATGATACACCAAAGGTTCCTTAAAACTATTTACCTGCAGATGCAACAGATACTTCATTATTCAACGTGCAAATGAAGCTCAGTCACTTCCTAAATACCAAGTCAGTATCCAAACAGTGAGTCTTGTCAGGACTAGCTAATGCTACTGTCTTCCAAAACAGAAGCTGCGGATTTACTGAAAAATACTTATTTCAGTAGCAATACCATCACACCATCAGCGGCTCTTGGCACCACATACAGATGGGGGTGGGTAATATAGCTCTTTGGTACCATCCACCCTCCACTTTCCTGTGGCACACATGATGCTGGTGGAGAACGTGTGCTCCGAGGCAGCTGACAAATCGTTATTCTTAGGAGATCTAGTTTTTTAGTACCAATTCAGTTTCTTTGCGACTGGAGGAAGTTGCTTTGAAAGCTGGGGGAGAAACATGTTTCAAAGTTGTCACGGTTACACCCACTAGAGATTACTTTATTTGTGGCTGTTACTGATTTTCATGCCTCAGCTACCCTGACGTTTCCTCTTAGCTAAGTGACAGAGAGCAGGTTGCCTTGCATACTAAAATGCCTGTACATTTGTGGTCTTTTCACATTCAGGTAAAAAACTCTAGGCTTCCCAAGTATAAATTTCCTCCTCCTAAAATATATGCACCATTTCTAAAGTTACTTCTGCGCAGGAGAAGCTTTTCACTGGCTGTAGTTTGGATGCTTTCCAGGCCCTTTGCGCTGCCATAGAAAGCCCTGGGCAGCAAAGTGACTCATCTTCAGTCTCGAGTCAGGTGTTTACTGGAGAAGCTGCTGCGCTGGTTTAAGATGTTGACTGTCATCCAGATGTTTGTCATCGCTCTGCAGCAGCTCTACAGTCAGCCCCATTGCGTAGTGGAGGAGACTGTATATAAAAAAAAAAAATCGGTGTTTAAATTCCAGCAGAAAGTCAGGTGCGTAAACTCACATCACTCCTACCAGCACTTACTGACCTGCTGCCATTGCACTGAAACACGTGAGGAGTGACCGGATGATTTATTCTGACATCTGAGCTGTACCAGGAAGAGGGTAATTTCCAGTTTACGGGTGGCAGTGGATGTCTTCAAGTGTCACAAACTCATTTCTACAATGACCACGTGACTGTAGCCTCAAAGAACAGTCATTATTTTAGAGGCTGTGGGTAAACATCCTCTTCCAGACCTGGCTCTGCAGGCTAAAGATGCCAGGCATCTGGAATGGGCATTCCCAGAAACCAAGGCTCTTCCTGTGTCTCCATAAATTGGAATTGTGCTGCTGTTTTCCTGATCTGCCTGAGACAAAGTGTCAGTAATACACAAAAGACACAGCAATAAATTCAGACAAGATATCTCTTTAAACCATAAGATTGTTGCTACTGTCTTTACTGCACTGTTGTCAAAGGGTCAACAAACAGTACCCGTATCCAGCATCAGGCAGCACAAAACCCCCAGGTAGTCTTCTACAAAAAAGCTCACAGATTATGTAGATACAGCAGGTTGTGGGGAAGGTGTGGCAGGAAGGAAAGTGTGTTTTCAGGAATGGGATTACGGTTCCTGGACTTTCAGTACGAAAGGAGCCCTAAAACAAGTGAGGACACCTCACCACACACACATACTCCATATCTTGAATCTGTGCTGAACGTGCATAATTCTTCACAATGAGGGTGGTAAGGCGCTGGCACAGGTTGCCCAGGAAATTTGTCCCCTCCCTGGAGGTGTTCAAGGCCAGGTTGGATGGGGCTTTGAGCAGCCTGGTCCAGTGGGAGATGTCCTTCCCATGGCAGGGGGGTTGGAACATGGTAGGCTTTAATCCAAACCAATCCAAACCATTCTATGATATGATCATTCATGTATGCATTTGCCTCTTGCGCAGAGAGAGACACATGGGCTTGGTAAATCAGGCCTATGTGTGCTGAGACTTGTTTTGGAACAGTCAGGACACAGATGGAAGGTAAGGATAAACTTTTGATGCCAATGAATTATTTGTTTTACCCTCAGGAAACACTTAAATTATAAGAGGGCATGACATGTTAATACTTGGTAGCACTGACCCCTTCCCATGAAAAGGTTAGAGTTTCTCAAAACATTAAAAGACAAGTGCAGAAAAACCAAGATCATAATGGATAAAGAGATACACTAGAATAAAAATCTGCATGCAAGAGCATTTTGCCAGGATGGGCATATCAGAAGTATGGCAAAATATTCCTAAGATAAATGCAGCATATATTTTTAACAGTTCATTGTTACTGATGTACTTTACACAAGCCTGCTGTGCTGATGAAAAAAAAATACATATATTTGAACAAGCAGTAAAGGCTTTTTCAGGTGGTACTCAGGCTGGCAATTGCATTTCTTAGTGTCTCTTTCTAACCTAAATTCTTTCTAGGGATTGAAATCAGTTGTGGCCAGACCTTAAGGCGTATTTGGCTGCAGCTGCCTTGTCTAGGGGATGTTTTATTCATGTCATTACTAAAATAAGTAGTTTGATTTAAAATGCTGTTAGAGAGCCTGCAGGTTCTGCCCATCTAGCATAAGGCAAGCTATATTCCTCAAATGAGCTATGTTGCGTCTAGCACTCTTCAAAATTGTTTTTTATCGCGCACATTGATGTGTGCACACACATTCCTTAATTTGAGCAAACAGCAGGTTTGATACAACTGCAAAGAAAATCTGAATCTGTAAAACACTTCTGTTTCAGTGTGGAGAGAGAATACCAGTAGTAAATTTGACACAGGCAATAAGAATTATTCCTGGAAAATAATTTTACTCTTCTCAGTTCAGTGGGATGTCTAGCCGGGAGTAGAGGAACAAAACAAATCCTGCAAATTGCTTAACTATAATCTCTCTCTGCTACTCTTCTGTTTGTTTTTGGGTTTTTTTTACTAATTAAGGTGCTGTTACTACTAGGGATAGGTATGCACTATCATCAGAAACTTTTTTCAGACGATAACATGGACACAGTACTATGCTTTCTATTGATACCAGGACTGTAGCACAAACAAACAAAAAGGACGTGAAAATGCAAAACAAGCACCATAATCTGGCATTTTCAAAGCGATACGGTATCATTTTTAAATCAATATCACTTTACTTTTCCTTCAATGTATGTTGAAGCCATCGTAAGGGTTATTTCTGACGTCTCTGCTATGCAGGACAGCCGTATGGATGTACATACACGAGAATCACTTCCCGTCCACTTGCCTGTGCAGAAAGTGTTTATTGCTAAGGCTCCAGCCCCTGTTCTTTGAGTCACTGAGCAACTATTCCCTCCAAGTTGATGCAGTGCAGCAGCAGGGCCAGTCCCCTCCTGGGACGGTGGCACACACCGTCACTGATTTGTTGGGAGGAGCAGGGCTGTCTCTCCTGACACCCCTCTTCCCCAGAGTCTTGAGTCCTCCTGATGGGGTACACAGAGGGGCCCAGCATCCCATGTCCCAGCAGCAGGTTTAGCTGAGGAAAGGCCACCTCCACCTTCCCATAGGCCATGTGAATGCCGCCAGCAGCAGCAGCCACTTGTGGGAGAGGCCAAGGTGCGCAAGTGCCCCGGTTTGTCTGCCACCACCTCCGCTCTCTTGAGGGTCCCGCCAAGACCAGGCTGACCTACAAGCTTGGCAGCCAGCTCTCAGACCTTTCTGAGCATATCCAGTGCCAGATCCAGGCACCGAACACTTTTCAGGTATACACAGATACTGAGTGGGGTTTCCTTTTTATTTTCCTTTCATTTCCTAGAACATCATTTTGGATCTAGACACCCAGAGTTCCATCTTTTGTGACCTTGCCATCAATCCTGCTGCCTTTAAGAAGGCTCTTTATTAACTTGTAAGGGTTTGGGTTCAGCTTATCTAAAGACCTCCAAGAATTCGCCTCCTCAAAGATTTCCAATTTTATCTTTTTAAATCTTAGCAGAACAAGAATTTAACAAATGTGTGCCTTAATGAAATACCTGTGGCATAAGTGTTATCTGCAAGCCTTGTCTCTAGTAACAGATTGTTCAAGTAAATTCTAGGGTAGTCCCAAGGTGTTATGGAAATAACAGGAGCAAGGCTTGTGCTATTTTAGCCATTTCATTGTCGAAACGCTATCACAGTTTAGCAACTGCCAGACATCAGGCAACAGTTCAGCAAACCTCATTTAGTTTGCAGATTTCTTAAAACCAGGAATGCCAAAAACTCTTCTCTGCCAAATTAAGCAAAGTCACCCAAATGGAAAGGTGTAAATCCTATCCTCTTGCATACTCAGTGCCTCTAGCCATTCTCAGGACCTGGTGGAGATGGAAGTTGCTTGCTACTAGCAACAAGAAAAAGCAAGAGGCAGAATGCCAGCTTCTAAATTAAACAAACAAAACTCCTTTTCTAGCTGGATTTTAAAGAAATGCATATTTCTTTCACACCTAGCGCTCAATACATGGTCAAGTTTAAGTAAGCAGCTGGAAGAAAACCAAAGACTTACATGTACTTACATTGCTAAAGACTGCATTTTTGAATGCATCCCAAGGATCCTTGAAGACATCCCTCACTCCATCTCTGGGCCATCTGGACTAGTAAAAGTTGGGAAGATTTTTGATTGGAGTGGAAAGTCCTAAAGATCAGTTCACAAGCCCTATCAATCAGCCCAATGTTGGCCCAGTTGCTGTAGGAGAACCAAGTCTAAAGAATTTTGCGATTAGTAAAAAGGGTGATTTATTTAATTGTAGATCTTCACTCAGGGAGAGTGGCATGGATTTTGTTTTGTTTTGTTTTGTTTTGATTTTTTTATTTAATGCTACTTTCACATATCAGAACTGCCCTGTCTTCAAGGGCTTCTTCCGATGGACAGTCAGCCATCCAAAAAAAGCCCTTATTCAAATAGATCTGTTCCCCTTCATAACGTATTCAAAACACTGTTTCCCCATGGGTAAGAGAATGCATATATAAATGCGTCTCTGAAAGGGAGAGAAATGATTCAACGTGACATGTTTATTGAAGTTGTGTGTGCTGTATAGCAAGTAGTTCACACACAGGAGCTCTGGTGTCACCACACATGCTTGGGTCCCAGCAAATACAGGACTGGGCAGTTTAAAGAGTGACATATGGTGCTTACTAACAAGAAAATATGGGTAGATGCCTATGAGAAGAAATACTGTGATACTCCAGACTTACTTTTCAGTATTTGTAGGAAAGCATCCAGGAAGAAGGGAGGAACATTCAAGTCTGGCTCTGTATACTTTCTGCCAGACTCCTAAGAAACTCACTGGGAAACCAATGTGTTCTGGAGACGGCTAAACACCTAAAGAAATAAACAAACACGTGTTGAAATCAATGGAATTATTTCCATCAGGAAAATTATTTTCCAGAGCCAAAACCATTAACTCTCCTTCTCTCTCTTCATGTCCTTTTCCACTTCTGCTCTCTTTCCTAGATCCTGGTCACTAAAAAACCAAATCCAAGCCAGTCTTTCCCACGTAGAAATCTACACCATACTAACCAACCCTTTACATAACTCTGCCAGGCTCTTTTCACGTGTGTCAGAATTAGCTTATACCAGTACTTGTAGGGTTTTCCCTTCTGCTCAAAACTCTTTGCACCAACCTTCGTGACTCCCTCCTCCGGTGTGCAGCTGCCCCAGCCATCAAGGTCTTTGGAACTGCCACAGCGCTGAATGCAAACCGGAGCAAGGCAGAAGGCTGCAAACTCATTTCTTGTGCCAGATGTCTTTCCTTAAAATTATTCTTTTTAATATATATATATATACACACACACACACACACACGTATATATATTTATTTATGCATTGTCAGTAGCAAGTTTTAGTTTGCTTACCAACAATACATTGCTTAAGACCTCCCCCCCCCCATTCATAGTAGCATACATATTAGTGGCAGATCTCTTATGGAGGTCTTCTAAACTTGAAGCTTAAATGTTTCATTAAAACTTACAAAGCCTTTTAGGTCTGCTTGTGTGCAAGATCCATCGGAGCCCAGCTGCTGTGTGTGGGAAGGCAGTGCCAAGCTGGCTGTCAGATGCACACAGTGCTCCATCAGACTCAGCGTGGAGAGGAGCTTCATCCAACATCTCACTTCTGCAGCCACAAGGGAAAAAGACATCTACTTGAAACTGGCAGGAATTTAACTATTAGAGCAGGATTTTACTCCCATTGTTTTCTTCTTGGCATTACACAATGGGTGAAATGCAGACAATTATGCTCTGTATTTTAATGAAGACCTGTGGCCATGGCAGAAATCATTCAAGGATTTCCCAGGCCTACAAGAATGACTTCGCTTGAAGGATTGTGCGTCCAAACGCACAGATTATCCAATAAAATCTGTACCATCCTGATGCTCATCAGTCCTGGTCTTATGAATCAAGAGTTCTGTTGGGTAATCTTGCATCTTAATAATATTTTGGTGACAAGCATGGATTTGAAAGATTCTTTAGGATTACTTTGTTCACAGAAGTGCTCTGGTGCTGGATGTCTGTTGAAATAGTTCTGCCTCATTTTCCTTTTGTTTAAGCATTGTGCAAGGAAATGTTTGCAATGCACAAGGAGATGCAGGGGTCATTGGAATAATTGTGAACATGGGACAGATTTCCAGACAGTTATGCTATAAGCAATACTTGTCAGACGAGTCCAAAGCCCAGGTGGACTGCACAACAGCAATGACCTTGTTGCCCAGGACCAAGCACTATTTTGGCATCGGAATATTCCATTGCTATTCTCATCTCTTACCCTGAAAGATGGGAATCAAGACATACAGCTGAGGATGTTAGCCTATACTAGAAAAAAACAGCCTCAAAAGGTAGTTTAATGTTTTTTACACAGTTAACAATTCTCTCACCCTAGATTAGGAAATAAGCAATGATATCTTCTCTTTAATGCTCATACTTACAGTGAGGCGAAAGAAGACATAATGCCTATTGCCCAAGAAGCTCCACCAAGTTCCATGCATAAAACTGTGTTGCAATTTTTGGTAACTGGATGTTGTCAAAGGGGAAAATGAGGAATGAAGCTGATCGCTTAAGGGCAGCAAAAGGAAGTCTGGGAAGCAGTGGAAGCCAATGTAACTTAGAGTCTGTCACTGCAATGGCCAGTTCTTTGAAAGACTTGTTGCTCTAGATTATGGTTGGCCTTACCTGTGATATTCCTTCCTGCATTTCTGCTTTCAGCTGTAGTAAAGATTATAGCAACTAGCCCATACATGTTACTGGACAGCAGGATTACTGTTGTTTTTAACGTATTACACCATCAGGCAAGCTGTTTGGACAGAACAGCTGACAAGTTGGAGCTAGCCTCCTCCCAATTAGCTGCTTGGTGGTTCTGCTTCTCAGCTAGAAACTCGCATCTCTCCAGTTTTACATGTGTACTTGCTTATTTCAACTAATAAAACAAGGTCCAGTATACAGATCTGATGGCCAGGAGCTCTGTAGTTGTACGTTGGATCATCTCCTCTATATCACATTGCACGTCGCACTGCTTTTCTCTTTGCCCTTAAGAAAACGCAGGCAGCACCATCCACCTACATTCCCAGTATCACTCGAGTAAGGCTTTGGAGAGATGGTACAGCATACCCTAGTAACTGATGTTCACTTTATACAATATACAGGCTCATCAAGCAGAAATAAATTAATGTTTTAAAACCAATTAGCAAACTATTTTTAATTGATTTCTTACAAATGCTGCTGCTGGTAAAGGACTGCCTGGTCCTTTGGGCTCCTCCTCAGCCTGGCAATCTTTTCTAGCAGCTCATACATACTGCACGCTGTCACAGTCAAGGTTCATTTGGAGCTGGGTTGTTTGCATTGCGGTGCTTCAGAAATACTCAGCTTTCCCTTTCCCAGAAGGCTATTCTGTTAGAGTAGGAAAAGAAAGACAAAAGCTAGCCAAGCAGCAACAAAGGAGGCGAGCAAAGCCGCAGCACGCTCCTTGAGGGGCTGCAGGCACTACTGTGCATGCAGCAGAGAGGACAAATTACTCCGGCAGCTCCTGCACACTTTAAAACAATTACACGCACGCAGACAAATTACAGTGTGCTTCCCGGCCACAGAAACAAAATGGGGTCTCCGTATTATTCCACACAGCTAAAGTTAGTACTGCACCACTTCTGAACTAAATTCGTATTACAGTACAGCTCCTAGTTTACATGCGCATATATATATTATCTAGCTTCACTAATTCCACAGCCATGTCCCACCCAAGCACTTGTCCTGCCCCTCCATGAAAGACTAGAACGTGGATTTTTCCCTTGCTTTCAGCAGTGAATGCAGCAGCCCTGGTCAGGAAGACAAGGAATATAGTTGGCACACAGAGAGTAGTAAGCAGTTACCTGCAGCTGCAAACTGTTTTTAAAAGACCAATGGCTTTTCCCTGCTACATCCATCATGAGGACAATGCCAGTTTCCAAGCATATGACAAATCTACACTGGAGCACGGGTCACATGCATGTTAACTGGCCAGTCCTGATCCTACCAGCAGCTCAGAGCTGAGCTCAAGCTATCTGTCCTGCTTCTTGGACAGGTTTTACAGTCTTTGTCAAGTTCTTTGTAGCTACAACTAAAATGCTTCATCTGCTGGGGCTGAACCAGTTCACATGTACTGGAAAGGGCCACAGATAGACTTTCCTATTCCAAACAAAGTGGCCTTTCAACAAAATGAACCTTCTAGCAAAATAATTAATCTTCAAATAAGAGAGACATTTATTCCCTGGCCTCACTCAAAGACACACTACAGAGAACATTTCTGATGAAACCAAGATGGTGCAAATCATGAACAGAAAACATTGTGTTTGGCAAAACTAATTATCAGAGGAAAAAGAAAACCCAAACAGTCTTAGGGAGAATTGCTCCACATAGCTCCACGTCTAATATCAAAAAAACTCAAAATCTGTGGGGTTCATATCAGTGCAAAACTGAGCACAAATCCAGAACAAGGACAAAGCCTCTTTTTGGTCCCTAATTAACCTGTAGGAGCTAATGGATGGCCACAGACCATCAAAAATGGACCACAGACCATCAAAAAACACAGCAGGGCATTTCGAGTAGCTAACTTGGGTTGGTAAGAGGTTTTTTTTTACCATTGCTAGTTTACAAAAAAGATACTTTCTATTCCTGAGGATTAGTGTAATCAGCCACAGCCAAAGTCAGACCAACAGTTCAAACTTTAGGGTGAATCTTTTTTGTCATCTAATGGCAGCTGTTTGGGCTATGTTGCTCTGAGTTGTGCATTACAACTTTGATTGTATAGAGATACACAGGGAAGACAGAATACATAATAAACATCAGAAAGTTCATCGGAAGGACCATTTCTGTTGTTTTCTTGGTAGCGTAGAGCTCAGCTCTTCTCTGCTCTGCACATCATGTTGACAGACTGTGCCTTTCAAGTTTGTTCATCATTGATTGGATGCAAGGGGGTGGTTTAAGAGTGGAAGGAAAATTATGGAGATCTTTGGATAATCCTCCAAAGGCATCTGCCAGGATGACAGCCACTCACTCATCACACGATACTGCTGCCCTCATCCCTACCCAGCCCTTCAAGGGCAAACGGTTGGCGAGTCAGGTCCTGGTTACATCATCACCAACACCTAGAGTTTCGAAAGGAGAGATCAAAAAGGAGATTACAATTGTAGGTGGAGACGTGGAAAACACAAGGCTACCTTCAACCACCTCTTATTACTTGCTATCAGCTAGGCTCTATCTGAGTTTCTTACCCCGCCACTGCACCCTACCGCAGGCAGGCGGGTCACTTGAGTTCTCCAGTTAAGCCCTTAACCCTCACAGAGCCCATTACAAAACATAAAGCTGCCCTAACAACCACCCAGCACCTATCGCCTTCCTCACTCCTGATCACTGTGCTCCTCCCTGTGCAGAAGGGACAGGAGCCTTCATCCCACCGCACTTTTAAAGACCACAGGCATGCATGGGCATGGAGGCAAGAATCTCATTCTTTCAGGCTCCCTTCTCCTTCCATTTTACTAGAAACTATATTTGAGCCTTTGAACTTACATGCTTTTAACTTGTTAGCCATCCTTGCTTGGACATTTAAAAACTGCTGTTTAATAGCACTTCTACTTGACAAACCTACCGTTTCCTTAGAGTTCCTTAGCCACCACTCTCTGCCCTTTCGACTTCTTTTGTATCAGCATCATGGAATCCCACTGGAATTTCCATGAAAGCTTACTACTATCTATTAATCACTCCTTAATTACCTACAAACATTATGTAGGTATATATATTTTTTTTGTTATACCTCCTCCTTTTCCCAAAGTTCATTGCTGTCAAAGCTTGGGTCTAGTTGTTCTTGGGATGATGGGAGCTGAAGTCCTCTGGAAACTGAGACCATGTTAGGCTTGTGCCCCTCCTCAAGCTGTAGAACGGTTTGTCCCTATCAGCAAAAAAAAAAGGATGCCGAACTTCATCTTTGCACAGATGGATCCAAGTATTTTTCAGTCAAAGATACCACATGGGATATAGCTCACACATCCAGTTCAAATATGAAAAGCCAGAGTAAACATGCATTTGTTGATAATGGTATGAGAAATCTAAGCACGATCCATAATTAATACTATTGCAAAATATTAATGGAGGTGTAAAAGCAGCAAGGAAGCTGAATGTTACACCTGAAGTACTAAGAGAGCATCCATGGTAGGTGGGTCAGTGGGAATGCTCACGAGAAGATTTGAAACAAGAGTGGATGCGATGGAGGCAGTGGGAGAACTCGGAAAAGTAAAGCCATCACTGTATACAAAAAGATTTGCAATTTAGCAGCTATAGGTGCAATTAACACCCACAGTCACAGGAAACCAGAGTCGATGTGTTACGAACAAAACCTCCAGATATTTAATATGCTACCATGCAGGATCACTGGATTATCAATTTCAAAAGTAAAGCAGCCATTTCTCACAATATTAAAGCCAAATAAAGCTAGTGCCAATGTTCACCAGTCACTGCTGGTTTGACATTATCACAGATGTGCTACAAAATTGGTCTGAGTTCTCGATCTGTGCCTTTGGAGCTCTACGAGTTACATAGCAAGTGATACATGACATAAAGAGCACCCAAAAGGTGCTCCTTTCAAATCTGCTGGGATGGAAGAGATATGCACCACAAACTCCTCAGATACAGCCTTCTTTAACAACATAGCCTGCACAGGCTGGTGTGACACTATTCCTTCATTTGACACACGCACCTTAAAGTTTGCAGTTATTTTTCCAAAGGAACAAGATCCCAGAAAGAGACAAAACAGCTCCTTATGCTAATAGGTTTGAGCTACATGGCTCCAAATGCAATACAGATGCCATAGCATAGCACCAAAGATTGATGAGCGTTGGCTTTTACCCATCTTTGCATTATTCTGGACTGCATTCTTCCAGTGTCTTGGATAACTGCTACCTGTGAAGTGAGCCTGACCCAGACAGTCCATACAAATGTTTCTTTGTAGCTCATTGCAGTGATGTTAAAGCTGGAACACCTTTCATTAACTAGCCATCAGAAGCAAAACCACAATTAATGAGCTATTTTCTCTTCAGAAAATGAAGGTATGAGATGATAGCAAGAGGCAAGTGAAAGAAAATACCAAGGAACATGCACAAAGACTTTAACCAGAAAGTTTCAAATGTCCCCCAGGACATGTTTCTCCTTGGTGTTAAATGTATTTTCATGGACGCAGCCCTGTCTTCCCCAGCTCAAAGACAGGTACCTGGGAAGGGAAGTGCCAGGTTGGGTCATGCACAGGAAGCAAGGAACTCCACAGCAGCACAGCTACGGGAGAGGGAATAATGCCAAAGGCCATCCAGCTCTCGACAAAAACACTCCTTTCTTCCATTCCCTCCCTGGTAGTGCAATAAAGGGCACTCGTGAACAGGTTTTGCACCCAAGCCTGTAACTTTCCCAACAGTTTTGCAAAGCCAATTTAAATACTGTTGACCAAGGCCCCATTTACAGCTCAGCTTGACAGCAAACCAGAAGAGTTGGGGTTTTGAAAGTTTGTGTGTAAAGCCTGCACTGGTACAATTTCACTGTTGTTCAGTTAGTCTACATTAGTGACATCTAAATTTTGCCTGGGGTCTTTAATAAGAATACAAATATAACTGTTGGGGGTTTAAAATACGTGTTTCAAAACTTGGAGCCATCCAAACTATGCAAGGCAGCACATCTTCTGTGTTTATTTTTATTGCTAATGTAGACTCTACATCAGCTGTCCTCGTGATTTGGTAGCATGGAGAACTGGAAGCCTACCAACATATATACGTAAAAGTTCCTTTTTGTATCCCATCGGTGGAAGGACAGATTATTTTTCTCTCGAAGTCACTAAAAAGTCACTGTGCAGACTAATTCAAGACAAATGTGAACACATGGTATCTGAACAACGGATGTGGGGCTGCATTTGAAGCAAGTACGCTACAAAGGACTGGGCTCTAGGGGTCTTTGGTAGGAGAGAGTGCTGGCAACCACTTGGAAAAAGGATTCTGTTACTGCTGTGGTATTTTGAGCTCCAGATTGCAATGTTTAGAATGTGATCTGCTCGGATGGTTATGGGAGCAGCCCCTCCACCATCACAACTAACATATGGCTTTTTGTTGTTGCTAATAACCACACAGCAGAAAGAAAGAGAAGTAAAAAGGGGGACATGCTTGCATACACAAAGAAAATCTATGACTACATTCCCCAAGGCCGTAACCAGAAGTTATAAATTGCTCTATCATATATTTTCATTTTTCATCGAATTGAAAAACAGGGTATACAGTTCTTGCAGAGAGCCCATTTGTTTTGCTGCACTACCTAGAGCTCAAGAATGCTGTTTATTACTAGGTAGGTACGAGCACAACAAAAGGCCAGAGGAAACTGGCTCTTGATATAATTATTTTTGTCAGGTATGGATGAGTATCTTGTTGGCAAAGGCACAGCTTTCTGAATTGATGGATGCTTTGACACAAAGGCAGAAGATATACGACACACAGGCTCACAGAGCACTGGGAAGGATGCAGAATTGTACAGAGTAAGCAGCACAGCCTTTAGGTTGCTGTCTGCCTTCCAGCCACACCGCTTTTAGAAACTCAGAAGGGACAGATCAGTGCTTGGCCATCCTCAGCATAACACTGGCACTGAACACACATGCTGGGTGCTCTATCTTTGATTAAAGACTGGTAATTATACGTGGAAACAGCTGCTGATCTGCAGAATTCTAGGAAGCACTACTTACATCGTGCCAAAGGAATAAAGAAATGTTAAATAGAGTCACGCTAGAAGCTTATTATAGATTTTTCTCTTTTGTTTTCTGTTCTCTTACCTAGAAGGCTTCTGTTATCCAGCTAGAGATGGGAAAGGTGGCCAAAGACACATCACGGGGCATGGACTGCAACGGGGGAGCAGCCCAATGACCTGCTTGCAAACAATCCTGACTGCAATATTCCTGATCCAATTTTGTCTCATCATGACAGACCTGAAAAAAAAGAAGTAGTATCAATTCACTAAACAGGGAAGGGCTCACACACCATTAATAAATTCAATTCCAGCATGAATTACCTTTTGCAATATAGGTTCGGTATACAGGTATCATTTTGAATTTTGAATAGCTTATCTGAATTGCATCTCCAAACCTTTTTGATAGATGCTTACCTTTGTTACCAAAAATCATTTGATTGCTTATTTAGCTGTAATGCATACAATAAGGAAAAGAAAAGATATCGAAGTACTTATTTTATTTGCAAATCTCTTCAGTGATTCAGGTGTTATATACCTGAAAATTATTTTTATTTAAGTATAATAGAAATGAATTTATAAATTGAAGGCAATGAGCAAACCCATACAATTCTTAGATGATGCGGTGTTTATTCCTCTTCCATTTCTTTTGGCTTTATCTTCCTGATTTGTCATTTCCAGTGTCAAATTATTTGTATCCATATTAACAGCCAAGTTATAAGGGTAAAACTTGCATGTGACAAAATAAATAATTCCATAGTGGTTTACACCGGTATCGATTGTACTGACAGTCCTGATTTGATTCTTTTTGGTTACTTCGCAGGCTGCGATGAAGTGGTGAGCCCAGCTCTGCTACTCAAAGCAACTAAAATGAGGGGATCTGCACCCTTTTGGGGGAGAGCTGTGTGTCTGCAAAGAGAGCAGCTGCACCATCCCTGGAGCTGCTCAAAAAGTGAGTAGATGTGCCACTTTGAGACACGGTTCAGCAGGCACGGCGGTTGTTAGGCTGACAGTTGGACTGGATGATCTGAGAGGACTTTTCCAACCTTAATAATTCTATGCAGATCTGGGGGCTGTAGAGCTGTGGGTTCGGCACTACCTCCTGCTCCGCAGTGGGCAAGTGTGCTCCTTACAACCACACTAGGGACAGTAAACCAAAAGACTGGTCATCTACTGCGCAGGTGAAGGTTAGCTCCAACAGGTGTATGTTAAAATAAATATTAAATGTTGTCCAGGAAATACAGAGGGGTTTGCATGCATATTTCTATGCTACTCTATTCCTGTCCAGCACAGCTGCGGGAATACAGGGTTGTATGGGCTTTCATATTTTCTCCCCTCCAAATCCACTCTCCAACTGGTATTTGGCTGTTAAGACAGCTTTTGGGGAAAAACAACCCAGACAAACCCAGTCTATGGATCAGTGAGGTCTCATGAGAGTCCCTAACATCTGCGGGATGGAAGGTGTGAGGAGGCGACAGGTCAGCAACAGCACGGGACCGAGAGGAGGGCTGTGATCATAGAATCATAGAATGGTTTGGGTTGGAAGGGACCTTAAAGATCATCCAGTTCCAACCCCCCTGCCATGGGCAGGGACACCTCCCACTGGATCAGGCTGCCCAAGGCAACATCCAACCCGGCCTTGAGCACCTCCAGGGATGGGGCAGCGACAGCTTCCCTGGGGAACCTGGGCCAGTGTCTCACTGCTCTCCTTGTGAAGAAATTCTTCCTTATGTCCAGTCTGAATCTGCCCCTCTCCAGTTTATACCCACTGCCCCTCATCCTATCACTATAAGCCTTGTGAACAGTCCCTCCCCACCTTTCTTGTAGCCCCTTCAGGTAATGGAAGGTCGCTATAATGTCTCCTTGGAGCCTTCTCTTCTCCAAGCTGAACAAGCCCAACTCTCTCATCCAGTTCCCACCTCCTGCCATGGGCAGGGACACCTCCCACTGGATCAGGCTGCTCAAAGCCCCATCCACCCCGGCCCTGAACACCTCCAGGGATGGGGCAGCCACCACTGCTCTGGGTAACCTGGGCCAGTGCCTCACCACCCTCACAGGAAAATATTTCTTCACACGATCTCATCTCATTCTTCCCTCCTTCATCTTAAAACCATTTCCCCTCATCCTATCACTCCATGCCCTTGTAAAAAGCCCCTCCTCGACTTTCCTGCAGCCCCTTCAGGCTCTGGATGCTGCTCCAAGGTCTCCCCAGAGCTTTCTCTTCTCCAGGCTGAGCCACCCCAACTCTCTCAGCCCGTCCCCACAGCAGAGACGCTCCAGCCCTCTGATCATTTTTTGTCTAATCTAAATCTTCCCCCCCTTCCAATTTAAAGCCGGTTGCGTGCCAGCAGCTCCATCTTCTGCTGCTCTCCAGGCCTTCGGCAGCGACGCAGCTCAGCAGCGTCCACCCAAGACGCTGCCTCTCCCTGCGAACCCCTTTCCCTCGGACAAGCGCGGTTATTGATGCCGCCGTTTTCGGTCTGGGAGCAGGAACGTGAACCCCCAACCCTCGGGAGAGCCGGACCCGCGCCGCACCGTGCTTTGTCCGCCGCACGTGCTGCCCGGCAGCGGCGAACGGGCCGGGGAGCCGCCGGTGATGCCATCTGACGGGGATGCTGCTCGGCAGCGCCCGGCTCCGAGCCGAGAGCGGCGCCTCCGCCGCGGCCAGCGGGGCGGGGCGGGATGGTGAGCGGGGCGGCGGGGGGGGAAAGGGAGCAAAAGGATGGTGAGCGGGGCGGGGAACGGGGGCGGCTGGGATGGGGAATGGGGTAGGAAATGGGATGGGGGGCAGGGATGGGGAGCGGGGGGCAAACGGGACGGGGAATGGGGAGCAAGAGGATGGTGAGCAGGGGGAGGGAAGAGGGATGGAGAGCCGGGGGCAAATGGGATGGGGAGTGGGGAGCAAAAGGATGGTGAGAGGGGCGGCGGGGGGGAACGGGGGGAGTGCGTGGGGATGGGGGGCAATGGGGTAGGAAATGGGATGGGGGAAGGGATGGGGAGTGGGGGAGGGAAAGGCATAGAGAGCAGGGGGCAAATGGGATGGGGAACGGGGAGCAAAAGGAGGGTGAGCGGGGCGGGGAACGGGGGGGACTGGGATGGGGAATGGGGAAGGAAATGGGATCGGGGGGAAGGGATGGGGAGCGGGGGGCAAACAGAATGGGGAATGGGATGCAAAAGGATGGTGAGCGGGGCGGCGGGGGGGACGGGGAGAGTGCGAGGTGATTGGGGGCAATGGGATGGGGAATGGGGTAAAATGGGATGAGGGGAAGGGATGGGGAGCGGGGGGCAAATGGGATGGGGAATGGGGAGCAAAAGGATGGTGAGCGGGGCGGTGGAGTGGGGAACGGGGGGGAATGGGATGGGGAATGGGGGGAAGGGATGGGGAGCGAGGGGTGCAAAGGAATGGCGAGTCGAGGGGGAAATAGTATGGAGGGAGGAATGGGATGGGGAATGGGGAGCGGAGGGGAGATGGGATGGGGAGAGGGGGGCAAAGGAATGGGGGGAAACGGATGGGGAGCGGGGGGGAGAATGGCATATGGAGGGTAATGAGATCGGGAGAGGGGCGTAATGGGATGGGGAACGGGGAGGCAAAGGGATGGAGGGGCAAAGGGGTGGTGAGCGGGGCGATGGGGTGGGGAATGAGGAGTGAATGGGATGGGAGGGCAAAGGGTTGGGGAGCGGGGGCGGAATGGGATGGGGAATGGGGGAATGGGATGGGAGGGCAAAGGGATGGGGAGCGGGGGCGGAATGGGATAGGAGGGCAAAGGGATTGGGAGCGGGGGGGGGGGAATGGGGTAGGAAATGAGAAGTGAGCGGGGAGGGAATGGGATGGGGAATGGTGTAGGAAATGAGAAGGTGAGCCTGGGGAATGGGGTGGGTGGGGAGGTGGGCAGGGGGCTCGGACTCTGCTGCAGCCCCGGCGGTGTGCGGCTGCCCCGGGCGGGGGGAAGCGCGGCGCAGACAGGCAGCTCCTGTCGGGATAGACAGACAGACAGAGAGCTCCTGTCTGGGACAGGCAGACAGCTCCTGTTGCAGAGGGAAAGACAGGCAGCTCCTGCCGTGGACAGGCAGACTCTTGTCGCAGGCAGCTCCTCCTGGGGCCAGCCAGCTGCTGCCGGTCCCTCCGGGCTGGCTGCGAGCCCCTCTCCTGCCGTGCCGGGGCTGGGTGCCCCCTGCCAACACGCATTGCTTTGGGGGATTTGGGCCACGCCATCCTCGGGCTGTTCCTGCTGGCATAGTGCTAATTCGGGTTATTCTTATAATGTTTTCTGCCCTCATCTCCGATACACAGTTTGTCAGTGCTAATGCTCAAACCCGACAGTGATGGCAAAGCCCAGCTTCCCTCCTGGTGCTGCCGGCGTGCGTGGATCCGACACTGGTGTCTACGGGTTCTTGTCTGCAAAACAGGGTTGAATGCGTCTGCTCTGTTTCACTGAACGCTTGTGAGAAATGCTGACATAAAAGATACACTCCTGGCTACCACACATTATTACTTTTCTTTTTTTTTTTTGCACTATAAATTAAGCAGTGGAATCTTCAGTACAAGAAGGTGGCATTTGGGCTGCATTTTATGAATCAGTATGTCTTTGCCATGCTCATGTGTTTGCTTTTGCAGTATGGATTTATAAATACATGCCTGAAGTCGTTGGTGGTTGAGAAGTATGGTGAAGAAACATGGGAAAACTTAAGGTAAAGTGTTCCCAATAAATGTAGTGTATTGGAAGAAAATGCTCAGGAATGTGGCAGCAGAGGGTTCAGATTTCTCACTGTTCAAATGGCAGCTGATGTGTATGTCAAGTGATTATTAGAAGTAGCTAGCAGGGCAAAAGCAAGAGTTTCTTACTTTGAAGCACTTCATATTCTGATACTCATTTGTCCCAATTAAATTGTTGTATCAGATAATTAAGGATGACATTTAGACTTACGGACAAGCGTGCAGTAGACTCGCTCGCTTACTGTGACAATATCAAAAAGTAATTACATTGAAAATATGTCATCCTTGATATGAAGTCAGTTTAATCTCAGTACTTTCAGAAAGGCAGCTAAATATATCATCTTCTCCAGTTTTGTCTTTACTTTATGAGCTATATGGTATTTCCCAAGGTATAAAGATATAGAAATGATACTTAGATGTATACATCTAAGGATGCATACATGTATAAATGTTACTTAGGTGTATACTTAGTATAAATGATGCTTAGATGCTTATATCTGTCCAGGGAGGGTGTCCCTGCCTGTGGCAGGGGGGTTGCAACTGAGTGATCTTTAGGTCCCTTCCAACCCAAACCATTCTATGATTCTGTGATGCAAATACAGGCATTGAAGCCAGTATAAAAATCAACAAGCATTTGGTCAAGTCTGTGAAGACCCAGGAACTTGATACTGTGGCCACATTGAACAACAAGGCAGTAGACCAGAAGACAAATTAAGCCTTCAGTTGCTCTAGCCCTGCACAGTACGATGCCCTAATCCTTGCAAGAGTTTATCATAACACCATAACATGAACTAGCAGAAATGGGGAGGTTGACATCACCATTCAGCTGTGTTAAAGCAACACTTAACCATCAGGAAAAGTATTGTGTTCCAATACAATACCTTAAGGAGGTGTAGGAGTGGGTTAACAGCAAACACTGGTTAATGAATGCTGGCTGGGTCACCAGAGCATGTTGTGTTCACAATGCTGCTGGGCAAGAATATTGTCTTCTTTGTTGTAGACGCCAGGCTGGGGTCCAGGATTCCTTCTTGACTTTTGAGGTGTACAAAGATGAGATCACGATGCAGCTTGTTGACAAAGCCTGCAAAATATTAGGTATGTGTCACTGCGGCTCGAAAATGAACCAGCCTGAGGCTACAGCCGAGGTCTTAGTCTCCTGTGCTCTTTGAAATGTCCTCCCTGTCTTGTGAATTTTCTATGTTCACTTTTAATTCTCCTGACAGCATTGCAAGAACTCCCAAGCTTTTCAATACTCATTAAGGTATCTTTATTTTGCCAGGTGTTCCAGCTGACATGGTTCTGAGAGAATTTGGAGAGTATTTCTTTGAATTCTGTAAACGTTCAGGCTATGACCACATGCTGAGGACTCTGGGTGGAAATCTCTATGAGTTCATAGAGAACCTGGATGCATTGCACAGTTACCTGTCCCTTTCTTACCAGGCAAGTTCGAGTAGTGTTTATGGAGCAAGTATGGGTGGACTCTGCCAGCAACACAAGGAACAGTGTCTCACAGGTGTGAGCGGATGAAGGAAAAAGACGGTCTAACAGGTTCTCCTATGTTCTGAAACAAATTACTTCAAAATGTTAGGACAGTTTTTAAAAATAACATTTTCTGAGTAATCTTCAACATTAGATATTATTTAGTACATTGGCTTTAATGCATAGCATGTTCTCCTTCACAGATAAACGTATTTAATCTTCTGTATTTCATCTTATTCTGATTACTGCTTATTTTATTAAGACATAGGATGCTTTTCTACAAGTGGAATTTACTAGTAACAGATATTGAAGTTTTGGTTTGGTTTGTTTTTCCACAGGAGATGAATGCTCCATCTTTTAGAGTAGAAAAGAATGAAGACGGTTCGATGCATTTACATTACTATTCGGATAGAAGAGGTCTGTGCCATATTGTGCCAGGTAATCAGATAGAATACAGAGTGCAGATCAGCTGGTGGAGCAATATATATACAGCGCAATCACATATTTGCAGATATGATAGAATCATATGATGGTTTGGGGTGGAAGTGACCTTAAAGATCATCCAGTTCCAACCCCCTGCCATGGGCAGGGACACTTCCCACTGGATCAGGCTGCTCAAAGCCCCATCCAACCTGGCCTCGATCGCCTCCAGGGATGGGGCAGCCACCACTGCTCTGGGCAACCTGGGCCAGTGCCTCCCCACCCTCACAGGAAAGCATTTCTTCCTATGATCTCATCTCAATCTCCTCTCTTTCATCTTAAAACCATTCCCCCTCATCCTGTCCCTGCAGTCCCTGATCAAGAGCCCCTTCCCAGCTTTTCTGTAGCCCCTTTCAGTACTGGAAGGTCGCTATAAAGTCTCCCCACAGCCTTTTCTTCTCTGGGCTGAACACACCAAACTCTCTCAGCCTGTCCTTGTATGGGATTCGCTCCAGCCCTCGGATCATTTCTGTGGCGTCCTCTGGACTCGCTCCGACAGATCCATGTCCTTCCTGTGCCGAGGACTCCAGAACTGAATGCAGGGCTCCTGGTGGGGTCTTGAGAGCAGAGGGGCCATTTGCTCTGGTTTCAGAATCTTTTTTCAGGTGAGGACTGACCATGGAATTGGAGCCTGGTAGAGTTTTGTCACAGACACTGATCTCCATATTTCCGTGACTGTCTCATCGCTCCTAGCTCTCAGTGGCTTCATCAAGATTTATGATATGACAGCCTGGGCCCTAAGTGTCTGTTCCTTCTATAGAATTCCTGTAGAATTCCTTTCCTGTGAGGAAAATTAAAGCTCATAGTGTGTATTGTATCTGCCTGTTGATTAGTTCTTGGTAACTTATGCTCCTTAAATTACAGTGAAGTACAAATTATAGTTGATTTGAAGACAAGCATACATCCTGTAATAAATCCTTCTGCGGTACATACAAACTCTAAAATTACTACTGAACCTTGCTTGAAGCGATCTATTTCTAGCATTTATAGGAATTTCCACCGTTGTACTTGCACAGGGGTTGAAAATCTGTAAATCTGTAAGAGATGATCACATTCCTTTCTTTCATTTAGAAGTTTATCAAAACTTATCCCTTTGTCAAAACTCATTTCCTATTCTCTTTGAAGCCCAGAACTATTTGGAATTTCAGACAGAACTTTTCATGTCATTGTCCGGCATTTTGCCTAGTAGTTAAGCAGAAAAGAGGCGACAGATTGTGCATCTTCATGAAAGATATTTCCTTCCTTTCAAAAGCAAATATTCTGCAGTGATTGGAGTAGATTATTGTAGCAGAATCTCTTTAGAGCCCGTGCATGTTTTGGGTTAATCTGTATTCATATTATCGCTATGGAAGACTATTTGGGCACATTTTTCAGATACCCTGCTGAGCTTTCTCTGGTGAAAATAAGCATTTGTCATCAGGCAAGACAAAAGAAACAGTAACTTTAAAGCTTTTCTCCTGTGCGCATATTCTTACCATGGCAATGGTACTAGGAACGACATGGGTAACAGGTTTTCTTCTTCCAGAGTCCTTTGGAAAGTTGATTTCTGTAATAGTGAATTCCACTGTGGGCCCTCTAAAAGAAAAAAAAATTGGAAAGGGTTTGGTTTTGGCAATGCTTTGTCTTTTCTTCTCCCTTCAGGAATCATCGGTGCAGCAGCCCTGGATTTTTTTAACATTGAGATTTCAATGGAAATAGTTAATCAAACAGAGGAAGAAGAACGAACTGGTAAAAAAGAACATATTGTTTTTCTTGTCACTCAAAACCCTGTATTTTCATACAAGGAGAGAAGTAAATTTTCTTCCTTACCTCAATATCTTGCTGACTCTGAAAAAAAAATTGATAGCCAACTGAAGAAAGAGGTATTTTAATATTTGTTATCACCATATTATTAAAATATAATTAAAGTGAAAACACCCTTGAATTTCCCTTTGGATTTTTTTTTCAACAGGATGTTGAAAAAGCCAAGAATGCTATTAGAGAGAGAGGAAGCACTGTTTGCCCTGTCAGGAAAAGTCACTGGAAAACAATAAGAGGAATAATCGCATTAGGAAAAGGTGAGAGATCATTCAGAGAGAGCTTGTCGTCATCATTCTGAGTCTCTTCTATAAGAAAGTCAGTCAGCTTCCCTATCTCCACCCACCCCTCCATTTGGAAGTTACCGTTCATTGCCTCTGCAGCTTTTCAAAATGTTTCTGGTGAAGTTTCTTTTGTTTAGACATTGGTAATCAAAGACAAATTGCAGATAATAAGCATGCTTAGCGATGACAGCTGCTTAAATGGAAGATGACCTGTCACTTCTGTCTCTTAAACAGGGTTTTCTTCTAAAAAGTACTCTTCTATAAAAAGTCTCTGTGTGTTACATTTCATACTTGTTCTCATGTCACGTGGTCCAAGCTGATGAATTTAAAAGAGTGAGCTTTTTTAACTTGGTAGCTGCTTCTCCTTTCCAAAGTTATCAATTATAGTAAATTCTGAAAGCCAAATTATACCCTCTGTTACCGAAAATACTACTAATCTGTTTATATCATAGAATTGTTAAGGTTGGAAAAGACCTCTAAGATCATCAAGGTAAACCATCAACACAACCCCACCATGCCTACTAAACCATGTCCTGAAGCACCACATCTACATGTTTTTTGAACCCCTCCAGGGATGGAGACTCCACCACTGCCCTGGGCAGCCTCTGCCAGTGCTTTACCACTCTTTCAGTAAAGGGATTTTTCCTAATATCCAATCTAAACCTCCCCTGGCACATGTGTCTTTATATACAGACATAGGACTCTTCAGGGCACTTCTATAAATGCTACAAATTATATCTATCCTATATGTTATATCTTTATAATCTCTGTTTCTATATGTTTACAAAACAGGGGATTTTTGCATTTAAGATCTTTTTATTCCTGAAGAGGAATGAGAATCCAGCTCAGTATTGCCAAGCTGTCTGGATTCTGGGAGGGGTGAAAAATTGAATCTGATATCATCTGGTGCAATGCCCCATGCATTACAAGTGGGCGCTACACGAGTAAGAAATTAATGTATGCTGAAAACAAAATTTTAAAGAATCATTATTACTCAAAAAAATAAAATCCTTTAACAGTTATCCAGACTGTGAAAAGATGAAAAAAACTATTGAAGCAGTAAGAGGTCTAAAAGTTGGGTCCTAAATTTGTAATCCTTTTTACCAGTCTCCTAAGTGACCTGAACATTTTTTTATTAAGCAGAATTTACTAGAGTAAGTGTTACAGCCACCTTCTGGTGGGAAGAGATCACTTGAAATAATCATTCTTTTGATTATTGTGGGTTACTGGAGAATCCAAGTTTGTACTGTGATGATTAAAGGCTTTGTGTGCTTCAATCTTTTGACTATTTTGCCCATTTCATTCACGGTACAAAAATATCTGTGCGCTAGAAAGCACAACATGCTCTGTGAATTTGGGACCATTTGGACAATACCTCGGGGTAAGTAAAATAGAAACAAAATAGTTATTTGGTCTCTGTGCTATGGACTAGAGTTCTTTGTATAGGAGAATGAAACCTAAATCATGGGGTTTTCTCTATAAATGTTTCATAATAACTGGCAAATATATTAAACCCACTTCTGTGTACATTCTTTTTGTGGGATCATAGAATCATAGGTTGTTTGAGTTGGAAGGTCCTTAAAACCCATCCAGCTCAAACTCCCCTGCCATGGGCAGGGACACCTCCCACTGGAACAGGATGCTCCAAGCCCCATCCAACCTGGCCTTGAACACCTCCAGGGATGGGGCAGCCACAGCTTCCCTGGGCAACCTGGGCCAGGGCCTCCCCACCCTCGCAGGAAGAAATTTCTTCCTAATACGTAACCTGAATCTCCACTCTTTCAGCTTAAGACTGTTCCCCCTCACCCTATCACTACACTCTCGGAGATAGCTGTGTTATATCGCTATAACATCCGGAGACTGACAGAGCAGGAACATTTACAGTTGTTCGTCTATTCTTACTGTTTCCACATAATTTCATGCATCTGATGCTCTGTGCTTTTTGTGTGGTGAAGTTTTAAACTCTCAGCCAACTCAAATTAGTTACTAATCATCTGTGAATTAAACCGTGGAGCATTTAGCACAGATGTATGCACATTTCTGGGCCCATGCACTGTTTACTTTGTCTTCACTCCTTACGATACAGGATCCTGTCTCACTGAGTGCTAAGATGTAATGCTGACTGCTTTTATGAGGTGCAACCTGATTAAAAGCTGCACGTTTATCTTGCCACAGGTAAGCTTCTGAGAGGATTTGATCCTGTTTATCCCAAGAGCCTCTGGATTGACACAAAAACATTTTGCAACGGACTTCCTTTTCACATGGTTTTTGACAAAGAGGTAGGACAAGCATATGGTGAGGGCATTTAGTTTGCATAAACCATATAGGAATTTTCTCCTGGTTTGTCTGTCCTACACATTACTGCTGCTGTGCTTACAGTGCACTCACATTTGTAGCATTTGTACAGAGACATGCAACAGAATTCACTTGTCACAACTGGATCTGTGTCATTTGAGATAGGAATCTCCTTTGGATTTTTTTGTGATTGCTATGGCTGAAGCAGCTATGGATATGCCAGCAAGGTTTATTGCAGCACTCTCTGTTACCAAACATGCAACAGAGTTTTTTTTAAGTTTCTGGCCACCTTCCTGTCCTTGGATGTGCCAGAGGCACGACCCATCCTTTAAACTGGGTTTGTACTTACAGCTAGTCACCCTCTCCTCCCAGCTACTAATCTATCAAAATGCTCTTACAAAGCTTTGCTGCCAATGGAGAGTCTACATGCTTCCTGAGTCTATTCCTGCCTGGTATTATTTGCATAATGACATTCCTTTCTGAAGCTTTGTCTTGCTACGAAGGACATTCATTCAAATCTTTGCAGTAATACGTTAATAAGATAGAAACTTTGATCACGTATGAACAGTGACCAGCTATAGCTTGGCCTGAATCCAAACAGGATATGAATTGTAACACGTTGTCCATATTTTCTTTTTAAGCTCAGAGTGAAGCAAGCTGGGGTGAGCATTCAAAAGATCGTACCTGGCCTCCAGACCATGGACATCTCCTTGGATCAGTATTTCAGTATTGTTCACCCAGAAGTACCCTTCACCATCTCTAGCATTCAGAAATTCATCAACAGCCAATTTGTTTTCCAGACTAGAAGAGAGATGATGCCAGAGTCATGGAAACAACGGCCAATGCTAGAGCTGAGAGGTAATTCATTGTTTTCAATAGCCTAAGTGTTTGTATTAAATCAGGAATTATGCTGGAGTTAAACTAATGTCCTTCTGAGGACTCCTGGCTTCACCTAAGTCCTATAAATGGCTTTGTCTCTGTGCAGTGAGGAGAGGATTAGATGGTTCTGCTTTGAGAAACAGTACTTTAAGATGCCTGTAAACAAATTCTGCCATTACCTCACCAGATTTTGAAGGCTTTGAGTCAGAAATAACACCTGCACTTCCATTTGAAAGGCTTAGGCAGACGGTGTTTTTCTAATACTGCACAACCCATATCTTTGCAGGTTTCCTGAGTAACAGAGGCAAGGCCAAGGGAGGGTTAAATTGTTTTCTAAACCACCTCTGGTCTCAGTTACTCAGAGAGTCACAGAACTGACTCAAATCCAGTTGAGTTTGGAAGGGACCTTTGGAGATTGTTTAGTCCATCCCTGCTCAAAGCAGGCTCAGCTAGAGCAGGTTACTCAAGACCGTGTCTGGCTGGGTTCTGAATTTGTTCAAGGATGGAGATTCTACAACCTCCCTGGGTGACTCATTACAGTGTTTAACCACCTTTACAGTAAAAAGGGCTTTTCTTATGTTTAAATGGAATTTGTGCATTTCAGTTAGTGTCTATTATCTCCTGTCCTTTCATTGGATACCACTGAGAAAAGTATTTTTTACTCCCTCCTATCAGATATTTATACATATTCATAAGCTCCCCTTCTCTAGGCTGAACAACTCCAGCTTTCTTAGCTTTGCCTTACATGACAGATGCTCCAAGCCCTCCCAGGTCCTCCATCCTTTACTTCCTAAAAGTAGGAGTGACATTTACTTTCTTCCAGTCCTCATGAACCTCCCCCAGTCCATGACTTTCAAAACCAAGTAAGAGTGGCCTTGCAATGATACCGGCCAACTCCCTCAGCACTCCTGAATACATCACATCAGCTCTTGTGCACTTTTGTATATCCAATTTGTTTAAACATTTACTAACCTGAATCTCCTGTACCGATGGTAGTCTTCATCGCTCCAGACTTTCTCACTGGTCTCAGGCCCCTCAGATTCCCAAAGGTTGATTCTTATCAGCAAAGATTGAAGCCAAGAAGGCACTAAGCACCTTGGGTGCTTAGAGTTCTCCTTTCTCAGCAGAACTCTTGTTCCATTCAGCAGCAGGCCCACATTTTCACTTCTCTTCCTTTTGTTGCTCATATATCTGTAGAAGCTCTTCTTGTTTCTCAAGAAGGAAGGAAGGTTTGGTTTCAATGCCAGTTGCACTCTGAACCTCCCCAGCCCTCAGTTACAGCCTTCCACTTCACTGGGGACCTGTGGAAGGGGCACAATGCCAGCTCTCAGAGCCAGCTTCTGCCCATGGATCCACCAGGCTCGGCAGGGAGATGCGCCAAGCTGTGTAGAAGTCCAGGTCTCACATCCCCATAGCTCTACTCATCAGCCTGTGCACCCAAAACAGAATAGCTTTATGCTGCTACGAATTTTCATTGCCAAAAAAATTACTGCTTTGTATTGGAACAAAACTGAAGAACCAGCCACCCAGCACGGGCAATGCCAGTTCACAGCTTTTGGATTGCATCTTTGGCATCTACAAACAAGTCCTAATGGCATTGCTACAGCTGGAGGCAAGAAACGGCTCCCCCTGTGCCTTCATGCGTTTTGATTCCTAAAATGCGAATGTATGATTCATTCTTAATTTATGCCTTCGAGGGGAGTTATTTGCTACTGGCTGGGTTTCAAACGTGGATAAAAATAGATTAGTTAGCTGTGCTTCTAGTTTTTATAGTCATATTTTCAGATTCTGATTTCTGTCTTCAACCCACCCCAATGTTGCATAAGAGTTTACCAGTTAAAGTTAGTTTAGCAAAAAAGTTATTTTATTTGCTTCGTTTTTACTGAGAGGAATGAGTACGGAATGATTCTCTGCTTTCTGTAATTAACTATAATGACATTTGATTTAAGTCTTCTGTGACCTCAATTTTGCTTTTCCGAACTATATAATATGACCTAATTTTTCATTCTCTCCTTTCACCTTTGCGTGATGAATGCTAAATCTGGCATTCCTGAGATTCAGGGAAAAAATATAAGTTTAGAGAGACCTTGAAAAAAAGTGATGTTACCAAAACAAGGAACTCAAGGAGTCACAGGTAGAATTCTACTCCCTCTAATGCTGTCGGGGTTAGTTCACAGCGTATCTCTGATGTTCCAGTCTTGTTAGTTTTCAGGCCATTCATCCAATTTCCCTGGGTGAGAGAGAAAGAAAGAAATAGGAATTCCTAGATTGCTGTTCAGAAACCCAGGATACTTATGAAGCAAATGAATAATAATAATATAAAAAAAATCAAACCCATAACCAAACCTCAGAAAAGAAACCAGAAATGTAATCTCTCACCAAAAACCCATTCTACTTTTCAAGCATTTTTATACCTATTTATTTTGATCATTGTAATGACTGGAAGGCTCCAGCTTCCAGAAAGAAAAGCTCCATTGACTTTACGGGGGTCATATGTTACCCACTGTGAAATGAAACTTTAAACATTTCACTCAGTCGTTGTGGGTTTCAGTTCCCCTGTGCAGGATGCTGACTGCCTGGCTTCAGGAGCAGCTCAGGTAACTAGTGGCAGAGAAGAGGAAAGGAGAGATGTTGTGAGCACTAGGGTTCCTCATGAAGAGGGACCAGAAGCATGGCAGGGCTCTGCCTAGGACACGCAATGAGGGAATGACTGCTTTCTGGGACCTGAATTTGCACCTCCTCCAAACAAGTCCACCTCTAATTCCAGGAAACAGAGCAATTCCTGCGATGACGCAGACCTTACAAAAAGTCGTTGTCTTTAGAACTCATCCACTAAAATGAACATCAGTAATACTAAGCATCACATGAAAGTCCAAGCTGCTGAAAAGCTCTCACCGACACTTGTTTCAAACAGGCCAGATGATCTGGATGGAGTCCCTGCAGTGCATGCTCTATCTGTGCTCACCTCTACTTCGCACTTTGCATGAACTGGAGGAGCGACAGATGCATATTGCAGACATTGCACCTCATGACGTGACCAGAGACTTGATTCTTCTCAATCAGCAACGACTTGCAGAGATGGAGCTCTCTAACCAGCTGGAGAGAAAGAAGGAAGAACTGCGGATACTGTCCAAGCATCTGGAGGAAGAGAAGAAAAAGACTGAAGCTCTGCTCTACGCCATGCTTCCTCAGCACGTGGCCAACCAGCTGAAAGAGGGGAAGCAAGTCGAGGCAGGTGAATGAACGGGATGTATTTGTGATGTATGATTCATGCACCAAGTGATGATGATAGAGAAACTGGGGTGCTGGCACAACCCCGTTGCCACTATCACGGAGTACATTCTCTATGTGGTGACATCCATGGGTAGGAAAAGGACCACAGACCCTAAATCTAATTAAGATTAGACTATTATTTCAAACAAAACTTTGGCAGCTATTTGCCAATATAGTTCTTTAGGAGGTGAGAGGTGGTAGCAGCTGCACATTCAGGGAACAAAATTCGGTGTTCCAATAGTAACCTGATATATATATATATATGTATTTGTATATTAACATGAGTATATAGGGAAATGAGAGCTCAAAACCATAAGGAATAAAGAAATTAGTCCTTTTTACAAACTTTTCTTAGTTCATCTACGCTATAGATAAACCTAGAGTCCTCATCTTTCCCAGTGCTGTTAAAGATAGCAAGTAAGAATAAGCTGAAATTCCCTTTAGTAAGCATGCATACGTCCTGAATATGGATGGACAAAGGGATGTATTCAGATGTCTGGATTGTTTGAAATGTGAAATGATTCTTATATTTGATACACTCTTATATCAACATCTCTTTCTCCTATCAGCACGCATATACGAATATTACAACTGATGGGTGATGTATCCTGGTGGAATGATGAGAAAGTCATCTTTACAAACGTGTTTCAAACAGATGCCATGATTGTCCAGCCATTAGAAGTACTTACTACTGGTCTTTCTGCTCACAGGAGAATTCAAGGAATGCACTATATTGTTCAGCGATGTTGTGACCTTTACCAACATTTGTGCTCAATGTGAGCCGATTCAGATAGTTCTCATGTTAAATTCAATGTACCTGCGATTTGACAGACTGACCACAGTGCATGATGTGTACAAGGTATGTACTGATTGATAGAGGCTGTAGAAATAGGCTGGAAAAAAAAATGATTGTTGTTGTTTTGTTTTTTTTTTTAAATGCTCTGAATCCTCTTCCCCCCAGCATGGCTTTCGATAAACGATAAAATATTGGATATTTGTAATGTTCACACAGAGAAACTGAAAATCAGGCAGAGGTATGATTAAATAGATTTTAAATATTCAGACAGGAATGTGACGTCTAGCACAGGCTAGAGTCTCTTTCCAGAACGCTGACACCAGAACGGCTGTTCTTTCACACATTCCTCTCTCTTCTCTCAACCGCCTCCCCAACATGACAAGATATCCTAGTTTATGGACCAACTGGAATAACGTTCCTAATTCCTTTATTCCAACTAACTAGGACACAATGTCATGAAGTGTCTCCTTTAGTGGGAAATAGCATTCTCAATAACACCCAGACAATACGTAGACTTTGCGTTGCCTCATGGAGACCTTAGGCGATGGTGTGGATCTGCTGACCCCAAAGAGCATTGATTAGATCTAGAATGTATGAGCTGTCCGAACTGTGATGAAAGAATCAGAGCCATGGTTGACGTATAGTGTTATAATAGTGTTATTAACATTTCCAGAGCTACCCAGATTTGATGAGCTGAAGAGCAAATCCTAAGTTTCTATCTGTCCCTTGCACACATTAAATATTTAGGAAAGCAGAAATAGTAAAGGGTGAAATCCAAATCTCATTCATTCCTTGCTCAGGCAAGGCATGCAGTTCTTCCTGCAATAAATTGTACTGGGAAATCAGAAACTTTTCTACCCTTGCAAGGAAACCATATTCAATAATTGAAGCATCCAGGATATGGTCCAGAGATTTTAGGGTAAATTAGCATCATATTCTATCTAAATCACCCGTCTCATGACTGATTTAAATTACCTGTCACTATTATAATCTCCTTTTGATGCCTGTATAAAACTCATATTAATATTGGAGGAGGTTACTAGGGTGCAGAGGGAGGACGAGATCGCTATTTCAGGGAATTGGGAAAGAAATGAAATATTGAGATTGATCAAAGCAACTTAGCCCATGCTTATAAACATCTGAAGTTATGAATAAATCTTGTTAAATTAAATCTCCTACCACTGCCAAGAAATAATTAGGATATCTATTTGCATTAGTAGCTTTTTACAGTTGTTTTTAATCTGTTTCAGAAAATTACTGGCCTAAGCTTGGGCTTGGCCTGTCTGGTAGAAGGCATTTGTACGGGAACAGATTTTTCAAGACTAATTTACTAAACAGTTCTAAGTTTTTGTGTTAATGGACAACAAAGATGGAATTATGGTGTTCATTTTTAAGACATTCAATTAATCTAATTTTAACTGATCTTTTATTTATTGACGGCAAATGTAACAACGACTCCTTAGCATTTAACAGTCTTTTACAGTCTTTGGTTTAGGGACAAACACCAAAGTATTTCCGAGGTGCCTTATCATGCATTTCAAAGAGCCTGGATGCCTGAAGGAGGACGAGCCCTTCAGCATTTGTCTCACAGGGTGTGGGAAACCAGCTGGTTGTAAGGAAAGATGCTCCCAAACTGCTTAGTTCAAACGTTGCATTCTCTGATGTCCTGGAGACTGGAGAGTTCTTAATTTCAAGTGAACCCCTTAATAGAAAACCACCAGTGAACAGACTTCATTGCTTTACTGTGCCTTCTTAAAAAAAGAAGTCTCTTTGGAAAAAAGGAATAAACTTTTAACACTGATGGTGAATCAGAGCTAATTAATAGCATCTAGCTATTGGATAACCTCCTGGCTCAGGAGGCTGTGCCTGGGGATAGCTTTTTGCTTATAGGTCCGCCCTGGGTAAGAGGAAGGCAAAAAATCTGACGCTTTCACAGCATCCCTTACTCCTTAGGTTATTTCGCACTGATAACTAAAATGGGTCAAGCAAGCAGGGACGGAATGCATTGAGATTTTTTGCGTGGAGTCGAGGAAAGGGTCCCTATCTCAAGGAAGGTCACACACTCTAGAGCTTTTTAGTGATTGGAAACATCTTTTAGAAGAAAGGGGGAGTTGGTGCAGGTATGAAGAGCCTCAAACAGCAAAGCACTAACCTGGGCAAGGTATATATGGCATACTCATATGCTTGTTCCTCTCAATTAAAGGTGGAAACAATTGGAGATGCCTATATGGTGGTCGGTGGGGTTCCTGTGCCTGTACCCACTCACGCTGAGCGAGTTGCTAACTTTGCCTTGGGGATGATAATAGCAGCTAAAGGAGTACAGAACCCAGTTTCTGGAAATCCTATCCAAGTAAGTTGTTAACGCCAAGATGAATGCATTTCTGTCTGCTTCTTGGGTTGGGCCGTTGGTTAATGTATTGCAGCAGGACCTCAAAGAGCATATTCTGACTCCTCTGTGACTTTGGGCAAGGCCCACATGGGTGTGTTTTTCACAGAGTCTGTCTCTATGTATGTTTGATATTTTACTGGTGTCCAGTGTTGCTTTTGGATGAACTTTTAGGTGACTGGATAACATTAAGATGTTAGATAACAAATGACATTTTTGGGTGGTGTTTTATGTCTTTGTAAAGATTAGAGTTGGGATCCATACAGGTCCTGTCTTGGCTGGAGTTGTTGGAGAAAAGATGCCTCGTTATTGCTTGTTTGGAGACACAGTGAACATAGCTTCCCGGATGGAGAGTCATGGTGTCCCAAGTAAAATTCATCTAAGCTCCAGTGCCTATCAGTGAGTAACTATGATGGAAACCTTGCCTCTTAGGATCCGTGCTAACAAACACTGCCTTGACAGCTGTAGCTTTCAAAGTCTATGATGCTGTCTGTAGCCATTTATGAAGTTTACTTATAAATGAAAATCACTACTTGCGTGAGTTTTATTTGTTCTGATTATTTAAAGTGCACTGTATATGGAGACAGAGGCTTGAGCGTCTGGATTCTAGAGAGTGAAATAGGGAAAAAAAGAATTTTGGTATCTTATTTGGAAGTATTGAGTAATGTAGATGCTTGAAAGACAGTTAGAACATTTAATTTGACATCCTGCATAACAAAAGCTTTAAAGTCTCTGATGTATCACAACAATTTGTGGCAAAACAGTTTTATTTCCACTTACTTAGGATTAATGTAATAAACCACTATCCTATTCATTCAGTGAGTAATTTACTTTCCTAAAACTCATGTTACTAAAAATTAAACACTACTTTTTCAAGAGTTTTACGTATGCATAAAATATGCCTGCAAGAGTTGGAAGTGAAGACAAGCTATGAAGGAGGAGTACAAAAACCTGTTTGGGCACATAGGAATGATATTAGGAAAGCCAGAGCTCAGCTGGCATTGAAGTGGGCAAGGAAGGTTCGAGACAGTAAGAGAGGCTTCTGCTGTGATAGCTGAAAAGTATAAATGGAAACGTGCATCTGCTGTGGCAGGTGATTTAGTGACAGTGACCTGAATAAAAGCTGAGTCACTCAAGGCCTCTCCTGTCTCACTCTTCACTGATAAGGTCTTCAAGGTCTCTGCACCGAGAGTTAGAGTTCAAGGAGCAGGTGAATTACCAGTATGGGAAGAGGTCAGAAAAGCCAGAAAGCAATCCAGATGTTACGCTTCTATTGAAAAATGGCAAGGCAAACAGGCTGGGGAGCTGTAGGCTGGTCAGCCTCACGTCAGTCCCAGTAAAAAACAAGTCCTCTTGGAAGCCATTTTTGGACACCTGAAGAAGGCAACTGGGAATAGCCATTCTGGATTTACCAGAAGTAAATCATGCTAGATGATCCTGATTGCCTTCTCTGATGAAATGACTGGAGATAGTTCTGTCCAACGGATCCTGGCTGCTGCAGTTCTTAATTTCTATTTACTGATCCATAAGAACCCATCACCTTGTAACATATTGATTTTTGATCAGGCTGTACATGTAAAGTTATAAAGCACAGCAGGCTTGAATAAACAGCTGAAAGGTTCATGGATCAATGCAATTCTTCCCAGACTGTTGTGACTGGATTTCTTAGGTTAAAATAGCTTTTCTAAAATGTAAGAGTCAATTTTGCTAATATTGAATTTTCATGTGTCATTTTGCTTCTGATACTTTAGATGCCTAAAGTACAAGAATTTTGAGATGACTGAGAGAGGAGAAATAGAAGTAAAAGGCAAAGGAAAAATGCACACATACTTCCTCATTAGAAATAAAACTGCAACTGAGAACGAGATTATGGGAAGGCCAATGAAAGACACAGATTCTGGCCATGAATCTGTCCAGTCCTTTCAAGAAGGCAGGGCTGAAACAATACCAAGTTGTCATCAGCCAGGTAGAGTCAACTCAATGTATCTTTCACTCATTTAACAAAAGAACATTAATGCCAATCAATTAAATATCCTTTTCTGTTCTTCTTTCAGTTACGCAGGCTCAGACAGAGAAGGACCAGACCCCAGCCGTCGCAATGAAGTATAGTGATGGCCCCACAGTTGCACAAAGCAGCCTCAAAAGAAACCAAGCCAAAATCCCAGATTTAACAGGTAGTTATTAATTTATCATGTAGCAAAGACAGCAGAATGAGGGAGTAACTGAGGCTTAACCTTGCAGCTTCATTATATTCGTTTTCTGAATAACCATTGTTTTACTCAAGCCAGAAGTTCATGCCATCACATCCATGTTGGTGAAACTAACCATTCTGCACACTGTTTAGGACTAAACAAATTTACCTTCAGAGAAATCCCCGTTGTTAATTGTGCACTAGGGAGAAAGAAGCTGATGTAACTCTCAAATCCCAGAGTCATCCTGGCAGCGCCAGCGGAACAGATAAATGTTAGACAGCTCTTCCAGTGGACAGACCCAAGTGTTTAGTACACATCTTTTCCTAAAAAAGTTGTTGTTATTTACAATTATGGGGAAGCCCTTACCAACTCAAGCCTGAGAGAGAGAGACCTCTCTGGCTACACAGCCTGGCAATCCTCAAGACAGTCTCCTGCAAGAGGCAGAAGGATTTACTACCATGCCCATGTTCTGAGACCAAAGTTAATCCTCATTTGACTTAGCTGATACCACAAGAGAGATAACAGATTCAATGCTACAACAGTTTAATCTAATGCAGCAAGTCTTGTAATTCTATTTACGTATTTGGTGGTTTTATACAGACTAAATATGTTGTCGCTGATTACTAGAAAATATTTTACTCCCTTCCCTCCCACCTGCTTAGACATGGTAGTTAATTTATTATACGCCGTTCTGACAAACAGAAACGTCTGTGGTCATTAAAAACTCACACTGAAGGAGTGTTTCCTTTCAGGCAGAACTTATGATTCCAAAAGCGATGGGAGTCTCCATGGCAACCAGCATGCAGATGATGGTCCTTGTCCTCTAAACCGGGGAAGAGTCAAACCTGCTACTGAAGAGCCACAGATTAGAAATGTTCGCTCTAATTTTTGCACTTTACTCTAAGTTTCTTACATTTTACATTAAACACAGCAATTTTATTATGATTTGGTGCATTTTGGTGTTGTGGGACTGATTTTGTATATCAAGCACCAAGTGATCTTGCCAAAAAAACCTCCAAAACCCATGAAAGAGAAAAAAGACATTTCATCACAGCTTTCAGGAAAAAGAAAACAACGGAGTATAAATTTTTTAACCAATCTACATGTGCCACGTAATACTCCCACTAGAGAAGGAAACCACCACAAGATGCTTTGAATATGTATTTTTCAGCCTCTGCCGTGTCTTCGAATATCCCCCTGCAAAAATCAGTTTTCAGTGTCTCATGCAGCAATTGAGAAAGAGGTGACTTATCCATCTAGAAATATTCCTACTCAAATGAGCACTTGCCATAAAAGAAACGTTCCTTCAAGTGACCATCTGTCTCAACTTCAGCACAGCCAACAACTTCCCTGTGTAACGTTAGCAGAGTTTGTTCTCCATTTTAACTGTGATGATAGTTTAATCTCTTAACAGGTCTTTTTTTTGGATAAAGGCATGACCACAGAGTCATAGAATGGTTTGGGTAGGAAGGAAGCTTAAAGATCACCCAGTTCCAAGCCCCCGCCATGGGCAGGGACACCTCCCACTGGCTCAGGCTGCCCAAGGCCCCATCCCACCTGGCCCTGAACACCTCCAGGGATGGGGCAGCCGCAACTTCTCTGGGCACGTACTTCTCTGGGCACTAGCAGATGACGCAGTAGAAGTATCGAACAGATTTAGCATAACGTGTATTCTTTCCATCCTGAAGAGAAAACGTTGCATACTTTATAACACTCAACAGTAAGAAAAACATCTTTGACCTTTGAACCAGCTGTCCACGCTGTGCTTAGATGATTGTGGAAGGACATGTACATAGCAGAGTTATGTAGCATCAAATTCATCACAGCACTGAAGGACTGTTAAAGGCCTATGAACTCTTTGAGACCTTCAAATGGGTTGCAAGTTTATTTCTCATTTTCTCACCTCAGCTGAAGCAAAATGAAACCTCAAGGACTGCAGAGAGAGCCTGTCAGTGCTGGAAATAATGATGTTAACATCACTGGAAATAGCAGCGCTAAAGATCAACATCACTTACCTGGTGTCACAGGCTCCTCAGTTGAATTACTTCCATGCTGATGTATCCTCGGATTATTCCTGATCAGAAACGGCAGAGAAAAATTGAAATTCAGCTGTCAAGGATTTAAGGTATAGGAGCAAAACTACAATGGATATAAAAGTTGTGGACAACTCAGCGCATTATAAATTGTTCTCTCACTCCTATAATAGGAGCTTGAAGTAGGTGGAATATGCTTGTATTGGGTGACTTTGATGGGAGATGCACTTTGCACACCGATTTATTACCTCGGAGCATGGATTCATTTTCTGAAGATGCAAAGATGAGACCCACTTGAAATGAAGCAAGAACTTGCTGGAGAATATGATAATGTTACACCTCTGGTACCGTCTAGAGCATCACATTTCTATCTCTTTGTCTGTGGCAAGAGTGAGGCTCTTTAACTCCAGAGGGAAGACTGCTGACAGACAGGCATCTCCTCCTCTCTATAGTATAACAAGATGAAATTTCACCTGGTTAGACTTTCTTTTTAAACTTCTAAGACAGTATCTCCCTTGTCTTGGGGCTCTGCAGCTCTGTCTGTCTTAGCAGGTAGTGCAGACCAGCAGAGAAGGACATGTACAGCAAAACCATCAGTGCTGTTGTCCATGCTACGGATTTCTCAGAGGGTTTGCTACAGAGGTAACACTGAATACCTGTTAGCTTTTGGAGCACCTTATAAGCACGTCCTCTGACAGTTTCATCCAGAAGACATCCATATATGTTCTTTGAGACCACTCTACAGTGTGAAACAAAGTACAGTAAGTGGGTTTGGCCAGGAAATTCACTCAGGAGGATACTCCTGACTGAAAGGCTGATGTAGATGCATCCTTTTAACATTAGCATTTTCATGGTACAGCTGAGCAGTACCATTCTGGAAGAGCACAGTTTTATGAATGACAGGATTTAGTTATAAATGTATAGAATCATAGAATCACTTGGTTGGAAAAGAACCCTGAGAAAATTGAGTCCAATCGTATGTATGCATTTATTTATTTATAGGGATTTTGCTGTCTCGGAACTGTTTGTTATTTTGCTGAGGCTGAGACCTACTCTAAGCTGAAGATTCATTGAAGGATTATTATTGTTAATTTGGATATCAACTTTTTAAGCATTTGGCTGTGTGCTACCCTCATATGCACAACATCTAAATTTCGCCTTCATCCGTAGTAACTCCTCCCCACTGGTACAGCACTGATGGCTTTGCTCTTCTTTATTATGGCCACAGCTTTAAAAAGACTTTCCTAAAGAAAGGCAGTACCCACTTTCTGTCTCGCTCACAGTGATGTAAATGTGAAGTGACAGTTAAATTGGCATTATCCAACTGATTGAGGTCAAGAATCAACTCTGACAAGACTTTTGCACCTCTAACCTAGGGATGTGTTTCACTACTCTTGACTAGCCGTGCTGATGGAACAGAGAACACGTCATTTAACAAATAGCAGTGGTGGACTCCATCTTTATCACCATTCTTTATGGAGGTACATAACCACTGAGCCTCAAGCACACGTGTGACACAAGAGAGTACATCTCTCAGGGGACAGTGCTAATGCAGGAGGGAACCTCTTGCTGCTCAGCTGCTCTTGCAGTCTGATATCTGTGTGGCCAAATACCACTGACCACTTCTCCAAAAGGAAGAGTTTCCAATTGGAAACTGTCCAACAGGCCTGGCCATCAGTGAATAGAGTTCAGTATCTACCCCAGCATTTAATATAGATCTATTCCAGACTGGTTTTAGGTAGAAGCCTGGAGCTCCTGTGAAATTCTATGGATCCTCTTGGGAAGAAGAAAGCAAAGGACTATGGCTTAATTGCTGTCTACATCTCTGTCCAAATTTCAACACTCGCTTTGCTTATTCCCACCAGTTTTGCACTGAACAATCTATGAATGTTTAGTATTGAAATGTTTTAACTGCCAGTAAGTGCTCCATGGTAAAGTGACTTCCTGCTGTACTGTGGTAAACCTGGTGTGGTTTCTCTGTGGCCTCTGCTACAATCTAGTTCTCATGGAGATGCAGAGCTACGTCAACTCTGCACAACTGCTTTCAAGAATTAATGTGCCTGTTCATCATTGCGTGTTCTTACATCTGTGGGCACTGCTAAAGACTGCAAAAGTATCATTAAAAATAAATCTTTCCATTAATATACTGACCGCTATTTGTCAATAACTACTTTGATTCCTTTCCCCCTTTTACCTTCAACTTTTCTGTTCTTTTTCCTTATAAGTATACAAAAGTTTAAGACCATTATACCTCTAATAAATGATCACTGAGTTTAATTTCTTGAGTGAGCACAAAGTTATGTGCATTGGTGTGACATCAGAATCAGTAGCCCACTACAACTGACATTGCCATATGCATACTAATAGGCAGTCTTAGTATCGGTGACCAATCTACACTGAATTGACCCCAAAAGGGTGGGAGAAGAGAATTCCTACCGCTGCTTCATGGAAGCCGAGACTTAGCAAACTTAGAAGTTAAGACTTTTGAAAGCTGTCTGAGGCTTACGGCTTTTCAAATCCTATTAAACCTGGTGTTCAAACACAAATTGTCAGAAGGTTGTGTGCCCCAAAGGTCTGGAGGCCAGGTTTCCAAAGATGTTTGTTGTTATTTTGGTAAGTGGAATCAACCTGATTTAGGTACTTAACTGAACACATATGCAGCATCTAGTTTCTGACAATGAAACTCTCTTTAAAACATTTAAAAAACACTTCTCTGTAAATGCCTTCTGAAATGAGCTGCTCTGTAAACTTTCCAACTGTAACCTCATTTCCTGGAAGCATTTGATTCCTTAACTCTGCCATTACGACGCAGCTCTGTATGGACCCAAACTGAACATAAAAATCTTCAAATAAAATAGCAGTAAAGTCGAAATTGTTACTTCATTGGTAAGCATATATTAAGAATGTACTTGAATATTCAAAACATGCTGAATTTCAAAGTGAAAAAAAGGAGCACAGACTTTTATAGAAGCATACAACATCATGGAAAATCCAGAAGGGATTTTTTTTCATCAGGTCCCTGCTTTCACTTTTGAAAGCTCAAGAGTTTAAGAACAGACAACGAGAAGAAAATCTTCCCTAAAGTTACCGGTACAAACATTTACTGTTCAGGCATTCTCTGCACAATATTCAATCACTGCTGTCTGCATATAAAGAAATAGCAATGGGCAGTATTGGGATAAATATTTCAAATACTTGAAATCAAAATACACGTACGACCTGTCTTTACTCTTATGACTATAATGAACAAGCACTCCTCATTTTTTACAAGCTGTTTGTTCTCTCTCACATTTAGTTTGCACCCATTTGCTGAATTTCTGCTAGTGATTTTTGATCCAAGTTGTGCTGAGACAATTGTTCCTGAACAATTCTTGTGATATGCACAATTCTTCGTATTTTGACTTGTTGTACAGTCTTTAGTCTCTGGCTGAATGAACGCATCAAATCAGAAGCAGATTTGTAGTCACATTTTCACCTTGACTGGTACTCATTGTCCCCTGTGCTCCCTTAGAGGTGAACCCCGAATGGACGTGAGCAGTCATTACCAAGAATTGCAAAAAAATCACAGTAGCGTTAAGTGGCTCTGTGACACCTTCTGAACTTTGCTGCATTAGTACTGTAAAGTTTTCAAGTTTTACATACAAAGAAGACCTCACAGGCTCTTGAATAGCTCTTATTTTGCCATTTGTATCAAATACCTCTCTGGCAAGGGACTCAGCAAATATAAACGGTGACATGGTTTCTGCTTTTCATGACAAACACAGCAAATCCAGCTTCAACACCCAGTTTACAGCAGTCCTAAGGTAAAGGATCCTGAGACGTGGCGCAGAGGCTACTTTGTGGAGGTAACTTTGCTATCATGTGGCTTCATCACGGTGTATGGGCTTCGTCGTGGCTTCTATTTCCATGCTTAAACATCAGGCCAGTGACCTGAAACGCATGCTGAGTGATCTTCTGCAGGCACCCTGCCAAAGCGTTTTGCAGGAAAGGAACCTGACACACAGCTCTCATTTAAGGCCAATTTATCTTGGGAATTAATGGGCCTTTAAAAATTCACCAGCTCACATATCCTTTTCAACCATAGCGGTTAACTGTTTTGTACTATGATTTTGTGGGCTTTGGAGGGAGCCTTGCCTTTCAGCGGATGATGACATATCCATTGGTAAGAGGAAACTAATGGCCTTTACTTTACCTCTGGAGAAAAAATGAGAAAGCATTATGAGGATTACAAATACGCTAAATAAGTAAAAAAAAAAAACAACCAAACCACCCAGCAAGCAGAAGGTAAATGCTTTCAGCACATTCACACTGCATGGAGACAGGATTTCATGCCCTGCTGGGACGGGGTTCATGTGCTTTTCCCAAGAGACCAAGTACAGTTTTGTCTGCCTGTCTGTCTATCTGCCTTTTTCGATCCAGCCTCACGTCTCTGTTGGTGCCTGATGCGTAGGTGCAGAGCTATGTGTGCGCAGAACCCTCAGGACGCACGTGCACCCAAACAGACCCAGGGGGTCCTTCGTTGCCTTTATGCTCATGTGCATCAGTACCCAGGCACTGCAAGAGGGTGTGAGAACTATGGTTTGCAAGTGGCGAGTGTGCATGTGGCTAATAAAGCTAGCAGTGAAAGCAGAGGGAGAAAGATGCTCCTTTGTGTGTCCCAAAACTGGCTGGTCTGGCAGGTAAATGGATTGGGTTTTACAGACCTTTGGTTTCCATTCTGACTGTCCTCTACGACTGCCGTCAGCTCAGGCCCTTGAGGAGCACGAGAAAGGAAAAGTCATGAAACTACAAAAGTATTTATTGGTGGTTAGGTAGGGGCGTCCTGCAGGGCAGAGAACCTCCGTAGTTTCCCTGGCCCTTCTCACCTACCAATTTGAGCTGTCGCACTGGAAGGTGAAACTTGAACCCCAGTGTCGATGTTTGTACCAGGCTGAACTTGTACCTGTTCTAATTTTACTGCAATAGCCCTGAAAACAGTTCTCAGCCTCTGTTATCCTGCCTAATGTATTCAAATATTTAGTCTTCTTTCTTATTTACAAAAAAGTGGGAATCAACTGGTGTAAATAATGCATATATGAATGAAAACGTTGTAGATGTGCAAATTAGTGATGATGTGCTAGCAGTGCTGTTATTTTATTTCTTGGATGCAACTGCATTCTATGTAAATCCCAGGTGATGCTTCTAGAGAGTTAATTGCTAAGCAAAAACATTCAGCCTCACAAATAGAATTAAAGCATTGGAGTAAAATGTGAGAAGACTACAGCAGACAAAGAACAGGAAAACCTGTCATGGACCTGCACGCTGGGAAGCAAAAATGTCATCACTGCGAAAAATTAAGTTCAATTAGCTTTCTGAACTCATTGCCACAACTGAGTTAGTTAAAAGCTTAGTAAGATTGCTGTCTGTGTTAGAACTTTGTGTGTATAATGTGAACATCCACCATTATGACCAGAAAATATACTGAACTGTTTTTCGGTCTAAGCATGGTCCTACATGCTTCAGGATATTACCCAGTCGACCGAAGGGGTAAGGTAAAAAGCTCCTTCCATAGCCATTTCTTCTCCTAAAGCAGCCAACACTGAGTGGGCACGAGTCACAGTGTCACAGGCACTGCTGTTCAGAGCTGACAAGGCGCTCTAAAGATAGCGATAAAATAATCAGCACCATTCCTTTGGCCGCTGGGTAACCGGTCCTTTTAAACCTCTAGGTCCCAAGGTATTAGTTGTAATAGATCTACATTGCTATTTTGATTGCTTTGAAAGCTCTCTTTCCCCTTATGAGAAAGCAGCAGCCTTTGCCATTGCCGTTCCTGCTCCTGCATGCTGACGGTGTTTCCCAACACACACGCTTTCCACGTGAGCTGGCTTCGGGGCAAACCTCTCCAAAGCATTTATGTGCACTGAGAGTCTTAAGTTTCCCTGAACCCAGCAGAGCTTATGCTGAAATCCAGAGTTACAGTGTCAGACTGCATTTGAAAACGATACAAGTTCCCTGCCACGGACTAAATTTAGGTGTTTGAATGCTGTAAAATATATGACCCTCAAACATCCTTATGAAAAAACTTAGGTGCCTATGAACGCTTGACCTCATTGTCCCTTCCAGCCTCTCAGTGAGGAGCTGGGCTCCTAACGGGGTTTGCGCAGGGCATTTGAGGGGCTGTGCACTGCTCTGAGGACACATCGGTGTGTGACAGTGGTACAGAATAAAAGCTTGACATGACACGCGGCGCGGACAGGTGCATCAGTGCAGGCAACATAGAATCATAGGCTGATTTGGGTTGGAAGGGAACTTAAAGCCTAACGTCTAATGTAAATCTTCCCCCTTCCAATTTAAAGCCATTCCCCCTCATCCTATCACTACCTGCTGTTGTAAGAAGTTTCTCCCCAACTTTCTTGTAGTCCCCCTTCAGGTACTGGAAGGCCACTCTAAAGTCTCCCCACACATGACCCACTGCAGCCACGTAACCCCTGAGCAGAGACTGCTGGAGTCCTGTCCTGGGTCACACATCTGTGGGCACAGCACTGGACTTCTCTCTGTTCAAACACACACACTTTGAGGCCATTTGGGCTCTGACTGTTGAGCAGGAGATAATCAGCCCTTCACCCAGCGGTCTTCTTGGATTCCCAGTGTGAATACATACTGGGGGGGGACCGGGGCTAGTCTCGTTATTGGTGCTTCTACCTTTGATTGTTGCCCTGTGGTGGAAAGCTTCTCATCAATGAGCACAGACATTCAGGGCTTGTCCAGCAGCCATTTAACTTAATTTAGAAGCTGTCCTGAGAATGTTTTTCTCAAGGATGAAAGCGTTAACTTGCACTGCTTCAACTGCAGGTGAAATATGATAGAATACATCTAAATCTATGAACCATATTAATCACATTTTCAAAAGCATAGCTCAGAATTCCTTGATATCTCTATGTTTTTCATTTAAAGTTAAAAATCCCTTTCAGGCTTCGCACATCAATCTGCAAAACTCTGCCTGACCGTAATGGAGAGAAGATTTCAACTCCCTTCCCTCTCTCTCCCCTCAATTTAAATTGCTGACACTGGCAATTTCACACACTGCAAGGAGGAGCAGGACAGCTCACCCAAGAGGTCTCTCATCTGCTCAATGCCCATATTCATTTGAACAAAGATTTTGCTGATAATGTCCGTATATGTTAGTAGGTGAAACCTGCAACCAGCCCAGGCAGGTGATGCTGTCAAGGCAAATTGAACCTACCTGCACTTATAGACATGCTCCTGAAACAGCTTCATTTTGCTGGAAGGACTATGGGAGAGAGAGTTGGCTGGCGTCCTTTCAAGCCCTTTCTCCTCTCCAATGATGAGCTGTGCTGCACTGGGAGGGGCTGGTGCCAGGGCACTGCCCGGTGTGTTTGGTAGCCCATTGCTTGGAGACCTCTTGCCAGCCCAGCCAGACTTCATGTTGGAAGGCCCAGGTGCTGGTGACGCAGTGGAGTAGCGCCGCACGGTCATGGTGGTATCTGAGTAGCAAGGACAAAAACAGGGCTAGGAGCAATAATAATGATAAGAACTCAGCTATCCTCAGTATATTTTTAATCACTTTCCTTTGGTTCAAACCAGTTTTGTACGTGGGAAGGCTGAAAAGCAGAGGAGGCCGAGCAGCCCCTTTGGATCCCACTCTTTCCCCTAGAAGGCAGCTAGAGAAGAAAAGCCACAAGGTTAGAGAGCACTCTACACGTCTTTCATGCTTGCCAAAAGACTAATCAGCTATTCCTAAGCTGATGACATCCATAGCCAGCAGCAGTCCCAGTTTAAGAGGCCCTCAGGTTAATAACCTGACCCTTTGGCTCAGTGGGCTTGGCAGTAAGTGTTATTCAATTACAGCACTCACATAGCTTCACATAAATCCACTAGTACAGTTCAGCCCCTTATTGTAATCATTTTCATAGACTTCTCTCTGTCAGAACTTATGGGGACATTTTTCCACAGCCTGGACTTCCTCCAGGAAGCTGGCTTGGAGCTGAAGCTAGGTCAGCTCCAGGACCCGTGGAGAACATGGGCTGTAACAGCAGCTGCAACTTATAACATGCACCATACTAATGCCAAGAACTCGTTTAGAGAAGCAGTTTTCCAGCAGACTGGATGTGACAGACACCAGACAAGGAGGCAACAGCCTGACCCTGCCAATAACCACATCCAGTTCTAGACAACTACTTCTCACCAGACAACATTTTATTCCAATTCTTGCTTCACTAAAAAACCCAGAAGTCCTGACCAGACTTCTGTAACTGAGAACTATTTCCATTGATCAATGGAAATATATTCTATTGATAAATGGAAATATTTCCCTTTGATAAAATTGTGATGAGAGCACATCATATTCCTCTGTGTTTGCCCTACTTTCCCTCAACAAAAACTAACTGCATTATCTGCAAAAAGAAACTGCTCACCTGGTGTAATTTATGCAACCTGTCACTATTTGTTAGTTTGTAGAGTTTTTCTCATCTTTTGCTAAGGCAAGAGAGGTTATGGCACGATTATAACTGTTGGTCCTTCTCTGTCTGGAGCAGTCAGGGGGCATGCACGGGCAAGATAGTCCATGCCCATAAAACTCAAAGCAGTAAGTCAAAATCTGCTTTAGCAAAGACAAACTGAACTCTTCTGCTTAAGCAGCAGCAAAACACTCCACTAAGCTCAGCCTGGGGGATGCTCGTAACCCCTAAAAAGGAAACAGAGTGAGACACCCCATAAGGTGGTTTTGGGTGTGGCACCTGAAGGAGGCCAGAGCACTTCCATCAAGTTAACTAGGCAGACAGCTAGTGGCTCATCCCCCACCCCCTGCAGACGTGTAACAGCTGGGTTGGCAGATCCTGCGCAGGCAGCACACACGGGTGCCATAGGCAGCCCTAGTTCTTTGGTACCTGTCTGGTTTTTTGGTGCAGGAGCAGGACTGGTCATGATGCTTCTATGCAGGAGTGCTGGAGAGTCAGCTGGTCCTTCCCCACCATTGGCAAGGCTCCTCATGTCGTTGTTCCCACCTTCTCTTGCTGCGTCTCTCGCTGATGGCACAACTCTCTGCCCACAGATCTGCAGCTCTCCTCTCAGGGCTCTGTTCTCTCTCTCCAGCTTATTGATTTGGGAACGCATCTTGTGGATGACCTGGAGGAGGTGTATGTTTCCCTCCATGGTCCCACAAGGAGCAGCAGGGCTTCTTGCTCCCCCACCAAAGAAGCAGCCCTGTGGAGAAGCTCCTAAGCTGCCAGAAGGCAGATCCTGCCCTTAAAAGCCTCCGGACAAAAGGGAGTCCCTCCCCACATGCCGGGCTTGGGCAAGCTCCCACCACCAAGAGGGCTGGACCAAGCTGTTAAATTACTAAGAGAGGCCCCATGATTTATTCATTCAGGATCTCATTTTTCAGAGCAGAGCTGACCTCTTACACACTGCACAAATCAGTGTCAACACAATATTGCTGCATCATCAGAAAACTCTCCCACCCCCTCGCTTGCCTTGGGCTTTGGCTTTCTCCAAAAGGACTGAGGAGGAGAATCCGTTTCCTTCAGTTTACCTGAAAAGGCCAATGATTGTCTCTGTTGCAGTGAGGGAGGGGTTGCCCTTTGCTGTGCAGCACTCTTCTCTCCCTTAACACTGGGTGAATTACTCCTTTTCACTGTGCACCTGGAAAATAATTAACAATTTCTCAAAGGAAAATTAAATTTCTAAATGAAAGCTGATACGGTAGAAGACCCCTGCTCTTAGAGAAGGATGCCAACAGCTGTGCTGGAGAAGTAGGTAAACTAAAGCTCTCCTGAAAGGCTGCAGCAAAGCCCGCTGCCCCTTCCCGGGGAGACTCGCTGGCATGAAGCACCTGCACCAGCATCCTGGGAGCGTAAGGAGAGACCAGACATGAATCTTGCATTAGGAAGGGAAACATGATCCTCTGCTGTTTTCATCACCTACTCCCTAAAGCGATCTTTCTGTTGGCAGTAAAACGCAAAAATCTGTGGAACACCCTTCCAAACCCCCCAGCTTGCTTCTAAACACAAAACTGAGAATGCCAGAAAGCCAGCAGAAAAATAATTTAACACACCGTTTGCTTTGAGATCGTTCCTTTTCCAGTAGCTCAGCAGTGACTCAGTAATATCTGAGAAAAAAAAAGGCCTTTCGTCTGTGTGTGCTTCACTGCTGTGCTTGCTGGAGGCTACGGGGAGAAAGAAAGGCTAGTGGGAGATGATCAAAACAAGAGATGACTCAGTGTTATTTATTCCAGAGGGTGTCAGGGGAGGGCTACTGTGAGGAAGCCATCAGGTCTGGGAGGAGATGCTGCCTCCCAGCAGCTACTGAGAAGCTGGGGAGAAACTGCTGGAATTCAGAGGAAAAACAGGCACGAAGGAGAGGATCTTTGTCCTTGGGCATGTTCCCTTGTGGGCAGTGCTGCCTCGTATGGAGCAGCATCCTCAAAAAGAGCTTCATAATGACAAAGGGGTTCCTGTAGTTCACGCTACGCTCACTCCACCCTCTGACCTACAGCAATAAGCCGTGCCCAGGAGGGCAGGTAGGGCTTGCTGTAAGGCCTGCAGGAATATGCAGTGACACTGATTTTTCCAGTGACACAGGGCAGGGGAGAGGGAGCCACAGGAGTCACCAGCAGCTCTGCTGTCACCTCCCGGGAACCTCTCCAGACACCTCTGCAGTATTTGGGCTGCATGCAGAGAGGTGAAATAAATTTGATTTTTCATGCTGCAAACAAAGCCCACAGTATCTACGCTCTCTTGTGAGCTCACAGTGCGAGGGGAAGAGCATGTCAGGCCCTGCTGTGCTGCCCCTGCCTGCTGCTGGCGGCAGTCTGGGCTTGGAGTGCTGGCATCAGTCTTGGAAAAGCTCCTGGCAGGCTGCAGCTGTCCTCTCTGTGCTTCTTCAAGATTGCATCACAAGAAGCATCAGCTTATGCTGAGGTTTTTCCTCCTCTCCAGAGAGTAGTAGGTTGCTGAGAGTGTAACCACCTACAGCTGGGAAGGAATGGGCTCAGAAATAGGCTTGGATCCAGGCTTAAATTACAGTGCAAGTGCCCCAGTGTTGGGGACAATGTGCGGGGAGCAAAGCTGCTGGAAGCAAAATATGAATCCTCTCTATTTTGGAGTCACCCAAGGACTTAAAACATAGCAGCAACCCCTCAATGTTGGTTTCAAAGTTATGTTTCTGCTTCTCCCGTAAGTGGATCAGGTACCGAAGCACCGACAGCATTCACATGTAATTATAGTGTTGCTGCTGATCTGGCAGCTGGCAGGTCTGGATGGGCAGAGGATGCTTGCTGGCTCAGCAATTAGCTACCCGGGCTGCAACCGAAGACATTTGCTCCTCTGATCCCATGCCTGCTGCTCCATTGGAACCATACCAGAGCTGGCATGAACCTTTTGTTGTACTGGAGACTTCTGAGGAACCGCTGTTTATCTTGAAACCTTGTACCGCTGCTCCTGCTGCGTCTCCTGTCCAGGAATTCCTGGCAGGGCAGCAGATGAGTCAGGTGTTTTGGATGATGAAAATCCAGCAAATCTAAATTTGCCACTGGACTGGTCAGCACATTCCCTGTCAGCGGACAGAACTCTATGCATGCAAACTCCTGTTTGTAAATTCGGTGTCCAGGATGTGTGCGGAACCCATGGCACTGCCAGCCTGGGTCAAAGCTAGGCCACTTCCAGGTGCTGCTGCTCCATGTGCCATGGGTGGCAAATGTGCTTGGTGCCTCTTAGCCATGGCACACGTGCAGGTTGCAGGTTTTGGCTGGCCATTTGTTCAAAGTACCTTCCTGTGGCTACTGCCAACACCTGTAACAGTATGGTTTTCGCTGTGAAACACTTCAGCTCAAAGTCATTTAGAGGAAAGGACAGAGTTTCTCACAATCGAGCTGCTTTGGCAACTCAACGCTTGGTAGGATGTGAACTCAGGCAAAATTGTATTCACCGTCAGTCACAGAATGCATTGACTGGCATATCTGCTGCCAGACCCACCACCCTGCACAGGAAACACCTATCCAACAGGCTGTGAACAGCAAACGGCACACATCACTTCTGTGAAAGCTATTTTTTCTAAGCGTGCTTGGGGAGCAACTTCCTATCAGAATGAAAATCACCCAGCGGAGCGGCAGAATGAGCCCAGGAAGGTGATTGCAAGTCTGCATTATTGCTCTCCCCTTGACGCTGAAATGAGGATAAGGAGTGTGGCAGCAAACCAGGCAGGGAGGGGCTGTGGGGAGCCGGGCTGCCTTTGGGGCCCAGACACAACCAGCAGCTTTTGGAGAGGAACACGCTCACTGGCCTCACGTGTAGCAAGGCATGAGGGTATTAAGCTGGCTATGCTTGAATGAAATCTTGCCTTACACTCATGACTAATTAAACGCTAGCTTTTAACGATGTCTGAGAGGTGACTTTTGCTCAAGCTGAGCTGCACAACCTCCCGGAAAGAAAGCAAGATGGCAAAAAAATCAATTAATGTTTATAGCATTCTCAGGTTTCATAATCTAATGAGATAACAATGGCACAAAGAAAGTTATTGGATTAGTCTATTTAACAGGTAATTGCCTAACCTTTTAATGTCCATTAAGCTTTCTCTTTCTTTTGAAGGACTATTTGCCTGACTGAGTGCCTTAAACCCCACATGTACGCAGGAAATCTCACACAAGCCTTGTTAAAAGAAACCCCTGTGAGCAACCTGCTTGTTTCAGTGGTTGAAGGGAACCAAGTACAGGTGCAACACACGGAACCTCTAGCTTAGTGTAAGCAGCCTAATAACCTTACTGGTCTTGCTTTCCTTTTGAGTATTTGAGGTTTCTGAAAGTGGTCCGATTTCCAGCAGGGGATGCTCAACACTTTCAAAAAAAAATCAGATTTAACCTGAACATGGGAAATAGAAACTCCAGGATACATGAGTCGCAACTGGAAACCTTGGCTATGGTTTTGGACTGGGCTGCCACCAGATCAAGGCTATAGAGATGTCTCAAACTTTTCAGAGAGAGCGGTTCATGTTTCATGTTGCATTTCCAAGTCTCTGGGTCTCTCTCCCTTTAAATGGAACTTCAAGTTAGTCTGCAATAATCAAAATTCATCTGTTTTATGCCAGCTCCCTGCAAGCACAACATATGCTGCAGAGTACAAACCCGTGCCTCATGCAAGAAAATCTATATAGACAGCTGGAGATTTCCATACCGAGGAGCATACAACTAAGCCCACAGTTACCTTCACAGGGCTAGTGATAGCTTTCAAATTAAAACAAACCATCACTCATGGGAGCCTTGTGATTATGGAGAAACTCCAAGCAGAAAATCCATCCTAAAAATCAAAATAATAATTATTTCTTACTCAGTTTTCTTTTCTTAAACAAAATGTACCATATAAACTGTATGTGGGGATATTTGTATATATGTGGCTGTTAAGATATCACACAGTCTGCAGTCTGGGCAAATGCATATACAATGTGTCTCAGTACTACAGGGAATACCATACAGAATTTGCAGGGCAAGTATCATCCTTAGTGGGCAAGTAACACCCTCACAGCTTCTTCTCCAACAAAGATGATTGATTATACCTAACTGAAAAAGCACATGGGGAGCACAGCTTAAAAACCACACAGAAAATGCATATCCTACAAAATTTGGGGATAATTAATTGGAAGGGAAACATGCATTTTTTTGCCCCTGTTCATGTGGAGATACTCATACTAAGAGCTTCAAGGTACTTGCTTTGGTGAATAGTTAAGAGCATCATGAAGGACCTCAACGACCTAAGCAGAGAAGTCAGTAATTATGATTGCAGTTTTGCATTACTGAGAATTTTCAAAAAAAAGATGTACCTTGTCTACTTAATGAAGTGTTCCAAACAGCCACACACATATTCCATGTGGACTACAACTCCTGGCCCAAAAGGCACTCCTTCCTCTAACTCTCACTTCACTGAGCCTCAAGGAGGCTCCGGAGGGAATGGGACAATTGTGGCTGCCTGAGATTGTTCCTAAACCTCTGTTAGGCACAACTTCCTGCAGGGGTAACAGCACCTCCTTTCACAGTGCCAAGAGCCAGAACTGCTCACATGCCAAGGTTTTGAATCTTGAGGGCAAACAAGTAAAAGAGACACACAGCCTACTAACTAGGAGGCTTTCCCAAATGAGCTCTTTACCATTCTGCCTTAAAACCACTCACTTTAGTCCCTGATGATCCAGACATCGCAACAACCTTCCCCTCACTCTGGTGGTATCACTATGCTGTTCCTTTTCTCCCATCTCCGAATGCTCCAACACGTACTTCAGAGGTAGAAAAGTTGCTTGATATTTTCCATAGCTAGTATTTCACCAAGGAACCATGCTGGACTTCTCTTGAAAAGAATAGTAATGTTCTTTTTCCTTCCCAAGCCAGTGGTTGCCCAGAGCTGCTCTCTACACACCGCCAACAAAATAGTGCTGGAAAATCCTTGTGTGAGGGAGAGCCGTGAGAACACCCAGGTGTTTTGCAGTGCTCCTTGCTGGGGTGAGCATCGCTGCCAGGGTCTGCTGCAAGGAATGGCCAGAGGGACCAGTCTCATTCAGAACAAACACCAATGCTTTCCTGATTGTAGTAATTTCAAAAGGAAAGCATCTATTTTGCCCTTCCCAATGTTTCCTTGCTTTTCCCAACTGAAATTATTCTATTCAGTTTGAATTAGCAAACAATTTCAGTTGCATTTTCCAGTAAGGAGCATCATATGTTCGAAGCACAGAAGAGATTTGACTGAGCTCTGAAGGAGGCGATGAGAGTAGAGTTGTGTGAATTGCCATTACACAGGGTTTGTAACGAGGCAAGAACTAACGACTCTGTGGCCTTGCAATCCAAACGCCTAAGCTTGGAAATGGGACTGCTTCAGCCCACCTGATCTCTATGAAGCACCAACCCTCTGTCCTTAAGTCTGAGCATCTTTCCATGCTCTCTCACATGAGCCACGTTCTGTCCTGGGCAGGCAGACCTGCTCTTCCCACCAGAGAGCTCACCTCAGAGCAGAAGCCACGCGGGTGGTCTCATGTCCCAGAGCTGACCCATGGCAATTTTGGAAACAGAAAGACTCACAAGCATGTTTTCTCTCTGCTGTTGCACTGCGTGTGCTTACCAGGGCAGGAGCCGTGCTTTTTCTTGTTCAGGATTTACCTACTTGGGGCTACCACAAAAGCGAAAAAAAAAACCAAAAAACCAAAGAAAATAATAGACAAGAATATCAGATTTCTGATGACTCTGTACTGTCTGAATTGGCTCTTAGCTGTCGGTATATATAACTTGCTGGCCCTTATTGTCTCTTTCTGTCTCATAGCAGCAATGTTTCATCAGCAAAGCACCAGGATTTTATTGTAGGGTTAGCTGGGAGATGGTGGCTCCGAAGCTTCAATAGCTCCTGCTGCTTTTATGCTTTCTCTTTGCTCCCCAGTTCCTGCTGCAAGGAAGAGTGTTTTGTCTCATTGTTACTGGTGGCAGCATTTCCAGCTCCTGCATCAAAAGGGGTTTGAGGAAATGATGCATAGAAACAGAGAACGCAAGCAGACTGCTAATCCCTGCAGCTGCAGGTGTGGCCCAGCAGTGCTCTGTGCTTCCACAGCAATGCCTTAAGCGTGACTGATATCCAGTGACCAACAGCTCCGGCAAAGAACTGCCTGTGCAGAAACCTCCCCAGGACAGGCAGCAGCTCTTCTGCCTTCTAGTACATCCCAGTGCAGATGCGTGAGGTCCTTTGATGATTCCTTACTGCAAGGAGGGGAGCTGGAGGAGAAACTGCCTGCCTCACACTGCCACCTCCAAAAAGCAAAGGGAGGACAAGGGGAGCAGGATACCTGTGTGGGGCCATTGGGTCTGTGCCAAGCGGTTCCTGCTCAAGCAGCTCCTGATAAAGCAGAGGGGATGCAGTGATAGTGAAGCTGAAGGTCATGGTCATGGCTCTGTACAGGCTTAGCTATTCTTTGTCTTTTGGCATAATTTTAATTATCTCAATGCAATTCTCTTAAATGAGAAACGCATTCTAGGTGGGGTTGTTTTTTTTTCTCTACAGCATTGAATGCTTTTCTCAAAATCCCATTCCTCTGCTCTCATTTAATATTTGAATTTAACATCTTTTGACTTTAACTGCCTGGGTTCAAAATTGATTTCACGGCTTTCATTTTCTTGCTGTGAATGTGTAACACTGATTATTTTTGCGATAGTTCTAAATATTATGAGAAAAAAAAAAAAAATCTTTCTCTTGCATACCCAACTTGTTAAAAACTGTTCAATGCATTCAAACCCACAGCAGATACTTTTAAGATATCCTTGACAGACCATTTGTCTTGAAGCCTCACCTCCCATATTAATTACAGCTGATATACTGAGTAGTCAGTTACCAAAACTGAAGTGACAGGTACACCCAGTCTGATGCTTCTCAGCATGTGGGGCAACATTTTTTACACTGAGATCCAAAAAAAATCCATTTTCAAAGCTACGTGTGACTGTCATTTCACTTTTTCCCAGCTCCAGGCCCATGGCTGTGCAGCCTAGTCTGGAGTATGAATGGTGCAGATCATCCTCCCGATTCTCATTTGGGTAGTAGCCAAACTGTCCCCCATCCCTGTTCAGATCAACGTTACATTGTCAATGTAACATCTCTCCAGTGAATCAAGATATAATTACCCTGCAAGGAATGATTCCTATTAAACATTTAATACATCTCCCTCTAATTGAAATTTAAGCCTTTGGTTGTGGTTGGGTGTCACTACAGATGTGATTAAACATAAAATATGTATAATGCTTAACTCCTTTTGGAGTGTTGGGATAGCTCCCATTAAGTAACAAACATAAATAATTTCTTTTGCAGTCTAAAAAGTTTTTAAAGTAGCTCAATTGGAGGCTGGTGCAGGACAATCTCCTTCCTCAGACGCTCCCTCAGATGAAAGGGAATCTTTCACCAGCTTCGCCCACAGCAGCAGTGGAAGGGGGAGGGATGAGTGCCTCCTCGAGTTCAGCTTCATCCTCCACCTTCCTGCTCTTTGTCTCCCATTCTCTCACAAACACACTGCCCTAGACCTCCCCCTCCGCTACCTCTCTCTCTTCTGGCTCCACCTGCCTCACATTATTCCTCTTTTGGGTCGTAGCTGCTCAGCCTGCTCTTAGTTCTGCACAAGACATCTATTTGCTGTGAAGGTATAATGGAGAAAAAAGTAGATTTTCCTCTTAGGCAGGGAGTCAAAGTAGTCCTAAATCAAACACTCCCATAACTTTTTTGTCTATTATCTTGCTCATAGCCTAAAGAATCAGTCCTTGTTGAAGTTTCATCCACAAAGACAAACACATATGTAATTCTACATGTTATCAAGAATCATAGAACAGTTTGGGTTGGAAGGGGCCTTAAAGACCATACAGTTCCAACTGCCCTGCCACAGGCAGGGACACCTCCCACTGGATCAGGCTTTAGACAAAGTCTTGAAGAAGTATGAGCAGCTGTTTTCCCTGTCCATCCTAATTTCTTTTCTTCAAGCAGCACAATTAACATCATTGCAGCATTTCTTCTGCCACCTTTGCCTGGTCCCCTGAACATCCGTGCTTAAGCCACCGAGGCTTTGTCCATCCTACGGTAAAAATAAAACCTATGAAAGGCAGCAGTGGGAAAGTGCAACTCATCTTCCCGCTGTTCCATTGGGTCCCGGTCCTTGGTCACCAGAGAGACTAGATCAGTGTCTGCTCCTCCTCCTTCCCTTGTGAGGAAGCAGTAAACTGAATGAGTAAAACAAGTGATGAAACTTTGTTGTGTGATTATTTTAAAATTATCCTAGTATTTTAAATGTAGCAAATCCAGAGAATCACTTTCAAAAGTAAATGAAAAATAAACTCAGCTGTAAGAGTACACTGTAAACTAATTTACTGAAGAAAACCTCAGCTCTGAGAACAGCTGATCATGTTCTTGTGGTTGCCTTGTACAAAAGGAGTCTCAGAATAGAGCTTCTTGGCAGAAAAAAATTGTGTAGATCTCATGCAATCCTAAGAGTTTGAAATGTAGTGACTACATAGAAAGAGCCCTTTCTTACAGTGCCTGCCCTGTGGTACGCAACGTCCATCAGGCATGAGAGTTTAAAACACTGCTCAGCTCTGTATTTCTCTGCCTTCTGTATTTCTCTCATTCTCTCCCCTCAAAGGCTGGGACAACCCATGGTTTAATGCTTTGTTTTGTGTCTTTGCTGTGGCCCTGGTTCAAATCTAATGTTTGCTAATTGCTTTCATGTGACTATGTTGAAAGAGCTCTAGCACAGCAGGGGAGGAAGAGCCATCTGGAATGAGGACCTAGCTACACTCAAGCCTGAGCATCTCTAATACCAGCAATAAGGTAACAGCCAGAATATGGTCTAGAGTTTCAAACCCCCAGAGGAGGCTGCGGAGCCAGTGGCTTAAAACAAATAAAACTCTGCAACCCTTAGACTTACACATGAAACTAATTTTGTGTGCAACATATTGACAAAACAATCCAGGAATCTCCTTACCTCTTCTTTGTAGACCCCAGCTTGGCTTCAGACCAGCCCAGTGTCAGCTTTCTCTCGGTACAAACCACACTTTTGCAAACTACTTATTCCCAAAGATGCCCAACAGATTTAGTTGCTCAATTCTTGCAGACATTAACTAGAAAACAGTCTGTCTCCAGATCAGTTTGATGGCTTCTGAAGTACCCACTCATAAACACAAATCACAATAAATGAAAAATTAGTCCAGTGAGACCAACAAACCACGGGACAAAATGGTTCGATGCTCAGACTTACCTCCTCCGTACTGTGGTTTCCTGCTGTTGGCACCGATGACCGGTTCCTCCCACGTACACAAGCAAGCAGGTAACTTATCTACCACTACATATGCAGTATAAAGTAGGTTAAAATCTGGGCCAGAAATCATTCCTTTCTACTGGCTTTGAACAGGGCAGTGTCTGAAGAGCAGAGCTGGGCGTTTCAAGGGGAGGAAGAGGAAGGTGACCGGCTCCCTGCGATTGATGCACGGTGATAGCTTGGACTATTACCAATTCACAGGCATGGACTTCCATTGCTGCTGCCACTGGAGCAGGGCCCCTTCCCAACCCACAGAGTGCCCATCCCAACTGCTCCCCTTCTTCCCCCACCAGGAAAGAGAACTGTGTGGGTTTCAACACTTAGCAAAGGTTTATTCTGAAAAAAACCAGGTCTGCTGATAGTGAGACACAGCAGCGAGCGCTGGCAGCACCAGCACAGGCGGCATCCAGATAATGGCATTCTACCTCGCAGATAGAGATGGGGTGAATGTAGAGGCTACCCTTGGGCTTTTGTCTGTGGGACCAGGCTACAATTTAAGTTGAGCTTCACCAGTTGTGAACCTGGGGTGTGATGGGAAGAGACAGAGGGAAAGGAGACAGTAGGGTGGAATGCAGAAACACACTGGAAAAACCCTTCTAGCAAGACACAACATTGGCCTCTGACCTGAACAAACACTTGTGAAGGCCTTGAGGGAATCACCAAGGCTTCTCCAGGGAAAATGAGTCACAGCTTAACAGAATTGTGGGGACTGCATGCATAGAAGAGAAGGACTTAACATACACAACGACCAGGGATCCCCGAAATCAGGGCTTTTCTATGGGCAAAGGAATGAAGATGAAGGAGTGTGGTAATGCTGTGGTTAAAGGGAACTCAGGAGCTGGCAGAACTGCTTCCCCCTCATCCCACCATGAGGCAGAAACCAAAACAAACATCTCACTAGAAGCACATGGTTTCCCAACAGGCCCCAAGCAAAATGTATGACTACCAACTTCAAAGGAAGAGCAGAGCTTCCTTGGCCTCAAGCAGAATGACTACATCAAGCCCCGGTTTCCCAAGGTAGTTTCCCAAGGTAGCTTCAATCCACGGCCACGGAGAGACTCTGAAGCCACCTTCTGCAGATGGTCCTAAGTGTCTCTATCAACAACGGCAGCACTACAGACAGACAAGATGCAGGAGGCATCATGAACTCCACCAGTCTGTGAAGCGCTGATACAGGAATGAAGAAACAAACAGACTTTCAAAGAGAAAATTTTATGGACGCTTTTATACACATACACAAATATTTTAATACAATGGTAACTGAAATGTTATCCATATTCTTAGTACTGTCATAATTAACTAAAAAGATATTTTTTAAATTTTGTAAAAATGACATATTTTACACATCTTCTATTTACAATTGCAATATACTTAAATGTTATAAAACATCCACTCTGACCTTTAAAATATATGTATACTAGGACTTAGTATTAGATATATTATAATTTATAGCAAACTTAGGGTTTGCTGTGTACCTATCTGTTCAATGGGAATTTCATAATCAGCCTGGCTTAATAAAGGCTGCTCAAACCCAAAAATGGACAACAACAACAAGGAAAAAAAAAGAGAGGGAATGTGCAAATATTGGGGTAGGTAACAAAAGAAAAAATATCAAGCTTGCAGTTTTAAAAAATAACACTGTGAAGACTTCCAATAAATTAAAATGATAACCTACAAACCCTTTTCCTGGCATTGTCCGTGACCAAATGAATTTTCAATACTATTAATGTAAAAGGGACAAACCTCTCAAGTAACTACCCCACCCCCATTCCCCAGGTCTTCCCAAGGTCGTGTGTTCTGCACGACACAGTCAAGCGTCAGGGTTTGCTGGGGTGGTTGCTGCTGGCATGGATGAGCTGGCTCTATTGATGACTCGTGAATAAGTGCGCTCCATTCCTTGCTGCTTTGCTGAGTCCTCCTTGTAAGCAATCTTTTCATAGAGAAAAAAAAAAGAAAACAAACCAAATAAGCAGCAGTGAGAAAGATCTGAATAGTTTGGTGTCTGATGCATTCTTTGTCTAACTACAGATTTCACATTTTTCGCTTCTTACACAATGATGCTAAGGATCTGATAGAGGAAAAGGACCTTTATCTGGGGACCCAGAGTGGCCAGAGGCTGCAGCAAGAGGGAGAACATCCTCTGAGTTGTGGGGGATAGATGGGGCTGCAGTCACCGGCTTGTGCCATGCTGTGCTCCATGGGATTCCCTGAAATGTGTTTCTTTAATAATTCTGATACAAATACAACTAAGAAGTCACCTACATCTTATCAACTCAGCAGACCCCTGCACTAGCACCTACGGACTGTGGTTCGGACTGGCCCCAGCTCGCTCAGTCATTCGGAGCGCGCAGCATCCCCACTGAGCTTCATACACGCGGCAGCTGCAAAAACACAGCCATTAGGAGGTTTGGAGCAACTGCCCGGCTGAGGCTGTGGGCAGAGCTGCGCTCTCAGGCAGGAGCAGCCGGAAGAGCTTGCTTTGCCCTGTCCTACGTATAGGATTCAGAAAGAAGGAAGACTGTTTTTCTGAAGTTCTTTCTAGCCTTGCTAATAGCTATTCTTCCTACTTGCTTTTATAAAGCCAGGCTGAAAAACTGCCTTCTTCCATGGGGCACTATATTAGAGCATCCACAGCAAAGACATGGGCCATCCCTACGGACCTTGCAGATGTCAGCGGTGGAAAAGAAACCTCTCCCCTTCTCACAGCATTGCTCCTCAGCTATCCCCGGTCAGGACCGCAGGTCAATCACCCAAAATTTATTAGGCACATATGAGCACGCTGCCTCCACGTACGGCTTTAGTGTCTGAGCCAGCAACTTGGTGGGGAGCTGCTTCCATGCCACGGGCTGGAGGAAAAGCACTGGGACTGAGGGACCCCCTGGCAGTGACCAGCTAAGCCAGGGAAGCTGCAAGGAGAGCAGAGCAGCACGGTGGAGCACAGGTAGGCTGTGGCACACGCTGTCTGCCCATACTGCTGACTTCACCCAGCTGTAACTCAAATCCAATGCTCTCCCCAGAGTCATCAGAAGGGCAGAGCTTGGGGCAGCTGCTGCTGCACTGGGCTGGACCAGTCCTTCTGAACCATGTGCATCTGGGCTTGCACATTGTCCGGGAGGCTTGGCTTAACCGGTACTTTTCTGTGCCATTTGTCCCTAGCCCTTCTATCTGCCACTTTTGCTACGACCGGCACACGATTTTATGTTAGGAAGTTCTTATTGAGCTGCCCCACTGACTTCCCCAAGTTCATAGCTGGGGTCCTAAAGAACATGCGCCTTAACACTGCTCCTGGATAACATCACAAGTATTCTTTGTCTTTTTAACTCCCTGAGCAAGGGAGTCATTAGATGAAACTAAACAAACACACCAAGTAGAAAAAACAGCAAGTGAGGAAAGTACATGGCATTAAAATAAAAAATAAATGTAAGAAAAATGAACATACCACTTTTGGCTATAGTATTGAGGGAAATGTTAGACAGGGAAGAAGAGAAGCTGTATAAGCAAGGACCATGACAGAGCTGTCAGAAAAGAAAACAAAAAAAAAACGAAGAGAAAAACATGGTGATGAAAGAGTCATTGTCAGTGGGTGAACAAAACAAAACCCTCTTGAATACGACAATGGGAAAGATGGCAAATCTTACTGGTGTAAAGCACATAGCACAGTTATAAGAGAGCCTCAAGCTTTCCAGCTGAGATAAATATTTCAGCCATGTTTTACAGCATATGATTTCTCTCAGGCTGTGCTCAGAAGTAGAGAGCTCAGGCATTCATTGCAAGAAGAGCAAAGTATTCCCCCAAAGCCACCCTGCCTGGAAAACTGGACTGTCACTTATAGCCTGTCCCACAGGGCTGCAAATGGGAGGCTGGTTTTCAGTGTAGACTTTCAAAATCAGATGATTTTGGTTAAACAGGCAATGATTTTGACTCTTGCTGGATGAACTCTTAACTTCAAATAATAACAATTATGTACAAGTAATTTTGTGTTCTTCAGTCCTTTCATTTACATGAAGAAAATTCAGACCTCACTGATACAAATACAGGTGTGAGTATTTAAGAGAACTCACCAAACGTTTAATGAAGGCTGAAACTCATGGGCTGCTCATTTAAGTTTGCCATATATTTTCTAGTCTTGCGGGGAACAGCAGTTCATACAAGACATGGTGCTGCCTACGTACATTGACTAGGTGGTCAAAACCACTTCCACAGGAGAGGCATGAACATTGAGTAACAAATGATACTCTTAATACTTACATACTTAATACAACAAGCAGCGATAAATGTTAGTTATGATAAAATTACTGGACTGCTTGAGGTTCACAAATCTTCATACACCTAAACACGAAGGAAGCACAACTCGCAGAACAGCAACCACCACTGAGCTCGACCCCAACCAGGCATACATCAGGCCTTCAAAGCAATTACACAGCTTTATAGTCTGTGAAAAACTAGCTCAATTCCACAGTGATTCCACAGTGATTCCAATGGGCCAAAAAACCTGGTAAACCCTTATCCTCCTCATATGTGAAGATGAATAGTACAGCATGGGCTACTGAGGTGTTAATTAAATGCTTCTGTGAGAGTCCATCACTGATCCACAATGGCTAAACAAGGTAACTGTACACAAACAGTGCTTACGTGTGCTACAGGCATCTGGAAATGCCGTGCAACTGCTAGAGAAAAAGTATTTCTCAGATGTAATCTAAGGTGGCCTACATAGAAGCATGCAGTGAAATAATTAAGGATGATTAAATTTATTATTCTGCACTTTATTACGCAGAATCACTCAATATTTAAATTGAATCAGAAAACTTAGTAAAAAATGTCTGCAAAATACATGGCACGTATTTTGACGGTGTACTTTATATATATAAAAAGAAGAAAACAAAAAGAGAAATAACTCTTGCTCTGAAAGCTGAATATGAACAGAAACTGTAAAAATACCTCCTCCCATTATAAGCTATGTCTTAAAAGCAATTTACTGTTTTAATTAAATACATCACAGTTGTAGGAAGAGGCAAGCATAGCACAAACGAGTAATTTAAATTATTATCTTTCTGCACCTCTAGACCTCTTTTTGCATTTAGCCTCATAACTGCTCAACTTTTCAATATGTAGTGAGACAGGGGGAAGACAAATCTTTGTTGATTAATCAGATTCATTACACATAATACAGCTGGTTTTAAAATAAGGGGTGGGGAGAAAAGGAGTAAAGAGTAATGTTTCTAAGTGACTGCTGCACTGTCAGGTTTTACTTGTAGTGTTTTGCTCTACAGCTTCATTTGTCACTAGAAGACGCAACTAGCCACCCTCGTTCAGCCCAAGCAGCAACAAAATAAATGATCTAACCTGTTCATTCATAACCACAGAGAGCTCATTGAGCATATCCTTATAGTGAGACTTCATCTCTCCCTGATATTCAAATTGGTCCTCCTTAATAAGGCGTTCGTTGACATCGAGAGCATGTCCACATGCTTCTGCAAATTGCCTACAAGCACAAAAACAGAAAGAACAACCATACCGCCTCTGTAGTAATGAAAAATCCCTATCTACCTATACATATATACACACACACTACTGTTCCATTTCTCCCCCTTGCAAATTACACCTCATGAGAAATGAATTTCAGAACTCATCCTCAGATCAAGAGGACTGTAGGCTACTAGGATAGCCCATAATTTCAGTAAATGTTTTCTGGGGAATGACTGGTAAAATAAGGTAAAATGCAGATGTAAATTAGTCTGGTTGAATGCAGCCCTATCTCATGTCACACCTACTCATGCTACTCACAGTATGTAGAGGGTGGAACGTCTAAACCTCATGTTTACCTGAAGATTTCCTTCAGAAGCTTAACTTGATTATCAGGATATCTCTTAGCATTTGTCTCCTCAAGAAAAGCTCGAGCATAGGCCATTGGTCCAGCATTTACCTGGGGAAAAAAATACACAGCTTAGGTGCAGAGAACAAGCAGTGCATTGCAATTTTCTCTTGTGTTTCAAGGCCTGGGGGCTGCCCTCAGGCAACCACAGGATCACAGAATCATCTGTTTGGAAAAGATCTTTGAGATCATCGAATCCAATCGTACCTGTCCACTACTAAACCATATCCCTGAGCATTAATCTACCCATCCTTTAAACACCTCCAGGGAGGACTCCACCACCACCTCCCTGGGCACAGGATATGACCAAAAGTAGAAAACATACAAAACATATCTGGAATGATGAAAATCAGAATAAAAATTTCTACAGATACATTGAAACATAAAAGATGGAAAAAGGCAAATTATCGTTACCTTGACACTGACGCTTCCTTGGAGTTTGAGCTGCAGTCGGATCATGTCCACTTCTTCCATTGTGCAAAGCTGATTGAGCTCTGAGACCTTCTTGGACATCTCATCAATTGCTACTTCGATAGGGTTCAGCTCTGTGCTGGTTTGGCTTATGACTTGGATACGCTTCTTCACATAAGGAAACAAGTGACTGGCTGCTCGAAAGCCAGAAACGTATCAACAAGAGAGTATTTAAGAAAGAAAAACAATTTAAGTCAAAATATTAACTTTTGACTTTGTCAATCTGTTTATCTATGTATACACATGAAGTTTTAATAACCAAATAAGCAAAAGTGGCACAGGAGGTCTAAATTGAATCTGATGTACCTGGCATTAGAAGAGCATTTCCTTTTGGTTTCACCACTGACTGCTACTGAGCTACATCACATCCACAAAAGCTCTCTACTCAGATTATAGAATCCACAAATTTCTTCTGAGTTAAAGCACCAAATGGTGAGACACTGCAACATTTTGGCCAGGGAAGTTGTGGCTGCCCCCTCCTTGGAAGTGCTTAAGGCCAGGTTGGATGGGGCCTTGAGCAGCCTGATCCAGTGGGAAGTATCCCTGCCCACGGCAAGTGGTTGGAATTGGACGATCTTTAAGGTCCCTTCTAACTCAAACCATTCTATGATTCTATGAAATGATAAGTCCATACCAAACTTCAAACAGCTCAAAACATCCCATCAAATAAATTTCAAGTTAGAGGCAGGAGCCTCTAGATTAGTTGAACTGGAGATCACTCACCCACAGATGAACTATAATTAAAACATCATCCTTAAAGAAATAAGGAAGTTACTTAGCGTTCAACTTAAACACTGCTATCACAGCTGACGGAGGAATTACTGTTAAAACCCTTTCCTTCCAGCTTTTTCACGGATCTCAGGGAATCAGGTAAAGCTACTGCTACAGCAGATTAAGTCTGACCTAAGCTAACACCTTTTCCTGACTGTTCTACATGCTTTGGAAAGCCTTCCACACTCTGTGTACGCCCTCCTCTGGTGAGCATCCGCTGCCAGTCAGCTCAGACCTAAACGAGCTCTTGCTTACAGGGTGGCTGTCTCCTTGGAAAGCAGCAAACCCAGGACTTTGAGAGCTGGAAGCACAAGTCACAACCAGGTATGGCAGAGAGCCAGGGATCCACAGACCACAGCCAGACTGCACTTGTCCTCTGTGCAACCGCAGGCAGCAGGCTCTGGAGCAGAGATGCTAAGCAGCTACTGTTCCAGCCACCCAATACCTGTGTGCAAGCACAATTAACTTTCACTGCTCTTCCAGTCATACCGGTAAACCTTGCTTTCTTCTCAAACTAAAAGCATTTCTTTTTACACAGGAATCAAATGAAAATATATGATTTAATTGAAGGAGAGGGGGGCAAAAAAGGAAAAGTAAAAAAAAAGATAGATGTTTCCTTTAGAGAAAAGCACTGAGATGAGGCAGGTGCAAAAGGAAAAGCAGGGAAGAAGAAAAGGTCATCAAATTCCCACCTGATGCTGAAGACAGAGTCAGACTGAGAGCGGTGGGAGTGGATGACAGCATGTAATATCCCAGGGAAAATATTCTGCTGGAAGAACAACCCTCTCTGGTTTTGCCAAACATACCATAACACTGCACTTTCAAGTCAGTGAAACTACTTTCTTCAATACAGATCTCAAAACATCTGCTGCTGCTAAACACTACAAAACCCCACATTCAAGCTACTGCTCCTTTCCTCTTGCAAACAAAGCTGTGTCCCATAACAAGATGCCCTCAGACACCAGTGCCTCATTCCTGTGTTGCCAGAACAAAACTTTCAGGTGACTACACCTGTACCCTCTTCACTCTGCCCTTTGGAGGAAGCAGATGCAATGAAGTTGGTGGGGAACTGGATTTTCTGTTGCTCAGGAGCCTTTGCACACATCAGCCTCTCTGCTCATGGTTGCCCATCATGCCTCCATCTCAGACAGCTCCTCACGCTCCCAGCCAAACTGAGACAGGTCTATTTTCACACTAGTAGTTTCACAAAGGATGTCTCTTTAAAAAGAGATTTCAATCATGATAAGGAACCAAATATTTTCTGTTTAATACGACTCAGTAAGAACAGGCATATCTAGTGCTCCTGACATCACCATCTTGAAACACCGATTGTGCCCAATGAGATGAAATCTTACCTCTCACTAAAAAAAAATATATATATAATAAAATTATTATTAATATATAATATAATATTAATATATTAATATATATTATATACAATAATATAATATTAATATATTAATATATTATATAATATATTAATAATAGTAATATAATGTTATATTAATATATATTAATATAATAATAATTATTATTAATATATATATAAAATATATAGTACATCTTATCTCCATTTTGAACAAAACATTCTATCTGCTAAGTTCTACTCTTCTTAGCAGAATAGGTACCCTACTTTGCTTTGTCTTCCACTTGTTTATTATTAAAAGAACAATGGTTCTGAGTGCTAAGCTGCCTCCAGGAGAACCACTCCCAAGTTACATCATTGCAAGGATAGTTCGGATGTCAACAATAAGGAAAAATAAGACAGCTGATGCCTCCACAAATGAAAATAACTTTCCCTAGGACAGTCACAGCAGGACTGCAGGAAAGCATATACTTTGTCAATGGACACACTGAAAAGATTACTCATTCTGCACAACACGCTGTGCCCACTGACAGCAGAAAACCTGGCACATGAAATGCACTGCTGGGTTTAACTGGCAAAGGTGGAACAGGAGGGGGAAGTAGTCTGACCAAACATACTTGTCAGGATTGTGCGCCTCTTGCACTGCTCTTCTACACCACCGTGTTTTTTTCCTGAGAGTGTGAATGGTGTTTCAAACACAAAACGGTTGATATTGTGATGCATTTCAAAGTCGGTCTTTCGATCTTCAGCTTCTTTCTCTTCAAAGAAAGGTGTGACGTACGTCACCTGGATATATGCGTATTTTGGATCCAGATCTTTGGGGTTGACCTGTGTAACAGTGGCAAACATAATAAAATACGTGTGATGAGCTTCCAAGACATCCATTGTATTTCTGATACTTTTATCTATCATGACAATACTGATTAAAACTGAGACCTCCAAAATTGTAATATTCCGATCACAGATTATTATGAAGTTATTTAACCAAGAGGCCCTTAAGAACAGTCAAATTTTTCAATATGGCCATTGGCAAAGGTGGATGAAAGCTGATTAAGAGAGAAAACAACCTGCTTCTGCATTGCAGAAAACATCTGCATGCTCTCTGCAGGAATATGCTGGAATATGCTCTTTTCCCACTGACTGCAATGCCCTGCTATAGCATTGTTGTTTCCATACAGCATCTGTCACACTATAGGGCGAGGGTCCTTTTTTTGATTGTAAAACTAGGTCACAGTGGTTTGCACACATGTTCAGTTCGCAATCATTCAAAACAGCTCTCAAAACAAGAACGCTGCCATCAGTTCTGCCCCTTCTGCAAAACTCAAGACATCTGTCATACCTTGTTGGAATCCTGGATGATCTTCACGTTATCTATTCCAAACTTGTCTGCATAAAGTTTCATCAGCCTCTGAGAGATCTCAGACAAGCCAGTTAATTTGGGCTCTTTATAGATATACTCTTTGCCCTCCTCTTCTTCAAAAAAACCCTGTTTGGCACGAAATGGAAGGATACAGTGAACACAACAGGCAGGGCAAAGCCTGAACAAGGTGCTTACATCAGGAATCTCCATACCCACCAATATGCCATTTCCAGTACCTCAGTTAAAAGCTTACCTCTCTCCATTCATAGCAGACACCTACCTAGCACTTTATAGTGGTCTGGTATCTCTGGTTAAGCAGGAAATAGCTCATAAACATTTATTCATGTAAGAGATCTAGCAGCTTAAAGAATTAAAGTGTTTTCTTGAGAATGCTGGTGTGTGTATGACAAAAAAAAACCCCATAATGAACTAAAAACCGGACATAAAAATTTATTTAAATTTTATTCATTTGGTTCATTAACTATTTTGGAAGTACTAACAGAACATGAGTGTAACAGCTGTTTGCTGGATGCCAGGCCCAGCTGGGGGGCACACAGGATGCACATCCCATCTGGGAGCCACGTGTCCAGGCAAAGGCTGGGCACTATGCAGGGCACTGGTACCTGCAGCGATGTGCAGGGCACTCCTGCCCACAGCGATGCGCTGGGCCATGGCGCGGGGAGCACCTGTGAACTCGTCTGCATCTGTTCAGAGCAACTGTAGAAGAATTCTGGTGGCATCTTGAAAGGCCATGTGCAATTGCAGCATTTTCAGAGACAATCAGTAAATTATTTAGAATCACTGAATGGCTTAGTTTGGAAGGGATCTTAAAGCCAATCCAGTTCCAATCCCCCTGCTGTGGGCAGGGACACCTCCCACTAGATCAGGCTGCTCAAAGCCCCATCCAACCTGGCCTTGAACACCTCCACGGATGGGGCAGCCACAGCCCCCCTGGGCAACCTGGGTCAGTGCCTCACCACCCTCATCAAGAAGAATTTCTTCCTCTAAATGCTCCCCTTTCCAATATAAAGCCATTCCTCCTTGTACTATCACTATATGCCTTTGTAGAAAGTCCTTCCCCAGGTTTTCTGTAACCCCTTCAGGTACTGGAAGATGCTCTTATGGTCTCCTCGGAGCCTTCTCTTCTCCAGACTGAACAACTCCAACTCTCTCAGCCTGTCCTCAGAGCAGAGGTGCTCCAGCCCTTTGATCACCTTTGTAGCCTCCTCCGGACCAGTTTAAACAGTTCCGTATCCTTCTTATGTTGGAGATTCCAGAACTGGACACAGTTCTCCAGTGGGGTCATTTACATTTGAAAAGAAAAACAAGAAAGCCACAGAGACTGTGTTCCTTTGCAAAAAACCCCTCAATCTTGTTAAGGTCATTTACTTAATACACTGGATGGAATGGGCAGAGCTGTAATAAAAGGCTCCACTGATGAGCTATATAAGAAAGTGTCAGGCTTCAGAAAAAATGCCAACCTCAGAAAATTACCACAGCATTGCATCACATGCAGGTGGGGCTGCAACATGATGAACATGTACTTAACACTCTAGGAGAAGTTCTCTCAGCTGAGCAGAACACAGCAGGTGCCCCATTAACAAAGTCTGGATTTATCCCAGTGCCATCAGCAGCACCAGCCCTCCTCCTAGGATTTCATATGTGGCTGATGAAATCTGGCAGTGTTATAACCACTGCAGCTGCACCCAAAACCTCCTCCTTTCACCTCAGTGCAAAGTGACCCAGAGGAAAATACCTGAAGCTGTAGGTACAAAGAGGAAAGGCAGACAGCATTAACGATGTCACACCTAAGACCCTTTAAATTTAGCACATTGACAGCTAATTCTACAATATGCCTAAGCAAACTGCCAGCTGTTGAAGAGAGAAGCACAAATGAACGGAGTCAAGAGATACCTCCAAAATCTCCTTGGAAAATACACATGCAAAATCCAGCCTTTTCATGCTGAGGTGTATTTCAACTTTGGCCACCAAAATTATTGACTAGGCAAATCTTCACCCAAAAATATACAGAATTATAATAAATTATCTGAAAATGTCAACGGGTGTTTAAGAAAAAACCTCTAAGCTTTATTTCAATAAGGATTAACAAATATGTGCGTCTCTGGCTTCTCCTTCAGTGAGGGCAAGGGACAATAAAATTGTCTTTTAATTTGGCAAGTGCCAAGAGCACTGTGGGAATTACTGGAAACCAGTGACTAACAGCAGGAACAGCAGCTTCTCTGATGTATCTTAATCAGTCTCATGCTAACTTTCTAATATCACTCTTTTTAACAACGTTATCAACTCAACTCCATAGGAATATGAAGAGCTTCACAGGTTATTAGAGAACAAATCTAGAATCCAAAAGCTGACACCCTATAAACATTTACTGACCTGGGCAAGCAGTTGACTTGCTATGGATTTCCCTGCGATAAGATCTGCAGGATCATAATCTAGTTTCTGATCTTGTTTCCACTGAAGCAAAACTCATTTATGTGGGGAAACTTCATTAGTTTCATGCAACCATAGTCAAACTTGCTACTCAGGAATCCTTCTGTCAAAAACCATCTGTTTTCTGTTACTATTCAGTGTTTTCAACCAAAAAAAAAAAACCCTTATGTTTTCCAAACAATTCACATAGCAAACTATAGTTTAAGCTCCTGAACACTGATTCTGTCTACACTTGTACGCTGGAACATAGTGTATGTAAGTGCCAAATCTCTGTCCTGACGCTGCATGGCACACCTAGAAGGATATCTGTATTAATGCTTTTGCTTAAAAACCATTTTAGTCTTTTAGTCTTGTCTCTAACACAAGAGACATCATTTAAGCACATATCCCCGACATTACTTCAGCTGACAAGTGACAAGCAGGAGTTAATTGCGAGCTATAAATAATCATATTTGCCATATGCTATATGTCTGGCAAAGACTATTAAAAGTAAGATTAAATATTTTTCCGGAACCAAATATCCTCCAGTTTCAGGATTTTAAAATATTAAGCAGCCAAGGTTACGTTACGAATGCATATCCCCAACTTATTTTCATACTGGCTGGTTTTGCCCTGCAAGGACAGCACAGCCTTACGGATTAAAATTATTATTTGGAGCAGCTGAACATGATGGAAGGGAGATGACCTCCTGGACAGTAGCTTATTGGTTTCCACTGAGCTCTGATGTGCTGAGAGTCAAGTTGTGACCTGGTGTTGTCACCACGGGAGCACTGAAAATGCTCCCCTTCCCGTACACTCCCAGACTCTGCCTTTGAAGCTGACAGTACATGAGATTCTTCTCTGCCCTTTGCTGGAAGAAGACAGACCAGCCCCACAGCCAAGGTAAAACCTTCTGCTTTACCTGCCAAGAATTAGAATTTCGTGGATTCATCCCTGTCTGTATCAAGCGCACATCTCCTGTGATAAGCATGTCTGTTGTACTGTTTGGTAAGGAAGCTACAGCTGTTTTATCACTTTTGGAAAAGGGGGCACATCATCTGCTCTTCAGACATAAGCCTGCAGTGAGCTTAGCACTACGAAAATCTGCCCTCCAATTTCTACAGCTTCTTGCACAGACAGAACAAAACCTCAGCTCTACCTTTACGTGGTGCTGCTCTGTAAAGAAGAACTGAATGCCTTTGCTTATCAGCACATTATGAATTTTCATCCATTAACATGTTTAGCAGCTTTTTTTGTTATTGTTTTATTTCAAGAAATATTCTGACTTCTCAAAACTCATCTGTGAATAAAACCATAAGCTCTGGCTAGTGTGGCCACTTGGTGGTGCAATGAGATGTTGTCACCAAAGGCCCTTAACAGAATTTGCAGTCTAAAGCAGCAGCTGCTGTGACATCCGGCTCTCTGAGCTGGCAAATAAAGCTCTCTGGCAAAAATAACTGACTACATCCTCTCAAAGGACTGCACTCATTCAAACCATCCTTCCAGAGGGACCTGCAGCACTGCAGTAACCAAATGCTCTCTCTGGCTTTGCATGAAGAACGATAGTTTTCAGATGCAGCTGCAGATTTTCTTGTTCTGCCAAGAACTCCCCAAACTCCCCCTGCAAACAGTATTTGCAGTCTTCTTTTGTCTTTTAATTTGCTTTCTCTGCAGTTTTTGTTTCAGTTAAGGAACAGCAGCACTCCATTTTTACAAAACATACATACATATATATTTATTACTGATGCAATTGATAGAAATGTGTAAAGAATAAATGGATATGTGTAATAATACATTTTATATAGGTGTGTGCAGAATCATGAAATGGTTTGGGTTGGAAGGGACATTAAGGCCCATCCAGTTCCAACCCCTCCTGTTGTGGGCAGGGACACCTCTCACTGGCTCAGGCTGCTCAAAGCCCCATCCAACCTGGCCTTGAACACCTCCAGGGATGGGGCAGCCACGACTTCCCTGGGCAACCTGGGCCAGTGCCTCACCACCCTCACTGTGAAGAATTCCTTCCTAATACCTAGTCTATATCTCCCCCTCCCAATTTAAAGCCTTTCCCCTCATCCTATCACTCCATGTCCTTATAAAATGTCCCTCCCCAGCTTTCCTGTAGCCCCTCCAGGTTCTGGAAGGTCGCTATAAGGTCTTCCTGGAGTGTACATGCACAGGCAGTATGTGTAAAGACTGAAAGTGAGTTTCACACCTGCAGCATCCCTCTGTGACATTTCCTGTGTAGTGGCCTAAGAGTGATTTGTATTGCTTTACCCTGGTTTAGCTTTGTAATACTACTAAAACCTGCGACCATTAACTTTTGGGGAGAAGTGTTCCAACTCTACCAGAAGCACAAACAGAGGGAACTGCGTTTAACGTTTTAAATGAATTGGGCACTAAGACTGCTTTCAGCGTAGAGGTCTGTGATATCCTGGCAACAGAAGGACCAAACGGCTGCATATTTTCCCATGTGTACGGCCCAAAAGGAGTGCAGTGCCACATGGCGAAAAGGGATTGACAGAAAGGAAATGTTATGAAGGAAAAATATGCAGGCACAGCCAGTATATGCAGAGACTGTTCTCCCTGTCTCTCCTTCCAGGTTAAGCTTCATCTGTAGCTCCCACACGTGCCACAGTGCTTTGTGTACCTGTGAGTCCTCCTTAATCAGTTCTGCACAGCCACTCCTATGTTCCTTGCTAAATGAGGCACAAGTAGAATCATAGAATGCTTTGGGTTGGAAGGGACCTTTATAGGTCATCCTGACCAACTCTCCTGCAGGAGGAGGGACACCTTTAACTTGGTCAGATTGCTCAGAGCCCCATCCAACCTGACCTTGAATGTTTCCAGGGATGAGACCTCCACTACCCACTCGGGCAACCTGTAATGCTGATGGGAATGATCTACCTTTAATTATGTGCACCATGCCATACACTTTTGTCATTATGCCTCTGCAAGGAGCAATACAGAGCAGTCCCACTTTCTACCCCACAACACCTCTCCTGCAAAGGGAAAGGAGGAAGCTGTGCTTGTTTGCGTTTAGAGCTCAGTTGTCCAGGGGCACCGGGGAAAAGACTGAGCAAGACACAGCTATGAAAAAGTCATAGGCTGTAGAGCACTAAAGCTGTTTAAATGAAGTTGCCCTTGTGGCACTGGCAGCTGAAAAGTCATTGCACCATAACAGGTTCTAACCCAGTTCAGCGGAACCGCTGCAGCTAAATTACCCACTTATAAGGAGCCACCTCTGGGAGAGCCCTGAGAGAAGCTGCAAGTAGCAGAGTCCTGTTTCCCCCTCTGCTGCATAAGGGAAGGGATAAGCAAAACTCTACCCTTCCCTTAGGGGCCACTTGCTTTCTCCTTGCATTTGGTAAGCCCAGCTTTGCTAATCCGTATGAAGAACGAGGACTCGCCATTTCTGACTCCCAGTTTTCATGCTTCTACAAGGGAGAAGAAGGAATGTGGCTACACCCTGCCCAGAGTGCTTCAGGTACCAATTGCCACAGATCCCAGACTGACTCAACAGCCTTTGGCGTTGCTGCACAGGCCAGGGAAGCAGGCTTGCATTCAAACAGCATTAATGCTACACCAAGTTTTTCAACAGAGTAAGAAGGGATCCAATCCCACTCCCAGGGAAGCTGAGAGAAAAACTTCCACTGAGATGACATGATGCAGCATTGGGCCCCACAGAGTGCACACACAACAAGGCAACAGATACAGCTTGGTAATTCAGATAACTGAACAAACAAAAGTTAGCTTGCAGGAGGAAACAATGAATGGAACAATGTTATTCCATCTGCCATGAACCAAGGAATCAAGAGCACAGGAAAGTTAATGTTAAGTAGCAGTACAGGAGAGGATGGAGGACATGTGAGGAGAATTAAACAAAACATGCAAAAGAACTAGACTTACCACAGCCTTGAATAAGATCGAAAGGAGAAAAGAGCAAATTTCTGCATTAAAATCTAATTAGTGAACAGAATGATTCACATCAATCTGTTGTTCACACACCTTATTACTTTAGAGTAAAGGAAATTGTATGCTTGCAAAAAACAGGTCTTAAAGGCACATGCTGGAACACTACACTGGTTTGTAGTGGAAGAAAGCACAAAATAATGCTTTGAGGATGCTGAAGCACAGCAGAGGGAACAAAACTACTCTACTATACATTGCACAGTATCAGGGGCAGCCTGAAAGCAGAAGTCGAAGGCAGCAAGAAACACAACAAAACATCTACTGCATACTGCTCTGCCTTATTAAAGGAGAGAGCCACGTATAAAAGATATATTGTCTGGTTTTATTTAAGTTCTATTCTGAAAAAAAAATGCCCTGCCTCATTCTCAGTTTTGCTTGATGAAGTCAAGAACTAAAGCTGACTTTCAAATCTGTTCTCCACACCACTACATCCAGAGCAGCAATTTACACAGGTGCAACTGAACGCTCTCTCTTCTGAGTAAAAACCTGCTTGGAGTCTGACCCATGATGCACTTTCTGCCCCATGATTCATTGCCAAGTGTTTCCCTGGTTCAGCTTCCCCAAAATACAGCAGGATTAGAACGATATGGCTGAAATCTGAGAATCTGTGGAGACAAAAGAACATGAGTTGACTTACCTGCCCGTAAAATGCAACACGGTAATATCGTCCAAAGAGACGTTTCTCAGAGTTCACTACTTCTGCAACCTTCAAGTATGAGCGGTGGATGTCGTAGTACAAATCAGACAGCCTCTACAAGAAGAAACGGGCAGAGAGAGGGGAAGTGAGAGCACGTGAGGACTTCAGGACACCTCTGCACAAGCATAGCTTGCCTTAGACTAGGTTCTCAAACCTTTGCAAAGGCGGCTGTATATGCTATGGGATTAGTTTAACCTTATTAACAGCCACTAATGATTCATTTCAAGGTTTCTGTCATCTTCGGAGCAGTTTTGTAGCAGTGAGTGCCTTTCTGCACAGGGTCACTCAGGAAGACAAGCATCCCAGTACCAGACAGTGGGAGGGACCTACTAAGAGGTTAGAGAACCTGAGTGTCCTATGCGCACAGGAGAGCAGGGTGCCAACAACTCCAGTTGGCACCCAACCCCATGCAAAGATATGGTATCCACGATTACCACGAAAAAGAACTTTCTCAGGACAGTGAAACAAAATTTCAAGTAAAGTAAAATCTGGGGACCTGTTTCCTCAGCACACAGCTCATTGCTACCTACCTCTTTGCTTCTTTGTAATTTTAAACCAGAAAAATCAGTAAATGAGATCATCATCCAGTTATCTGCCTCGTACTGAGATTGCCAAGTAAATAAGAAATCAAGAAACCCTGGAATTGACACAATTTATCAGCCGTTTCTAAACTTAAATAAAATGCAAACGTGCTCTAGGTTTAAAACCACATGTAAAAATTCACATTCACCGGCTAACGCAAAAGGTTTGTTTGAAAATTTTTTGTTCTTTCACTGTTGTATTGATGCTAAAAAGATGAAGGCAAGATACGAAAGCTTTTTATTTACTCACAGCACAAATCATTAAAAGGAGAAATTACACACATGAAGAAAAACAACATGCCTTTTAAAGTAAGCACTTTGATTTCTCAGAAAATTTTGCTCTTTACTGTTCTCTTAAGATAATAAAATATATATATAAAACCCATACATATAAGCCAACTTACTTTAAAGTCCCTCTGCTTCTCAAAAACAGCAATGATGGGCTTGTTAACCTCAGCAATTAGCTCATATCTCTCAGACTTCCACAGGTATTCAACACACAACTCCAGCTGCTCCACAAGAATATTCTGCAATTCCATGAATACAAATAGTTCAGTGACTTGACAGCTGGTGACATTTAATTAATAGCAATGCACCAAAAGAGCATACACGCTATGCGACTTTATTGTGGAAGAATGGGTGGAAAGTTGCCTGGAGGAAAAGGACCTGGGGGTGCTGGCATGAACACGAGCCAGCAGTGTGCTCAGGTGGCCAAGAATGCGAGCAGCATCTTGGCTTGTATCATTAACAGGGCGGCCAACAGGACCAGGGAAGTCATCCTTCCCCTGTGCTCAGCACTGGTGAGGCCACATCTTGAACCCTGGGTTCAGTTTTGGGCTTCTCACTACAAATAGTACATCGAGGGGCTGGAGTGCATCCAGAGGAGGGCAACAAAGCTGGTGAAGGGGCTGGAGAAAAGGAGGCTGAGGGGAGACCTCATTGCTCTCTACAACTACTTGGAAGAAGGTTGTAGTGAGGTGGAGGTCAGTCTCTTTTCCCAAGTCACAGGCAATAGCATGAGAGCAAACGGCCTCAAGTGGCACCAGGGCAGGTTCAGATTAGATTTCTTCACTGAAAGGGTTCTCAGGCACTGGCAGAGGCTGCCCAGGAAAGTGGTGGACTCCCCATCCCTAGAGATATTTATAAGATGGGTAGATGATGTGCTCAGGGATATAGTTCAGTACTGCACAGATATAGCCAGACTCCATAATCTCAAAGGTCTTTTCTAATCAAACGATGCTATGATTCTATCTTCTAAATTAAGGTTTATTTCAATGACACAATGTTTAATCAGGTTTTGGTGACCTAGCTCTTCTTTAAGTAAAAAAACCTGAAATAACAGTAACTTGAAAATACTTGAATACTTGATATCTCATTCAGAAGAGCAGGTTTGTTTTGTGGGCTCCCCTCTGCCCTAACTTCCAGCTCTGATTCTTAATGTTCTGCTTATCTAAACACCTATCCCTGCTATTTAGTCCAACAGCTCTGACATTTCACTCAAAAGCTGTGTGCCTTTTAATACTGCATGAAGTATGCGCCCGCTGTAATTTATTTTAACACGCACAGGCATTCGTTAGAAATAATGCTCTCTGTTAATACAGAACAAGTAGATAAAAGTTAATGCTGCTGACCTCGTTATAGGGAGTATCTTGCATGCCAGAGTCTTCCTTCATAGCACCTTCTTCTTTAATGTTGGGGGTAATGCTCAGAAAAGCAGGCCATCCCATGGAAAATAAGCCTTGAAGTGCAAGTCATAACAACGTCAATTAATGACTGAATAACCAGAAAATTCAAAAAGTTATTGGATGTCATTAAAACAGAGCTGATTTTACTTGACTGGATTAGTTACTTTTTCCCCGACAGCCCAAGTGGTGAGAAGAACAAATGGAACTGATTGGATTATTGGGACTATTACACATTTTCTCTGTGGTATAAATCCCCATGTCCAGGCAAAGGGTGGCTTTTCCTGATGCAATCTTATTCCTCTCTTTGGCATTTCAATTCCTTAGCTGTACGGTACTGGCAATCCTCGCAAAACTACACGTGCAACACACACACACAGAGGAATTATTATTGCAGGCTTAGGTGAAACAACTGATACTCATGAAACCAGGTCCTCATGACCTTCATGAGACATCAAACTCATGACCTACAGGCAGCTAATGCTCCACGCTGGGACTCACACTTGTCCCACCTGTCAGGATCCCTAAGCGAGAGGGGCGCAGTCCCCCCAGGCTCGCTGAAGCCAATGGGGAGACGGCTGCTCCAGAGCACGCTGTGCCTCTGCCAGGCTCGAGGACACCCTGGCAGCAGCTCTCCCTCCCCTGCCCAGGGTCAGCAGGGCAACAGCAGCCCTAACTGAGGAACTCTCTTGTAGAAAGCTTGGGATGGTGCCAGCAGCTGCTAATGGGAAGGCTTACAAGGATTAAAATGGAGCATACGTTTAATATTTGCTAAGCTAGAGCCTTAGTGCCGTGGCTGCAGAAACACAGGCGCTGCGCATTACAGATCAGGCAGAGTCTGATCTGCAAAGATTTGACCACCACTTTTGAATGGAGAAGGTAAACCGGTCAGTGAAGGAGATGAACTCCTTACATAGTTCATGTTCAATTTAAAATTAGGAAAACGCTACTAAGGCACAATTAAAAAGCTAACCTTTACACACTGAGACAGAGGGTCTCCAGCCCCTCTGTCAAGTTCTGAAAATCATTTAAACACAGGTTTTAAATAAACCGCAAGTTCTTCACTTATTGTGATCTTCTATTCATGCTAAATACTTTACCACTAGCAAAACATCTCTGATATTTTGCTCTTCACAGAAAACTTTCTTCTAAAAGGATGCATTTTTTTTTTATTACCTACAGACACTTCCAACTGTATTGGAAAACCATGGGTTAACAGTTTTTTCTTCCCCAGATAGTTGCCCTTTCCCGCTAGAAATTGCCATTTGTGAAAACCGCTAAACTCTATCATGCTGAGAATTACTCTGAAATGCACATTTCATAAACTAAATAACACTGGCACAGAAGCATTTAATAATATAAGCCTGCACTTTATGTCTCTAATAAGCATCACAGACTAAAAAAAAATGTTGATCTACTAAGTTACATATGGATAAACCGACATTAATTCCATCCCTGTGCCCCCCCAGCTTTGGCTATTCAAGGAATTGGACATGGATTTGCATGCTAAACACCAACTGACTGGAGAGGGATTTCTATTGCTGATGAAGAGCAGGCTGCCCTCTTGCTGAAAAAGCCCTGTACCAGAGGCATTCTGAGCAATCCATCACACCAACCAAAGAGCATCAGGGAAGTAACATGTTTTGTTTCCGACATTACTTGCTTGCTATTACAGCCATCAACATGCACTATAAGTGTTTTTGCTTCGGTAGATACTTTGCCAGATCAACTGGGGAACAGTAATTGGATTCCCTAATGATGTTATTTGACCCATAAACAGGCACGGTTAGAGCACTCACTTCCTCCATTGTGAGTTGTTAGTAACACATTACTATCAGAGACTTGACCATCTTCCAGGAGCATACGTGAGGTACAAATCTTTTCCATTTTCCAGTAACCTATGATAGTGTAAGATGGTATTAGTACACTGCTACTGGTACGTGTTAATACATGCATATTTAATAACAACAGACTAAGAAATGAAGCATTCTCTTTTAGCACTAGGTTACTAAACATTTAATTAACCCCCTTTACACAAAACGCTGTTCCAGTGCTAAAACTAGCATTTACAATATATTTTAAAAGTAAAATATTTGGAAAGAACTCAAGCAGCTTTAAGAATACTTTATATATCAGGAAGAATAGCAGGACAGCCAAAAATTACTTTAAAAAACAATGTTTACAGATACACAGTTGGTTTTGAATATTTGATCTTACCCTTTCTTTTCAGGTACTCTGCAATGAGAGCAGCGATGTGAATATAGCACATAGCAGCCTGTAATGAGAGACCAAGATACACATAAACGTTAAGGTACATTGTAGGACTGGTAGTGTACGCATGATAAGGAGCACATACTTCCATCACTGTTAAGTCATGCTGAAGAAAAGGGAACACAAAATTATTATAACCATTTATTAAAATATAAAGGATTAAACGATGCAAGTCTTCTTAAATTTCACTGTCTTGGGTAAAAGAATACTTTTGCTCAAGAAAACCACTAAGATTATTCAGTAAATAAGATATTCCTGGTCTATGCACTGAAGTTTCACATCATCCATTTGGTTTTTGACGGGAAGGACAACATGTTATAAACAATGCTTCTCTCCTATGCCCTATGGGGGAGAAGAAAATCCTTTATGTAAGTTATGAAATGCTCATCTACATGACACCTATCGTGCTTGTTAGGGTTAAGCAGCAGAGATGCTACTGTGATACCAACCACAGCTTGCCCACCAGACATTTTCAAGTCCTGCTTAAGGACGTATCGGGCAGTCACTTTTAGGCAAACTGGGATAATGGCACAATTACATCTCTACATGATTTTCAAAGATGTTTTTCTCTAATTTCAGCCTATGACAGACACTGTTTAATTCTCTTAAATCACTACTGTTGTCAGCCTTTCAGAGTCCTTTTTATCAGAACATTTCAGCCTAAAACCAAACAGATTTCCTATTCATTTATTTGTGTTACCTCTGATAAATCTCCATTTCTTGCGTGAATCTTGGCCATGCTTTCAAGCCATGTCCGACGTAATTCAGGTGTGCTGGCATATGAATTTGCTAGGCTGTACTGCAGATCCACAAGCATCTCAGGGTCTTTCTCATGCTCCTTCATCTGAGCTGTGGCCATTAAAACTGTTCTGATGCGTTTGGTCAGATCCTTCACCTCTGCTGGGAAATTAACGTTCTTTGGGAAAGATAAGCAATACATCACTAAAGTATCCAAAGATCCACAGGCAGCACCCCAAATGAGCTGACATCCTGCTTATGAAAGACCCCCCCTCTTCTTCCCTAATTCAGAAAGGCTTCAAAACAGAGTTACAGTTCCACAGTAGGTACACACCATACACAAATCTTCAATTTTTTTTACTGATGTATCCTAGCACCTACTACTAAGGTTGCTCAAAGCCTCATCCCACCTGGCCTTGAACCTGGCCTTTTCCCCTCATTCCTTTTGTTTAAAAGTAAAATTATCAAAATATCTATTACAGAAGTGGTATGAAGGGCTGCAGTAGTAGAAAATCCTGGATGGACTTTGGAAACAAACTCAATTGCAACTGCATCTTATTTAATAAGACATCAAATTAATTATGCTAATTATCCACCAGTTTGCTTACATTAACTTAATTATTAACCTCAGTAGAGATACCCTAAAGTCACTTTCAGAGAAGCAAAAACACTTCCCATGTATAAAATTCAAAATGCACGTCAACAGTTGTTTAGACAGGAATTGTAAAAGTTAGAAAACTGGAATCCTTTTCCAATACCTTTAGTAACGACAATGAATAGAAAAGCAATGGTAACTACTTTAAGAGCTAAGTGCCTTTTTCAGTGGGCTAGCAAGCTGTTACAGAACCCAGCTCTTGAGCATGGTTTTGCTACACATTCACTGAACAGACTAAAGGGACAGTTTGCAAACTAAAAATTGTTTGTCAACTGCAATGGTGTTTCATTAGTCACAACACATTGTATCTTCTCTGACAGCAGGCAAATGAACAAAACTGGCACTGAGTAATATATCATTGAATCTAATAAAAGCATCTCTTTTTTGTTTTAAAAATTATTTACAATTATTAAGCTTTCAAATCCCAAACATTTTCATGGCTTTTGGGCTGCCTGAAGAAGGCACAAAATGCATCAATAACTGTCTAATAAGAACCAGCAATTTCGTTCACTGAAACACTCGCTCCTCTGAAACTGTTGACCTTTTGCAAGAGGTAGTGATTGACAAAAAACGTTTCTTACTTTCATCTGCTTGTCTCCATTAGCAAAATTATTTATAATTGCAAGTGAATGTTGAAAACGAGATCCGCCAATCCCTGCATCCGCTATCAGCTGGCTCACTGCTTTGATGAGCTATACAGGGGGAAACAAACACATGGTGCAATTAGCAAAGAAAATCACACTTTCCGAGTAGTTTTTCATCTCTATTTTAGCATAACTTCATGTATCACACAAGCAGAGATGCACCTTTATACCTGTTTTAGGAAGATAGGCTACAAAGGTCTGTGAGTAACCTTTCCAATGTTTGTAACTGCTCACATTTTGCAGTGTAAGTGTATTGTTACTCGACTTTACATTTATGTTACTATACTATCAGATTCTGCTTAGTCCCTTCATTAGCCATGTTTTCACTGCTGTAAGCAATGTACGTGCATCAAGAAGAGCCATTTATCTGGCTATTTACTGGCTATGAAGCTACATTCACAGCTGTTGTCTCTCCCTGGAACAGAGCCGAGCAGCCCAAGAACAGCAGAAGTCTTCAGACTTGGCAGGAAAACGAAGCTGCCACAGAGATTTGCCTGAGGACTCCAAAAGAATTGCTTTGCTACAATGCATAAAAATAATACGAATAAAAACCAACACACATCAGCTAAATACTGATGATCTCACACTTCACTTACCTGTAGATGGGATCTGACTATTGATTTCTGCTTGTTAAATTCAAAGTTCTTCCTCATGAAGAAATAAAGAAGAGCAGATGCCTCTGTCTGAGTTGAACGCGACCTATGGTTACAACACTTCAGGATTTCATAGCAGAGTGAACCACAGAGATCTGCTTGTCCTTGGAAGAATGCTGAAGGGAACTATCGAAAACAATGTGTGAAGATGTTTAGGACTACACTCAGCCCTTGGTATGGTTATTCTGAGTCAATATTTTCTTCTGTTAAGCTTCCAGTGACAACAACTCTCTCCTATATTCATTGACACCAGGGTTTAGTGAAAAAATTAGCTACCAGCTAAACATAATCCCATGTGCATATTAAGATTAAGTAAAAAAACTACACACAAGTTTTCATACAAACACCATATGGAATCCAACAATCACACTGGCCTCTAGGAAATCCAGACAGCAGCTGGCACACAGCAAGCATGAAAGCAGAGCCGCCTATCTGCAAGGAATGCAGAATAGCTAACCAGGAAAAGCCCGTGGGGGGTTCTGCACTAATGCAAAATGTGTTCAGGAGAAGAAAATACTTTGAGTAGCAAAGTCAGCGAACTTCCACCGGTCAAGGGTTTGAACAGCAGGAGACAACAGAGAGTGAAGGACGGCTCTCCAAACAATACTTATCAGCAGAGTGAATATAACAGAGGACAGACTGAGAATAGGTGGAAGATGTACACATTGGCTACGGATTTCAAGTTTCCTGAGAGGTTCTGCTGCAGGAATCATGACTGATCCCTGCTCCCACAGAACTATGAAGAGAGAATTCAATCCCAAGAGCTACAGAATGAATGAAAAAGGCAATCCTGGATATTTATTTGTCCTCCTCATCGCACAGAGTTCTTCCATTCCTGACTGTCTGGTATGTAATTTAAAGCTGTCTGTAGATGGTTTATTTTATACTTCCCCCATGTCCTCAAGCTACGTTACTGGGAGAAGCATGATTTCCTCCTCCTTTCTCCTGAGACAACAACCAGAAGGAGGCCACATGGTTTAAACTGATTTACACTGTTGTGTTTCATAGAAACATCTGGGAGATCAGGCCAGCTTTCCTTATTCTCGTTTCCCCATGGCAATTGTTATCTGTGTGCTCCATTCTGGTTAGTTTTAAGATGACCTCATTAAGTCTATGACTTGGAAATCGTGCAGTCTTTGCACAATTTGTGTCTAATTGCCCATGATCATTTACATAGGTACAACACATGCAAATAAACAGTTTGACACATAAGCATTTTGGTTGTTTTTTTTTTTTCCAAAAACTTTTCTACATTGAAAACAAGGTATTTCTAAAATTGTATTATTTATCATGAGCTTTTGGTGAAGTGTATGGAATATCCTCCTGCCAGCTCCTCTGGGGACAGCTGTAATCATTCACCACTGGATTCTACAACCCAGGTGTCTGCCATGAAGACCTCTATAGAGTTTCAAGCTTTCTTCCACAGGTGATAAAATCCTGAAAGCTGATGACACAACCGGATACCACAGACCTGGACATTATTTATCTATTTATTTTACAAGTTTCACTTTGTTAGTAAATACTTCATTTTCCAAATCATAATTTGGAAAAACTAATTTTTTAGATATTGTGAACTTCTCACTTTTAATTGACAATAAATCAGAAGATCTTTGTCAGGAATGAGCAGGCAAGTTCAGAACTCTTTTAAAGCACTCAACTGTCCTCGAGCTTCACTTGCTGTAACTTATTAGTAAGTCAGACTAACAGAATGAAACCATAATTACCTTGCCTACAAACAGCCGTAAGGCAGCAAAGACGTGCTTGAGAACTGCTGCCGACTGGTTGATTTGCAAAAAGAGCATGTGTGTGTCAAAGACTTTCTTCATCAATGCATTCTGGCAATCAGATTGCTGGAGCTGCCTCTGAAAAGTTCACAGACAAGACAGGACATTCTGGTTATTACAGTGAATGAACAGAAGAAGGATCTGCTGGACTTCATGCCAGAGCTTTCCCAGTGAGATGATTCTTCCAATGTAAAACCCCCGTGGATGAGTCATTTCCAGCTTGCTGCAGACTGTTTTTACTTGCAGTTTTAAGGACAGCACTTTCCTATGCCTGTACTCTTACTTGTGGCTGGCATACACTAGATTTAAGGGCTAGAACGGCAGAAAGAGACAGCGCATCTAAAGGAACCTGCCTGCTGCGTGGTAGTTGTGAGACCTTCAGCAAGTCATCCAGGCCAATACTTGCAGAGCATTCTTTAAAGAGGGAGAGGATCCACCTGCTGACTTGAAGCACTAGAGATGATAAGCAGTTTGGAAATCTTTTGTCTAAAATCCCTGAAATCTAGTGGGATAGGCACGATTCAGATAAGGTGACATATTCGTAGATGCATGACACTTTCACACAGAGCAGGGATGTACACAGAACACTCAGGATGTTCTTCTTCCACATATTTCTATTCAGTTTGGGCACCGTCAGTTGTTTCCTTCATAAAATACCTTCATTGAGGACTGGAATATCCTATTTCCCTATCCTGCTGCCTCAGGCATTTCAAGTTTTCTGTATGCCTTCCTTCCACTACACACCCCACAAGGCATGAGTGCAAGCAGAAAATGAAACAGCAAAATATACCTGGTGATGCAGAGTGTAAAGACACAACAGGTCAAGGATCGTGAGGGAAACTTCTGTAGCAATGTTTGCCTCTGTGTCTACATACTGTACAACGTCTGTCTCATTGGAGCTGCCTGCAACATAAAAAGCAAGATAACAAACACCATCTGAGTATAGTTAAAGCTGATGTAATTCTACAATTTGGTCATTAAGTTAGTACAGATAGGGTCCTAACTGCACATTTAACCAAAGGAGTAGTTTAAAGAAAACAGGAGATAAAAGGGGAGGGAAATTTCAGCCAACTTTTAACAGCTGCACCGGTGATGTGAGTATATTCTTTCACCGATTATGTTTGTCTTCAAGTTGCACCAGGGGAGGTTTAGATTGGATATTAGGAAAAAATTATTTACTGAGAGTGGTGAAGCACTGAAACGGGATGCCCAGGGTAGTGGTGGAGTTGCATTAAAAAAAAAAATGCGTAGATGTGGTGCTTTGGGACATCGTTCAGTAGGCACAGTGGGGTTGTGTTGATGATTGTACTGGATGATATTAGAGGTCTTTTCCAACCTTAACAATTCTGTGATAACATGAGGAGAAAAGCCTAATGGAAACAGGGATAGATGACTTAGACATCATCATTTAAAAGCCTTCTGTTGTGAAAAGGTCACTGTTAATGCTAGATCTAATAAATGTAATATTCCAGCCAGTGTACATGTGCCTGTCCAGCAAAGTATATAACCATAGATGCTGGAAGGGTGGTGAATAATGTCATTAAGGCTATTTAAATATGCCAGGTTATTGTAATCAATTTTGTTTCTTAATGAACTGTGACCAAATTTAAGCTCAGATTTCTTAGTCTCCTGAAAAACAGCCAGAGTCAGTGGCTCTGTTTATGTTAAAGCTTTTCTCTTCAGGCTGTCTTCCCTGGCACTCATGAAAAGAAATTTAATTGTACAGAGTCTGACCCAACCCCCATACAATTCCAGAGGGAAGTAAACAAATTTTTGTACTTACTTGCAGTACTGCTGTCTATCATCTGCAAGAGTTTGGGGTTAGAAAGTGCATTTTTGCCACGGATTATTGGTAAAGTTTGAGATCTGTGATGCTTGTGGCCATTATGACTAGAAGTAGAGTGCATCCTGAAATTGAAAGGTAGCATTAAAACACAAAACCGAAGAATAAACGATCATGCCTATACAGAATTTTTCCACATCAGTTTGAATTTTCTACAACACTCCTCAAGAGCGAAGTTAAACAAACCGATGCAAAATTCTTCAGAGAAGCAAACATGAAGAAGAAAGTCAGTGAGGTGGACAAAACAAACAGATGTGCTGTGATTTCTTGAGATTCCAGGAGACAGAACACTCATTCAGCACTGAAAAAAAGCATCACCTTAAATAGATGGCTGATCATTTAGAAAAATCACTGTTGGGTGAAGAGAAACTGAGATGAGTTCTGTTAACATGGAATACAAGAAAAATGTATCCTGCTCATGGATGAACTAATACAGCTTCTATGAGGGGAAAAAATGATGAACTGACAATGACAGTAAAAATACATGCATGTGTATGTGTGCATTCTTTTAACCCTCTTTGATGTGGAAAAACACATCATTAATTTACAAAGAGAAGCTTAGAACTACAATAACAGTGTTTATTATAATTTTTGAAAGGATTTTGAATTTGTAAGCACTATAGAATTCAGCAAGGTTTAACATCTCTCAAAATTCAGGTCACTTAATAAAATACTTCTATTTACCTTCAATTGCAAAATTGAAAAACACTCTAGGACAGAATTACTAAACCCTCTTTAACATTGGTTATTTTTACAAAATTAATTTATAAATTAACATTTGAGATTTAAAAAAAAAAAAAAGGAAAAGTTGCAAACACAGGTAGAGAATTGATGGCCAGATTTCTGCCTATCAATATCATTAAGTCTTCTATTAATGGCCACAGTGGAAGAATTTGGTTGGACACGGTGTCAAACAAATGCCAGGCTTAGGGAACTGTGGCTGGAAAGCTGCCTGCTGGAAAAGTACCCAGGGGTGTTTGTTGGCAGTGGCTGAACATGAGCTAGCAGTGGCCCAGGTGGCCAGCAGCATCCTCACTCATGTCAGAAATGGTGTGGTCAGTAGTAGAGCTGGCAAGGGATTGTTCTCCTTTACTTGGTGCTGGTGAGGCCGCACCTCAAATCCTGGGTTCAGTTTCGGGCCCCTCACTCCAGGTAGGATGTTGAAAGGCTGGAATGTGTCTGAAGAAGGGGAATGGAGCTGGGGAAGGGTCTGGAGCACAAGTCATAGAATCATGGAATGATTTGGGTTGGAAGGAACTTTAAAAGATCACCCAGTTCCAACCCCCCTGCCATGAGAAGGAATACCTTCCACTGGATCAGGTTGCTCAAAGCCTCATCCAACTTAGCCTTGAAAAAGATAGAAGTCTTACGAGGAGCAGCTAAGGGAACTGAGGCTGTTTTGTCTGCAGAACAAAAAGCCAGGGGACACTTTATCGCTCTCTACAACTACCTGAAAGGAGGTTGTAGCAAGATGAGCACTGGTCTCTTCTCCCAGGTCTCAAGTTGCACCAGGAGAGGTTTAGACTGGATATTAGGAAAAATTTCTTTACCAAAAGAGTAGTGAAGCATTGGAAGAGGCTGCTCAGGGAAGTGGTGGAATCACCATTCCTGGAAGCATTCAAAAAAACATGTAGACGTGGTACTTTGTGGCATGGTTTAATAGGCACAGTGGTGTTGGGCTATCAGTTGGACTGGATGAGCCTAGAGGTCTTCTCCAACCTCAACTATTCTATAATTCTACTATTAACATGGAAAGGATACCAGTCTCCACTAAAAGGATCAAAGATTATTAAAGATAATAATACGGCGCAACTGCACCTTATTATCATGAAATCCACAAAAATTACTAACTCTTGCAATGCTTAAGCTAGGACAATGGAGGAAAAGAAGGCTAGCAGAGAAAGATTCTTTAACTGGCAACACAGACCTAACAGTACAGGACTGTGCTGCACTTAGCAGTATGGATGTGAAAAGATGGGTGTGAAGCAAATCTCTTAAGGGACCTTGTTCTGTTAGATACTTCCCCCTCTGCAACCCTGGGGTATTGTAGAGAAACGAATCTCCTGACACTGTAAGTGTATCCATAGATATTTATCCCTAAAGCAGTAAGATTCCACGAAAGCATAAGGTTGTAGACCTACAAATTCCTTCAGGTTGTGGAAATGTGTGATTTGTCTTTCACATGGGGATCTGAGCTGAAAACAACAGTTATTGTTTCTGGAACACTTCACAATATTGACAGTAATTAAGGATTCTTCTTAAGACTTATAAGTCAAGTTGAAGCTAAAGGGACTGAATTCTTTTATGGTTTACGGCTTTGGGGGCTCTGAAATGCGTTACATGTTGTGTCAACCTCTTCTCAATGTTGCGACAGTGTACAAAGCCTAGAGAATGACAACCAAGATTGCGGTTTTATAGGAGTTAATAATACAACATGTCCTTACCATTGTGAGAGAAGACCTGATGCCTGGCCAGAGGAGTTCGAACCTTTAAGAGTTCCATTATTCTGGGTGGCCTGAACAAACTTAAAAGCAGCAGCAATTTTCCTGTTAAGAGAAAAAAACCATTAATCTGTTATGGAATGTGACCTTTATTTTGCCATGCCTATGAATAATACACGCCTGACAAAACCTGCCACGGAGCATGAACTGGTTTATCTGGTGGCCTTTCACTTCTCCACAGTGTGACATACAGACAAGTTCACAGTGGTAACATTAAATTAAAAATGAAGCATCAACAGAGACAAAGCGTGCATTTCACATTCCACAGCTGGAACACAACCTTATGCTTTTTCACAGAGTGGACAGAGAAGATTGGGTTTTTGGTTTGTTTTTTTTTTGATTGCTGTAGAACTTGTATCTATGCCCATTAAAATTATTCTTTCTATTGTATGGATAAAAAATACAGTATTCAAGTTCCTTTGTTTGGCATATGCACAGAAATATGGTTGAGAACGGTTGGACCATAACTGCAGTAGTGGTTATCATCTCATCACATGCAATTCATCTTTTACACCAGGGATGTACTCAGACATCCAGAACATCAAGATAACATGATTTGCATAAAAGCAAAACTGAAGCTTACATTTACTTCAGCATATCAAACTAATACTTTCAGGATAAAACTGATACACTCTTAACCTCATTTAAGCCTAATGTAATGCAGTAATATTTAAACACCGCAATATACAGTTACAAATAGAAAATTACCTTACAATATTGCGTTTTCCTAGGTACCTGAAATTTTGCAGACAAACCCTGAAAGACAAAACAACACATTTTATGGCTTCCTGCCTATGCAAACCCCTGACTCTTAGTGCCTCTAAGAGACCTGTGGCAAATGCACCTCTTAGCAAGCAAACAGAATAGAACGTAGCAGTTTCCAGCCTACAGATGCACAACATGTGGCACCACTTTCCACATTCTTCTTCCATTTCTTCATGGTTGAAGATACCTGCTTGGTGGAGGAGGCAAAGACTTGGCTACAAAAGCACTGCTTCGTCACCTATTAAAGTGAAATAACTCACAGTTTGCTTACAAGATGGTGAGGATACTTTGAAAACAGCTGCCTGCTTAGATTCTGCAGACATGCATAGATTGAGCAAACCACCTTGGAAAGGTGAAAAGCTGGCAGTCCTAATTTACGTGGTTTTCCTTATGGTTTGGAGGTTTTCGAGAGCTAAACGCTTTTCTCAAGGGACAAACAGAATCTCAACTCCAAATAGGGAAACTGCTATGAAAATCTCTTTTAGGAGGGACATTGAAGCATCTTGCACCTTGTTCATAGAAATGACGAACATAGTAGAGAATATGGTTTTCATTAGTAATGTCTTATTAAGACTTCAGAAGATTATGGCAAAATAATACAAGATAAAAAAAGCTATCCTCATTCTGTTCCACTAGGTGAACAAACCCAAAGAGAAATTATTTACAGCAGTCCTTTAGAAAATCATCGCTTAACACAAAATCAACCACACATAAAGCCAACTTACTCTAAAATGCTGAAAAAGTCTGTTATTTCTGAGAATGGTGCTCGCAACCAGTAGGAAATCAGTGCATCTAAAGGGAGATAATAAAATATATTATGTATCATTTACAGCGAACTAAACTTGACCCAAAGCCTATAAAATACATTGATAATTTAATTTTTTAACTTATTGTTTGTTTGGATCGAGCATTCGCAATATCTTACAACAACATAAACGAGGTATGAGAGCACATTTTATTACCTTCTGAAATGGTTTTCATAATGTGAAGGAAACACATAAGAAGGCTTCTAGTTTCAGCTTGATCCAACTTGTCAAAACGAAGAGTTGATCCAATCAAAGACAAAGGTCTCATGATCTGTTAAATTTACAGCAAAGGTCCTTGTTAAGTATAGTGATAAACTTCCACCTCTAGCAACCATTTTCAACATTTGCACATGTACCTTTTCACACGTGTCAGTTCTCTCACTGTTTTTTTCATTGGTACTTGGGTTAGATTCAAGACTTGCTAAGGAAGCTCTGGAGTCAGCATGGTTTGCTGCAGAGATAGCTATTGATGAAAAGGCTGTAAATGAAAGTCATAGCAAACGTGCTAAACTAAAACATTTATGGATACAAAAACTAACAAGAAAAATGGAAAACTTAAAAATGTGTCACATGCCAGATTGAAACCAGTGCCTTGAACTTCCAATAACAAAGCTATTGATGGCTATGTTTAGTACTGAAAACATGCAGCAAGCTGAAGTAAAATGATTCAGTTGGCCGTTATTCATGGCATTAAAATGGCCTCTGGCATTCCATAAGGCCTGACCTAAAGCCACAAAAATCAGTGGAAAGATGCCCATACGCTTCCCTGAATTTTGCAATGGGTTTTGAAGGAAGCAAACAATATCAGTTGTGTTTCTATCCTTCCATTAAGTCTGGAAAAACTACAAATACTTGTCTCCAGGAGACTTCACAGGTTTTCAGGAGAAACCTTGAAACTATTCTTAAGTCAGGCAGAGACTATAAGAATGAGCTTAGGCACAGGGATTTGTGAGAACCTGAATACTGGCATCATACCAAAGAAGAGAGTAAGTGAAGCAGTGAAAAAACGCAGCTTCACAACAGAAATGAAAATTAATCCAAGAACACCCAAAGAGAAGAGAAACATTGCATACAATGTTTCCCTGCATACTGTATAAAATGTGTGAATGATATTGTCCATGAACACTAAGCAGAAAGCACAATGAATTGAGACACACACAAATCTACCTGTGCGCGTGTTAATCTGTCATTTATACCTGCTATAGAGTTCAGAACATCTTTGGAGAAGGAAGTGTCCACAGAGTTTGCATGTTTCATTGCTGCCTGGTTCTGAAATCCTCCAGCTGTGCTCAAGTCATCCCTAGATCCCTGTATTTTGAAACAAATAGAACAAGCTCCAGTAAACGTTATCACTCATAACTTCCATAACGACAGCACACTTGACGGGCTTTACTTAGCCACTGAGCTTGAAAACCTACTTTCAGTCATTTAGATATGACAGCCTTAAAAGATCAAGGCTTGCCATAATACATCGAATAGTTACCTACAATATGAAACCCTCTCATAACTGAAGTTTTAAACAACAGATTCAGTTTACCTGTGTTTGTTTCTGAAGCACCAGCAAAAGCTTTGTGCCAGGAGCACAATCTCCTGTTACCAATAATCGGACGAAACCAGCTCGTCTTTCAGTCCTTCCAGCAAACAACACCTCTGTTTCTAGATTTTAAAGCAGGGCTATAATGATAACACATCTAACCTTTTAAGAAATAAACAAACATGCTCCTCCACGCACACAGTTTATACAGATATTTTCTGTAGTGGTAAAGCTGTTTTAGGACGTTTATATATCCCTTCCCTCCTTCAGCTGCCTTGATGCATTCCCTCCTTGTATCGAGCACAGTCCCTCTGTTGTACCAATGAAACTGCTTGTGGGTTCATAACGTAAACCTGAAAAGAATCTGTGGGCAGTGGGAGCTTTTCTTTACACCAACGTCTTCCAGACACTTGCCAAGACACCTCCCTGAGGACAGGTCCTCAGCCCCCAGCCTATAGCACCACAGCAGATACACTGGGTGAACCGGCTGCGGCTGCAGACCTCTAACTTTGAGTTTCCATCCCTTGGGCATCCTGTGTCCTCAGTCTGTTCCAGACTCACCGTCTGTCCCCTACCAGTTCAGATTCCTAGGGCCCTGCAAGTGCTCCATAAATTGAGAACTTCCAAGTTAAACATCGTGGGTGCACACATCAGCATTTTCAGAACTGCCCTCTGCTAGCTCATTTGTGACCAGCATGCATGTGGGGCTCTTCCCACCAGATTGACTGGTGGGAACCAGACCTCAGCTTCATTGTTTCAGTGTTCTGAGAAATCAACATGAATTACCTGATTGGAAGTATTGATATTGAAAAGGAACATATCCTTCATGTAAATCCTTGGCATGTTGTCCAAAAGCATTCCATAAAGTGGCATGTAGAGGTTTGCTATTTGTGCTTGTTTTGCCTAAGAAAATAAAGGATACAACATAATCCTAAAGAAACGTATTAACATATACTAGTGGCTAAGGAAGTTTCTGATATGTTTAGCTACTGTATGAACAAGCAAATGAAAAAGAATAAACAAACAGTTTCTTTACCGGCTCTGCGTATCGATCATCAAATGAGTGTTTTGCCATTAAGTTTTTAAGTACAGCCAAAGCCAAGTGCCTAATATCCTGATCTTCTTGCAAGGCAAAACCAACCTCCCGCAGCAGGATTCCAATTAAAAAATGTTTACGGCAAAATTCATTGGTCAATGTGTACTCTGGAATATCTTAGAACAGAACAGACAAGAATGCTTAAATTAATATCCAGGTTACCTAACCCTTTCCTTCCATTTTCCAAATTCTCAACAGCTTTTATTGATTTAATCCACTGTTAAATCTTGATTTCCAGATCTCACTGCTCCCTCACTTGCTAGAATGAATTAATCAAATATTCCTATTTTTTAAAATCATGCAGTTTTCACGATTTAATAATAAAAGATGCCTTATATATACATCCCCATATGAGAATTTCATGTTTTCCATGTATGACCATTCGCTTATTTGAGGCATAAAGACCAAATTGTTGTTCCCATATTCTAGCTAGAAGAGTTCTGAAAAACTGAGATTCAGACTATATACTTTTGAAAATGGTAAATAATTCTTGCCTAAATTTGCCACAATTTAGTGGCAGTGGCTGAAGTAAATCTTAAAGCTCTAGATGCACAATTCTGCTTACTTCTTATGCAGTCACTTTGACCATACCTGATGTTCGATATTCTTGTGTTGATTCCGAAGGCGTCACAGCATCTTCATTTTTCATAAATATAAAACAAAAATAGGCAAAAATCATGTTTTTACTTATTAAAAGTAAAAAAAAAATATATTTTTAAAAAAAAATTGACACAAATTGGAATGGAACAGCTTCTACTGTTAAAGAAAGCTACAAGTGTCAGAACTGAACTCACCTTTTGGTGCTGAAAACTGAAAGAAAAGGGAGACAAGGGCCCATAGTTTGAGAGACGTTGTATGAAGAGATGATTCTGCCTCGACTGGAAGATACCCTCCACTTTCAGCAACTTAAAGGACTACATCCCAAGTGAACTCCCCAGAGTTCATGCAGAACTGTCATAACTGAGAATTGTGCTCAATTCTCAATTGAAATCCCAGTGCCTTTGAAACAAAGAGGAAAAGCCCCCTGGAACAGGGCACTGCCCACAAAGTTAGGATTGAAATAACAGATATCGATGCATAAGTTGGAATGTACGGTGGCTGCTGGCTTTGGGGCATGGGCAGGGTGCACTCACTCCTGTGGAAGAGTATAGGCAAAAACTGCTCATGCCTCTCTGCAAAACATCGATTACACATAGTATCCCCTGCCTCGAGGAGAAGCTCAGGAGGAGATTCTGAAATGGGCACCTCTTGCCTCACTGCTCCAGGTAAAACACTGCAGTATGTGGTGACCATGCCAAGTTCAGGCTTGCTGGAGGCCATGAAAGCAAATGGGAGAAAAAAAGCTGTTGTGTGGGACCTGCCAGTCTGTCCTAGACACTCTGGAGGAAAAAGTAACAATGGCCTATTATCTGAGAGATGGATGTTTCCAAACTCCTGCCGCATGTCCAGTTCAGATCTTCCCCACAAAGGAGGGGCTGTCACACAGACAAGTCACTCCTGACAGCAGCAGGAAAGCCTGCTCCAAACTAGGAGAGATTCACCCTCATCACTGCCTCAGCTTCATCCCCTTCCTGCTGTACCTGTTCAACCCCTTCCCCAGCTCACCGCCTCCTAAAGCTACTGCAGCTTTAGTAATCAGTCCTCACAAACATTCCAGCTCATTCACCTCAAAACCACCTCACACCACCTAAGTGGGCTGTCAAGGATTGCATTTATTTGCAGGCATGCTGAAACGAAGTTATTTTTATCATCCTGCTGAAAAGCCATTTGGGCTTCTTTGCCTGATGTGCATATATGTTACTGTAGAGAGTTAACTGTCTGCTCTTTGAACCTCCCAACAATTTGCCACTGCACAGAAATCCTTTCAGACTGGTGCCTTACCAGGAATGTTTGAAGACCGTATGGGCAGGCACAGAGGGATAAAGTGCTCATGGTGACAGACTTCTTGGAGAAAGTCAAACTTGAACTGAGGCAAAGTCTGAAAATCACAAAAGGCAATGGCTCGAGTTCACATTCAAACAGAGAAAATGGTAAGAGAGCTGCACTGCTATTTATCTCTATCTCAAAATTCATACTCGCATTCAACAGTGAAACCTTATGGTTTGTTATGCCTCTCTGTCATCATCCGATATCCTCAGCTATGCTTTTTCATTGAAGATGTACTCATAAACAAAAGCTTAATCCAAGCTAAATATTTAAAGCTACACTGGGTCTTTTGATGGTATATACGATAGTGTATAAATATAGCAAACTATCTTCTCCCGTTCACATAAATTTGGGACCATCATAATCAATCTGGAAGTGTTCAAGGCCAAGCTGGATGGGGCCTTGAGCCACCTGGTAGTGGGAGGCGCCTCTGCCCATGGCAGGGGGTTGGAACTGGATGATCTTTAAGGTCCCTTCCAACCTAAACCATTCCATGATTCTATGCCTTACTTCTCCACACCCCACCCCGCCTTCTTTTTTTTTTCTTTTTTTTTTTTTTTTTCCTAAGTTTCAGCCATATAGGTCAGATCCAAAACATATTCATAGTAGTGAAAAATTGCCTCTATTGTTGTCAGTGAGTTCCAGCTCTGAGGGATTTGAGTGCTACACACTTTTGGTATACTTTCCTTAATACCTCTCTCCCAAACAGCCATCCATGATCTTTCATGGAGCCTTGCAACTAAATCAAGAATTTATCATCCCCGCTATAATGATGCACCACTTAGACGTAAAGATACTACATGACATCCAATAATAAATTTTTATTTCCTTCTTCTCAGCTCACCATTTTCAGTGGTGGAACGCAATCACTGCATTGTTCTAGGTCAAACATTTGCCCTACCATTAGAAAGTATTTGCGAAGTTCTTCTTTTTGTCCTGTGTTCAAGTCTTTCACTCCCTAAAATTAAATTGTAGCATTTCTGCTGCCACCATGAGACAAGGATACCTAGAACACACACTTTTCAGAGTCTATCAAGTGGTGGGTGGTGATGAATTCTTCTCTGAAAAGTTTTATTGCCCTGTGGTACCTTATCAGGAATATAGCTGGACATGCAGTTCATGGTCTAATGGCAAATAAAGAAATGAAGCTTCAATTTAAAGACTTTCTGACTGGTCAGCCTTTCACATGCTTTGGTCTTTGCAGCATCTGCTCTC